>NC_036626.1:263745-600428 GCF_900079805.1 Fusarium fujikuroi IMI 58289 | reverse complement strand
CGCTCGTCGCGTACGTCACGAGCACGCGACGACGACACGACGACGACGAGCGAGCGCNGGNGGGCGGGGGGAGGTTTCCACAGCCCTATCCAAGTTCATATCTCTCCACAGCGCCCCCTCGGCTTCTTTGCCTTAGGGATCGACCGCCGCAGGACGCATCACCAATTGCTCCGCGGATGACGGAATTCCGAGGTGGTCTGGTCTCTTATGTCCGCAAGGCCTCCAACTGGAGGAGACTGGGCGATGCAAGTGCACGAAAAGCGAAACCTGCAACAGGTCCACATGTACTCACTCATCTGAGAGGATGTTGTACGAGCGCTGTCTTGTGTGCCGAGTATATCACGACTGCCAGGCCTATTGTTTTTTCTCTTGTGTCTGAGGTGCAGCAGGCGACATGTCGGTAGCTGAGATGTGAAAGCTGACGGGCTGCAGCGGGCCGGGAAGATCTGTGGGGGTTTGAGGCCATTGAAAAAAGAAAAAGCAATATTCCCACGAGCCATTGCAACAATCGACATGGTTTAGGCGCTTTCACATGAGAATTGCCACGGAAATAAAAGCCAAGTGGCCTGAGAATATTGTCAGTCCCAATGAGAGCCCGGGGTCAAGCTGGGATGCTGCTTGTTAAGCAAGTCAACTATTGAACACAGATGTCTCACAGAGATGATGTTGTACGACGCTTGCTATTGCACAGCTCATCCGGCAATCCGTGAGCCTCAAAAGTTCTCTACATCGCATTTATTCTATTGATGTTGCCAAGTCTTGTTATTGCCACATAAAGTTGTCTTGGCAGTTTGCGATACCTGAACTTAATGTCTTGTATCAGATTGAGGATATTTACGGTGGGCTATTTTTACATTTCGACCAAAAATGCTCGGATCGCCCTCAGAATCCTGCAGGACTGAGGATTCAAGCGTCAAAACTTGAATGCTACGCCGCTATTCTTGACTCATAGCCCTGCAAGACTTGACCTCCAATGGATAGCCTGTGCCTCATTGTCGCGTTGAGGATTTAATCCTCGGCGCCAATGCTCAAGGAGTCGGATGCATGTTGTCTCTTCGCTAAACGTTATCCGTAGGGCTGGCCTTTTTCTTCTGTCAATTCTAATTTATTCGAGACGTTTCTTATCTCTGTGAAGTGCCGAGGGTGAGTGTCAGTGAAGCTGCTAACCGACGAGTTTTAGCGAGGGCGATCTTCTATCTGAAACCACGTTGATTAAGGTTACGTCGGGCGATGTGCCCTCAACTGGGAATACGGCCTTGCTGTTGCGATGACACAGTGACAGGCAGGACATGAATGACATTTCGGCTTCCTCGGGCCTGACGACGTTTAATCTCGATAGCGGTAAGCGGTGACTTACATGCGGTTGACCTACCTGTTGAGGCCATATTACCTTGCTCCTCAGAAGGATGAAGCTATAATAACGGGTGATAAGAGCCTGACGATCGGCATTATGATGGGGGTGGAAAGCAAAAAGAGGCGGACGAATAAACTGCTCACACGCCCACCTTTCGTAGCGTCTACCAAAAGTGGAATACTTCCAGAAATATTCTCGAATGATTCCTCTTTTGGGCTCTGAAGATCAAGGGGTTTTTTGTTCTCTGACCCTGTCCCCAGCTGGGCCACTCAACCCCTGCAGGGGAGAGCTCCCGCTTCTTATTCCTGTCTTGGGATTTAAGATTCATTGGGCCATGCTCGTTTCTCCAGATTGGTTTTAAACGCGGTCCCTCTCTCTCTCTTGTTCTGCAGGGCGACACCTCGGTGCTTATGCGGGCCAGACTTGTTTTGGCACGTAAACGCTATATCCTTGCCTTTTATAACATAACAGCGAGCACATATTGGTACAGTACAGCATGTAAACCTGGAGATAGCCGTGGTGGTAATTAACTCGAGACAATCACATGCGGGGCTTTAGAGGAGAAGGTCCGTTCTCATAAGGCTCCAGTTTATGCTTTTTGGTCCGTGGAAAAGGGCTCGAGCACTGGTACTATTCGGTATAATTCCGCGCTTGTCAAGAGCTTGGTCGCGGAAGATGAGAGAGACTAACATAGACTTTACGGATTGTGGGTTTTGCCTAGTGATGGTTCACAATTCAGTTCAATATTTGATCCACTCTATTGCGTTGACCTGAAAGGCATGTTCCGTGAACCATGAATGCATCAACAGAGAGTCTGGACCTTGATGATACAAGTTTGAGTTGAAACTAGGTATTTTCACATATCAACCATGTCTCTCAAGACTTGCCAAGTACGAAAAGAATGAGGCATATTTGTTTGGCTATGGCGTATAAACACATGTCAATGAGATTATCAGCCTGGTAGGATAGGATCATGATCCCTACCTGTCACCGGTAATAGGATGTTTTCACAAGCAATTACTACAAAACAGAAACTCTCAAAGTACTCCGTAATGAAGATCAGATCAGATCATGCTTGTTTTTGCGTCGTCAGTATCAGAATCTGGTGCCCACGGCCGAGAAACCTTCTAGAACGGAGATGGTTACCGTTCGCAGGACCTCCATCCGAGGGCCGAATTGGGTCGGGGGGTATTATGTGTGTTTTCCGACCATTCTCCTTCTGACGTCGATAGCTTCTCCATATTAGTTTCACTCTAGTTTAGTCAATCCGCGATGCTAGCTAGCTAGCTAGTTTAGCAAAGTGGTTCCTGGTCTAAAAGTGCCGTTCTTTGACATTCCGTCAGCGGAACGGCAGTACCTGTTGCATTCAACTGAACACCACTAACCACAGAGTTCAGTTGTAACACTATGTATCTGAAGTTTGTTGGTTTGTCATTCCTTATCAATGCTGCTACGCCGTCGCCTCTTAATTTTACTTGTGTCTCTCTCTATCTGCTTTGCCTCCCACTTGAAACTCTGTCTCCCTTTCCATATCACAGCAAACCCAGTGCCTTCCGTCTCGACCTAAATAATCTCCGGCAGTGTTGCCCTTCTCCTCTTCTCCTTCTCACGGAACGGATGTAACCTTGGGACCACAAACGCACCCCACTGCTGGTTCCGGAAACCGAGGCCGTGCCGCACCGTCGTGAGGGGATCGTGGTCCCTCTTCCCCCTTGACATGCCTGGACTTTTTAGCTTGTGGGGGTGTTCTTGCGATCGAACTTCAGGTTTCGGGCCAGACGGTATGTAAGGCAGGGCAAGGGACGGAGTTTTGACATAATCACCCTTAAAAGTCAGTAAGACGAGCAGGGCCAAGCATGGTAGAACGTCATGAACCCACCGAGGCATTACAGCGCACAGGTAGATCATCTCCGAATTATAGATAGTTGGGTACAGTATGGTATGGCTCCGGAGCATTTTGAAGCAAACATGATGCAGCTTGGTAGGGCTAGCCTTGAAGGACTCTATCAGAAACAGGAATGACCGCCGTTGAAAGAGATACCTTATGCAAGTGAATGGGTATTGATCAACAAGGAGCATACCCAAACCAACCACAAGAGTGTCGTTGTCTTCGTTTCACCTGTATTTCGGAGGTTTAGGCAGAATAGGCACGGAAAGGACGGGTATTCTCTTCATGCGTGGTTGCAGAAGGGGGGAAATTTGCCTTGTAAACGGGCCGTTTATTACCAGACTGTCGGGTCGTGCTGATATGCATTCTTCGGAGGATTGAGGGATAAGCAATGATGATGCTGCTTCTGGAAGGGCTTATTACGCCAGGTGTTTGAGGTTCAGTCTCTGACTGAATCGGGTATGACTAGGTGATGAATAAGAGATGGACTCGTAGAAAAGCAGTGTTGATGTAGTGTTGGTATTGGATCTCTGGAGGGCTGTGGTCCCGGGTAACGACCGTGTAAGCCACGATGGTGGAATATCACGGAGATGGCAGAGGTAACTGTACCCGTTGGTGTCCCTCACTGGATCACTACGGTCCCTAGTTGCTTACAATCTTCTAATTGAGATCGTCGCCGGTGCTCGTCCATGTGGTATACTTATCTGTGCCTGAGACTCAGTCCTGAGCTGATCTTCGGATGCCACGGAGTAAGTACTGCATAGCCTTCTCGAACCATGACCAAGAGAGTCGGGTAAACAGCTTTGAACTTGGCCTTTACCTGATGATGCATGATGTTCTGGAGAAAGGAAAATGACCGCCAGGCTATAAACCCGTCTGCGGTGTTCGGCCAGAATGTAGCATTGGTGGTGTTGAACAACTCAAGTCCTTTACCATATCGTAAGAAAGCACAAGGATTCGGATAGCATTCGCAGTTCGATCAAAGAAGCCTCTATATGAAGTGCTTATTCCCTGGATCGACTCATAGGCAGTCTCTCACATTCACCCACCCATCAATAGCGTGCGTCGAGGCCGGGACTTGTTCTTAGAATGACTGGCTGAGCCCCTTCGGATTAGAAAGCTGTAGCTGTTGACGGGAAACGTCTACAGCATGACCCTTTAAATGGATTGGTCAATAAAGCTTTCCTAATGTTCACGATCCGCGGTCTTTGCGTCCATACCGCAACTGCACACGGGGCTGTGCTCGTCACGAGCTGTTTTCTCACTGAGGTTCTTCTCAATGTTAATTACATGGCCCGCTAGGGATTGCTTTATTCGAGAATAATTCTTGAAATGTCTCGATCAACGTGATGTGATAGAATCGCGCTGCCAATCGTGAGATGTCATAATCTCGAATGGAAAAGCACTGCCTCTTCAAGCATGAGCGGCATCTGAAAGCATAAGAACTTGGATACTTGAGGCCTCAAAATGTCTGACTCTCGAGTGAATAGGGACTCTAGTGTTGAGCTTTAGTAAGGTAGCAACAGGCAAGTTGCATCCTGATGATAAGGCCATGGTCCACCAGGATTTCGATGACAATGAGGAAATACCCGGACATGGAATCACCACTTTCGTCTCTTGCATAGAGTTCATATGCAGTCATTTGAGTGCGAATAAAAGAAAACCCTCGCCACAGCAAGTCCAAGCAGCTGTGTTGAGTCACAGATCTGATGCTGGAATACAGAAGGAACTCAACCACATCTTCACGAGATTCAGGTTCAAGCCTTTTATCATGGCAGAACTATTGGATAATCTCGTCTCTTTTTTACCTATCGGCAGTCTTTGACTGACTGGCTGGGACGGCGATGAGAACGCACCCCGGCGTTACTCGACCATGACGTTGGCGATACCATCACAAGTAGGCAGCAAGCAAGCTGGTGAAGTTTGAAGGGCAGAATCTATTGCGAAGACCTTTCTACGTCTCTCTTTTAAACTTGTGATCATTACTTGGCTTTTCAAAGGCGAGGTGAGTGTGAGAATATGTACATCATGCCAACAGCACCTCCTGAGCCAGGGTTGGTGAGTGATAGAGTTGAGCCAGAGGTGGTGATGGTATAATGAGCTTTGTGATTATCTCAGCTGAAGCGTGTATCTATGTAACCTAAATACGCACCCATCTACGATTCCTAAACACAAATAAAATGAAAGACTCAGATGTAGCGATACGAGCAATGCCATATCTCGCCTTCATGCCCATGTAGGTCTCCCACATGTTCCAGCCCCTTCATCATCCATCCTATCCCGTTACTTCTTTCTACCACAAAGCCCTAGGAAAAGCCGATGTCGAAAAGCTACCTGGCAAACCGGTGCCAAAGGTCCCAAGACATGAGAATCCCTGGCAAGACGCCCAAAACACAGAACAAGGTTCGATTGCAGCGCCGTTGAGCTTCCAAGTCCTCATTTCGCAAAAGAAGGATATGGTGTATCTCACGATGGATTTTTGCAATGTCACGGTGGATCTCACTAATGGCCTTGTTGAGGCGAGCCTCCACGTTGTTGATGGTGCCGTAGGAGGTGGATGAGGTAAGGTAGTCCGACATGATGGCTATGGTGAGACGTTGACTTGTGAGAGTTTGCGGTACGTAAAATTGAGCTGATTTGTATGCTGAAGTGAGGTAGTTGTGTGAAAGGTACTTGGAGGTTTTTCTTTTCTCAGTTTGGCCTTGTAAGAGAAGAGGATGTGTACAAGAAGCTGAGTTGAGGACTATAGCCTGGTATTTATACCTCTCGAGATGAATTCAATGAGATGGTCAAGTTGATGTGATATATCTCTTGCTGGCTACTCCAGTCTAAACTTCTGGAAGGAATTCCACCGTTTCTTTATTCGTAGACATTCACCACCACCAAACGAAAGCCTAGCTTTGAAGCGATATCTAGACTCAACAGCAAGACAAAGAATAAGATAGGCAATTGAGGCCTAAGATAGCCTGATTTGACAAGTCATTGTGGGCAGCTGCGTAAATGTAGCAAGCTGCGGTAATAAACGTGGAAAGTTGTCCATAGCTCCATGCTTCTACCCAGGGAACAAAGAACAGAGGCACAAAAGGACTGAAGATTCAGCATCAGCCGACCAACAGCAATTCAGGTTTTGTCAATGAATCTCCCGGAACAGGCAGGCTGGAGTTGCTGGATATTGCTTTTGCGTATATCTGGCTCGTTTGAAGGGTGATGTTTCCATAGCAATCACCAATTGAGGAAAGCTCTTTGACGTTGTTGTCATTCAATTGTTTTCTCAGGATGAGGTAGGGAACAAGCCTTCCTTGTTTATGTATTTATGCAACTCTTGGCTGGGCATGACGTGTGTCTTTGAAGTAACAGCTCGGCCCGTCATTTGTTTCACGGAGAGAATGTCGTCAACTTTGCTTTACAGCACCGAGCTCGCCATAGCTTCTGTTCCCCATAGTATATCTGAGTGTGAACGAGAAACGAACGTGCTGCATAAGCAACCTTTGCCCCGCTACCCTCCCACTTCATATATATGATTGCGTCGCTTCGAAGGCCTTCCGGCCAGATACATCGTGAATGACATCAATCCACATAACCTCCTTCACGCGCTCCCGTACCTCCTCCCAGCTCTGTCGTCCAGTCAAACTGTTTATCGACTGCACAAGCCAATCTTCACTGCTATCAAAGACAATGATAGACCCCACCACAAGAAGCCAAAGCTTGATATTGGCGGTGGCCTCTCCTTGCACGGGCGTTGCCTGAATGGCATCGCGGAACTGTCGACTGAAAGAATCAGACTTTAGTTTCGTGCCCTGTATTTGCAAGAAGATGGTTGACTCGTAAGCAAGTAGTCCAATACGCAGCGCTTCTTGTATCGGCGTCGGATCTTGCGAAAAGTCAAGCTGTAGAAGACGATACTGGATTGACAGCATGATCTCCTGGAACGCTTCGGGTTTGAGCTTCTTGGAACTTGGCGAGTGTTTATTGGCTAGTGCGGAGAAGTCTCGAAGATCTTTGAAGGTGTTTTGTAATCTCCAGTCCCAGGTGTAGTAGACGTTCATGAAGTCCAGAGATGGTTCTTGGATTTCGAAGGAGCAGGCTACAGTTCCGAAGGCTTCGAGGAGAGGTTCCCATGCTGGCTTGCCGTCGTATATTTCGGGTTTGCAGCCGTTTCTGATGGACCATCCGAGGTCGACACTGCCGTGATGTTAGTGGGATTTAATACTGGATTGAGAGGCAGAACTCACCGACAGAGCTTGATCTGTAGTTGTCGATTATGTGTATATCCTTGTAAACCACCTCTCATCTTGACAATCCGCCGAAGACCATTCGAGTGGGCTTCGAAGGCCTGGGCGTCCTCCATAGCATCAGCCATCATAGCCAGCGATATGATGGTCGCGGTAGTCGCATCCTCGACTTGCTTGGCAGGGTCTTGCAGTCTTTCTTGCAGGAGTTTGATGGTATGCCGAAGACGATTTCGTGTTGATGCTGAGAACTCTCCACCCCATCCAGTCTCATACTTTCCGCGTCCCAGTAATGACTGCATGTTGATAAGATCTTGAAAGGCGCTGACCATAAAACAGATGCAGTGCAAATAGGCTGGATCTTCTAGCAGCCAGCGGAACCAGCATACCTTTTCACCGTCAGGATCGAAACACCATTCTGCGGGATACATAGTCTCCTTGATGGTAGTAAGAACTACAACACATTAGCTTCATCAGGGACCAATGGGCGGGAACGTTACATCTATATATATAATACCTCGAATCTTTATCAAGGGGCGTAGCAAATGTGAAAAGATCCAGATCGGGCGGGGGCTTGACTAGTTGCGCCATAAGAGAAGGCGACTCGACCCAAGCTCTGTCTTGGCGAGCATGCGTATGGCCGACAGTCCACATGGCATCTGTGCAGCGAGTGATCGCCAGGGGTGCAGGGCGATCTAGCTCCTCCACATCATCATTAGCTCTGGGGAGAGCATCGACTCTGACGTCCAATATTGGATGTCTTGGAGGTGACTTTCTTGTATTCTTGCCACGCATTACATGGCTACGGATGAACTTGCGAGATTCAGGTGCTGGTTTACCCACTGGGTCTGAAGAGACGAACTCGAACTTTTTGGCTGTACTTGATCAGGACTAGGTACTGTAATGAAGTTTGTCGTGTGTGATCCGGGGATAACTCACGACCCTGTTGACGAGGCTTTCGAGCTCGTGGCTTGGCCCGCACTGGGAGTGATTCCGGGACGGGGACTGGTTGTAAGAAGGGCTCTAGCATGATGACCCGGATATAAGGCAAAGGGATCGTCTTTCAAGCCGATGACTGCGATCACGGTACGATCCGTTGAATGAAGCTTAGAGTGATAAGTAAAAAGTTGAGTTGAGTTGAGACGAGACCAGATGAGATTGTTAACTCTTTACGGAAAGCAATCGAGCTCCCAAAGAGGACCTGTCAGCATCATCTTGCCAAGCTAGGGGAGGCAAGAAAGCTTAGGACCTTGACTCTAAGTGACAAAAATGCTTAGGTAAGTTTAGCCTAATTTTAGGGGACTTTTTGCCAAGTTTATTTTGACACCGCATCTCAAGGTCCGGTGTTTTCTTGCTCCCTGAGGCCAAGACCACGATTGTTTTCCTATTTCGGTTAGAGCACAGGGCTTAGCGTCGGGTTGGCGATTGAGCTTAAGACCGATCGTTAGCTACTGATACGAACAGAATAATAAAGTCACCTTTGCCACAGAAAATAGCATTCTGTTGCAGTCTGTATTTAGTCTGCATGTCGCCCTAATGTTCGTCCGAGATGCATCTGCCCCGCCTCCTCTATCGTACTCAAGCCAACGGTCTCGGGCATTGAGGGCCTGTCCGAATGTCGAATAGGGCCGCAGACAAGTTCAAAGAGGCCCGCAAATGCAATGCTTCTTTCGATCCTTCCAGAGGTAAACTCTTGGCATGCAATATATTGCCTTCCCAAAGCGGTTCCCAATCTGTCTTTCCCGTAGAGATGTTGTCGTCAACGGTGGCTTCCAATACCACTCAAGACTTCATAGAGTTGAGAACTGTTTCCCTTTTTCGGTTTATTCGCGAATATGTGCTTTATCTCCATGTTGTCAAATTTAATTGTAAAAGACATAAAAGAGATGAATGTTCACGCCTTTGGATCATGCTCAGAACATCACAAACACAATCATCAGCTCTTACAATAACAAGACTACAATACCAGTCAACTATTATTAGTTCTAATCATACTTCCCCATAATCCACATTCGATATCTACACAATGGCTCCCAAGTCTCTTGAACTCACCCCAGATGACTATCGCTTCTTCCGCTCCCAAACCACCAAGCCCGTCCCCATCCCCAAGCACATCTCCCTCTCCGACAGCACCATCATCATCACCGGCGCAAACACCGGTCTTGGCTATGGCGCCGCAGAGCAGTTTCTCGCCATGAACCTCAGACGTCTCATCATCGGCGTCCGAAGTACCTCCAAGGGTGAAGCCGCCGCAGCAACCCTCCGCGCCAAGTATCCCAATGCCGAGATCCTTGTCTGGCAGGTCGATATGAACACATACAAGAGCGTTCAAGACTTTGCGAAAAAGTGCGAGACGCTTGATCGTATTGATCTTGTCATTCTCAACGCCGGTATACAAATGACAAAGTTCGAACTTAGTCCTGAGGGCCATGAGGTTTCTTTCCAGGTCAACTATCTCTCTACCGTTCTTCTCGCGACACTGCTTCTTCCTATACTCAAGCAGAAGGCTCCAGCAGGTCAACCAGGGCATCTTACAATCGTCAACTCGGGCACAGCTCTGATGGCCGATTTCCCCAATGCCAAAGACGAAAACGTCATGGAGTTCTTCGACAAGGAGGCTTTCTTCACCGGCGGTGTGAATCCCCTTCCTACATATTCTAGAACCAAAGCCCTTGCACACTTTTGGATCGTCAAGTTGGTTGAGCGCGTCAAAGCCGAGGATGTAATTGTCAACCTCGTTGACCCAGGTCTAGTCGGCGGAACTAGCCTAACACGAGGTCAGGGAAATATCATCATTCAATACATCTTTGCTTTCGTCAACTGGATCGCTGCTCGAAGCATCAAGAACGGAGCTAGTACATTCGTGCAAGCCGGTGTTGTCATGGGCAAGGAGACCCATGGTTCTTATATCATGGATTGGAGGATTCACCAGTAAGTTCACCGATTCAATCCAGATGGCGTCAGTCACTAACGATTGATAGTTATACCAAGTTCTTGTACACACAAGAGGGCAAAGCCTTTGCGGACAAGGTCTGGTATGAGACGAACAGGCTTCTGTCCTTTGCCAACGTCGACGGTATCTTGAACTCGCTTTGAGAAGCGATGCATCTTTTGAAGGAGTTCTACGGGTTTTATCATCTTGTTGGGTATGAGCGGGACTGGGCGTATGGGAATATAGACGGATAGACTAATAATTAATCTCCTTGCTTTGTTAGCACCTTTAAGTATAAACCAAAGATAAATGTCAAACTACAAGCGCATAAACTATTCTAGACCAGGTATTCTTAGTGACCTAATTCGAGTTTATTTCTGAAACGGAATACAACCACCTTCTTCGACATGTGCATTGTTCTCTGCTGCCATATGCAGAACCCCCATCGGAGAGCTTAGACTACTTACATGATGTTGACAGATATCGTGACTGCACTATCTGAGGACTCATGGATAAATTCGACTTTACTCTTGGAATTCCAGGTCAACTCGTATTTTCTATCTGACTGAGGAAAGGCTCATCTTTATCACGTATAATCTTTTATACTGCCACGCATCTAATGATGAGCGGTGCGCACAGCGTGATAGAGCCAAACACTATATAGACTATGTAACTCATACCGGGACTATACAGAACAGTCCATTCAAATAAGAGTTCTCTGACATCAAATAGAAATGCGTTTGACACAAGCTTATTCTTAGTCTTCTGACCCTTTGTGTGATTGATGGTGTCGTGAAGCGTGCAAGTGGTTGAGTGATGTGAAGTCGGACAAAGCTACCCACCCTATACTACATGAGTCAGCTCAATGCTGATGATCTGTCGACACACACTAAAAGATCTACAACCAGGTCTTGGATGACTATCGCCAAGAATACTGTCATGTCAGTCGGCATGGCCTTGCCTTGGTGTGCCGTTGTCGTACAGTATGTACCATCCCATGGGCGTACATACGATGCAGCTCGTACCTCACATTGAATCCTACCCACAAATCAATTACGACAGTTGTGAAGAAACAAACAAAGAATTTCAATTGAAGAGTCGTGCCGAGACCCGTGTTCTTTTTGAAGTTGTTGATGATCAGTGCGAAGAGACCAATGAGGAGCAAGGGGCATGTTTCGTTGATGTTACAAGTGGAAGGGAAACTGTAGATTTCGCTGAGGTGGCTTGATGCCGGGTAATCGGCGTGAGAAGGGGACAATCACTGTGAGAGCTGGAACTGGAGAAAGTGAGAGGACAGCGCCGAGACGAAACAGGCCGGTAGCCGTGCCGTCAGTTCCGAGGAGGTACATACCCGACATCTTTAACCACGACACAACAACAGCAGAAGCTTGAAGAACTGTGCATTGATGAAGACGAGATATCATCAATTGAATCTCTGAATCTCCGAGATAATAGATTATCTCAGATTGATCCTCTTCAGTCATCATCAACGGAGTGGCCGTGTAGTTTGCAGGTGGTGGTGGTGGTGGCTGTTCCACTTTGACGATAGCGCCAAGACATGGAGAAGGGGACCAACCAGGAGCCAAGGGGTAGTGACTGATTCCTCCCGCCTCATTCGTAGCCATTGCCAAGTCTGTCTTGTCTTGTCTTGTCTTTCAAGAGCAAGGAATAGAATGGACACAGTGGACAGTCAGTAGAGCCAAGACAGAAATATAGTGAGTATGCAGAGTACGGATAGAGAGACCAGAGACATTGCCCAGCTGCTTGATCATCCAGCTCAAGGTACCTGCCTATATCTCTCACAGAGTGATACTCGACAAGTATCTTCTGCCGTCTTTGCCGTTGGGTTGCTTGCTTTTGGACTACGGCTCCCTAGTTCCGAGCCCGAGCCTTTTTTTGGGGGTTCTTTGCAAGCCCAAGCCCCCGGCTCGTGTCTCTCCAGACCAATCAGATCCCATCTACACTCTCCCAAGTCTCCACCGAAAATCCTGACCTGCCCTGTCTTGCGTCTGTTCTGTCCAGGTCCCGCCACAGACCAGTCCACTCACTCCCCTAACGCTCCCGTGTCTTCTCACTGTAACTCTCTTGCACTTCAGGGCCCTTGCTTCTGCTGTGCGTTAGTCCAATTGCTTTGCGAATCTCGTCCATCCCGTCATTTCCATTTTGCTCACTCTCCCTCACGCTTGACTTGGCTCTTTGCCGGACTCCGATCTTCTCCTCCTCTCTTCTTCGTCACCTCTTTCGTACCCTCCACAGGCTCGCTCTCTCTTCTCCTCATCCTGGGCTCGGCTTCGCTTCGCCTTTTGCATACTCTGCTGGGTCTTTCATTTCCCCTTCCTTTTCGCGATACCTGCCAGCTGAGAGAGAGTTATCTACCGACGGCAGCGCCACGCGTACCTTGTTCCACTCGTCTAGACTCGACTCGACTCTCGATCCGACCACCCACGCAACGTGCCTACGCTAGAATACCTGCTTTTTTACCACTCACTTCAACCTGTGGTAAACCTATTCAATACCGGCTCCCCCCGTTCTCGTTCACCCGCGAGCCTTGTTCCGTCGCGCCATCTCGTCACTCTTTCGTTCTTGCCAACCGCTACAATCGCCTCAATAGCACCATCACGAACACTTGGAGTTCCTTGACACGATTTGAATTAACGCATCTACGTTTGTCGCTTGGCCATCATCATCGCCTCAGTCAATTCTTCCGTTCGCGCAATCGACTAAAGACGCATAAAGAGCGACCCCAGGTCGAGGGGCTTTGGTACGGCTACTGAGATTGGTGGAATTCAAGATCCATTGCCGAAAGGAGGCCTTTGGCCATGGCCGACAACGAAAAGAGGGTTTCCACAGGAGTGGCTCAAGAGATCCCTCTTGACCCATTGCCTCCGGTTCAGCACCAGCACAATGTCGCCAGCGATTCATCATCCGAGTTTGATGAGGTGAGTCTAGTTACATTGCCTTGCTTTGCGCTCCTTGCTTCATTTGGACCCGAACCTACTGCGGATCAATTAGACTGACACATAGGACCTCAACAGTCTTTCTCCTACGATCAGGATGACATGCCCGACTTTCAAACAACCGAGCAGGACCTTCACGTCACCGAAGATGACCTACTCGAGGCTCGCGAATTGGCCTCAAAGTACACACTAGAAGATGTGCGCCACATAATGGCTCGCGTTTATCGCATCCACGAGAAGGATCCCAACTTTCCACTCGTAGTTATTCAGAAGATCAAGGCCTTCCTCGAGAACGATGAACTCTTTACAAATCCCGAGAAGCACGAGAGTCTGGTGCAGGAGATGAAACTCGAGGCTGCTCTCATCACAAATAATAGCCCTTACGCCGAGGTTCGGGCCGTCGTCGAGAACAAGGATGATACTTCCATCCCTTCATCAACCATTCGAAGTTGGACGATCGGTCTCGTCTTTTCAATGCTTCTTGCTTTTACCAACCAGCTTTTCGATATTCGCCAACCTGCCATTCGCATCATGGCCAATGTCGCTCAGCTGCTCTCATATCCAATTGGCAAGGGTTTCGAAAGGTGGCTTCCTGACTATGGCATCACTCTCTTCGGTGTGCGCCATTCCCTCAACCCAGGTCCCTTTTCCAAGAAAGAGCATATGCTTATTACCATCATGGCCAACGTCGCGTATAACACTCCCTATACCAACTTGATCATCTGGGTTCAGTATCTGCCCCAGTACTTCAACCAGCCATATGCTTCACACTTCGCCTACCAGATCTTGATCGCCCTGAGCACCAACTTTATCGGGTATGGAATGGCTGGTGTTTGCCGTCGCTTCCTCGTTTATCCCTCGTACTGCGTTTGGCCTGCGTCTTTGGTCACTATTGCGCTCAACTCGGCTTTCCATACCGACAACAACTCGGCGGTACAGGGTCCCTTTGGCAAGATCTGGCGGGTTTCTCGTATCAAGTTCTTTTATGTCATGTTCGGTGCTATGTTTGTCTGGTTCTGGTTCCCCAACTATATCTGGACCTCACTCTCCAACTTCAGCTGGATGTCCTGGATCGATCCCTATAACCGTGACCTCAACACAATCACCGGTTTCAACAACGGTCTTGGCATCAACCCATTCCCAACCTGGGATTGGAACGTTCTCCTCTGGGATTCTGCCGACCCGCTCATGGTTCCTTTCTTCAGTACTTTTAACCGATTTGTCGGCGCCTTCATCTCCATGTGGGTGGTACTGGGCCTCTGGTACTCCAACATCTACAACACTGGATATCTCCCCATCAATACCAACCGTGTCTACGATCGCTGGGGCGAGCTGTACAACGTCACTCGAGCCATCAACGACCGAGGGCTTTTCGATGCCAAGAAGTACGCCGACTACTCTCCTCCCTTCTTGGGCGCTGGAAATGTTGTCATCTACATCTTCTTCTTTGGTATTTACACTTCGACCCTTACTTATGCTCTACTGTTCCATCGACGCGAAATCGTTACCGGCTTCAAGGGTCTCTTCAACAGCATGAGGAGGAAGTCAAAGCGCGCTGAGGAGGTTCACGATCTCGATGTTCACACTCGTCTCATGAAGGCTTACCGTGAAGTTCCCGAGTGGTGGTACATGGTTTGCCTTGTTTGCGCTATTGCATTCGGTATTTCTGGTATTGCTGGCTGGGACACCCACACTTCACCAGGTGTCATCTTCTACGGTCTTGCACTTTGCCTTGTGTTCGTCATTCCCGTCGGCATCATCAAGGCCATGACTGGTATCGAGGTCACTCTGACAGTTCTTGCCGAATTTATTGGAGGTTCTTTCGTTGAGGGCAATGCCCTGGCTATGAACTACTTCAAGTCTTTCGGCTACGTTACCTGCGCCCACGCTGTCATGTTCTCCAACGATCTTAAGCTTGCTCACTACGTCAAGATTCCTCCTCGACACACCTTCTTCGCTCAGATCATCGCTACTTTCATCAGCACCTTTGTCTGCGTCGGCGTCCTCAACTTCCAGATGACCCAGATCGAAGGAGTCTGTACCGAGGATGCCCGTTGGAAGATGACTTGCCCCAGTGTCAACACCTTCTTTACCGCTTCAGTTCTCTGGGGTACTGTTGGGCCTAGCAAAATCTTTGGAAAGGACGGTCTCTACACTGAGGTCTTGATCGGGTTCCCTCTCGGTGTTGTGGTTGTTCTGGCTGTTTGGGCTATCAACAAGAGGTTCCCCAACTGGACCTGGACAAGACAGATTCACCCTGTGGCTATCATGTACGGAGGTATTGTTTGGGCACCTTACAATATGTCGTACGTCTGGCCCTCGGTACCTATTGCGTACTTTTCCTGGATTTATCTCAAGTCGCGCTACCTCGGCTTGTGGTCTAAAGTAAGTTCCTCCTCACTAGAGCTTCTGAAACCAATACTAACAACAGCAGTACAACTTCGTGCTCTCTGCAGCCTGGTCCTGCGGTATCGCCATTGCAGGCATCATCATCTTCTTCTCCCTCCAGCTTGAAGGCACCGAGTTCAACTGGTGGGGCAACACAGTTGGCTACGTGGGATGCGAGGACGACGCCTGTCCCCTTCAACCCCTCGAGGGCACTGATTACTTCGGTCCTCGGGAGGGTGAATTCCACTAGCCGCCTCGACTGGGGGCATCACGATGAGATGATTTGGCGCAATGTATATGGGATTTGAGCGTGCGTTTATTTGTATTGGGACATTTTTGAATTACCTGGAAGATTTATATACCCCGGTTACATTGACATAGAGATTGTCTGTTGGGACAGATATTGTATAAAAAACCAAGAGGTTGTAGTTGAGGACAAGTTGTTTGCAAGGTTTGGTGTTCGGCATGTGATATAGTGAAGCCGGGGATTAGCATTGAAGTCAGCTGAATCAGTTCGTTCAAAGTTTGCAGTTTGGGCTCATTTACTCGTACAGCCATGGGTGTTTACAAGTGAGCTGGAGTTGGTTCAATGGGTATCCTTCATTATATCTACATATTACCAAAACTAAGAAATAAGACATCATGATCATTATCCATCAGCCTCAACAGACATAGCACAACATAAGAAATCACAATAAGTGTATCATCTCGGTGATCTGTTTCCAAACGGTGACCGTCCTCGCATGGGCAGTTCAAACATACTTCCCCATGTCGACATCCTCCGTCCTGGACTCACTGGGCTGACAGGACTTATCAGACTCCCCTCTTCAGCTGTTCTCCACGATGATCCTCCGCTACTTCGTCTATCGCCGAGAACAGGGCCACCGTCAAGTTCATACATTGGCCCGCTTGGACTAACGGGTGTATCCGAAGACCCAATTTCAGGTATGACAATCGTTGGGATGGGCGATAGCACTTGAACGGGTGCTTCTGGTACTGTCTCCGGGATGACAGGAACAGGCTCATCGTCCGAATGCGCTGTTGAGGGACGCTTGTTCTTGATCCAGCTGCTCTTCAGACTTAGCATGCTATTTCTGTTCTTGAGATTTCGCAGCCCGTTGCGAAGTGCTGTTGTTGTTGAGCGCTCAGGACCGGATTTTGACTTTGGGCGGAGTAAAGATCCAGAGTCTGACTTGGGAGGGAGGAGACGTGTTACGAGCTCGAGTTGGGAGTGCATGCTTGGATGGGCGAGGACGTCTTCTAGTGTGATGCTGACGGGGAGAACGTTGTTGAGTTCAGCTGTGAGAGAGTGTGCGGGAAGAATGCAGCCTGAGATACCGTAGAATGGTGTCGTGGGGATTTTATCCTTTGGGATGCTTGTGGAAGAGGGTTTTATGACCTTGTCCCAGGCCTTGACGATAGAGACTTGAAGATCCTTTCGTTGAGATGCATCAAGTGATTCAACGGGCGGCCCTTGAGGGGGTTGCTTCGCAGGTAAAGGGATCTGCCTTTGTGATCTCGAAATCTCATCCGACGAGTGAATCATCGGCTGATGAATCGTCTCAGGGTGCGTGATAGTCTCCCACGCTGCGACAAGCAAACTCAAGCAATTCTGCACAAACGCAGCAGTAACTCGCTCCTCAGAGTACTTGATCTCCAGAACAACACGGTCATTCGCCTCAATGCTCGACCTTACAAAAAGATCCGGAAAGTCCCTCGTCCACGCTTCCACCATCTTATACGTAAAAGTCACACCGTCAATATTCATCGTCGACGAACCATCGTGCGGCCCGGGGATGTGGTGTTGTACAACGGTGCTGAAGCGTGTACAGGCGCGCCAGTTTGTGCATTTGTTGACGAGTTCTTGAAACCCGAATGTTTCGAAGCGAGAGTGGGATTGGCGCTGGAGTTGGATGCAGTTCATGAGATCGAGGGGCGTGCTGTGACTAGAGGGGAATTGAACCCGTACAGGGAGGATGTTTGCCATGGGACCGACGATATCAGAGGTTGGAGTGTGGATTACTTCGCCGAAGAGAACGTCGTGGGAGGATGAGAGTGTTGAGAGGACGATGGCCCATGATGCTTTGAGCGCTGCGTCGGGAGTCATGCCGTAGGAGGATAGATGGCCCAGAGACGTTGTATGCTTGACCGTTCGAATCTCGGATAGAGACGCTGGAGCGATGGGGCGTGTATGAGCGATGATTTTTGTCATCTTTGCGTTTTCAAGTTGAACATTCCAGTATTCTAGACCTTGGGCACGCGTTACTCGTGAAGCGCGCGTATAGTCAAGATACGAGGATCTCGGTACATCAGTCGTGTCGTCTCCTTCATAGAGAGAAGTAAGTTCGTGAACGAGTAAATGAGCGGCTACATCGTCGATCTGAGACGAACTCAGACGAATAACCAAGCAGCCTTGTTGCTCTGCATTTAGGAATGTAAAGCTTGTAATAGGGGTTGTTGGGTCAAAAGGGAGAGATTGATGCTCCTTGACGAGATTCTGCGTGACTTCCTCAAGAGAGCCTGTACTGCACGAGATGGTCGAGAAAGGGGGCTTGAAAGAAGCGCAGTGGACTTGATAGACCGTGTGAAGGTGCGAGATGAATGCTACGTTGAGAATAGCGTGCATGTCGCTCAGGCCTTTGCAAGCTGTTTCGAGACGCGCTGTATCAATGGGGCCGTTGAAACGAAGGGCAAGACATATTATATCTGCGCGGTTTGGAAACATTCCTAGTTCGAGAGCACGGATTTGTTGGGAGGACGCTTCGGCGAAGTCGAGAACATCAGGGGAAGAAACTCCAAGCTGCGGTGCGATGACTTCCTTGACGAATTTTGTGTCGATCTTCCTCGCGACCTGTTTTCGTGCTGAGGGCTCTTTCGTGGAGGATTCAGCAGAGCGACATATCTCGGTAAGTGTACGTTCGCTCAGGAGATCAGATAACGAGATGTAAACACCGCTTTTGCGGGCCGTGATGACGAGATGAGCAGCGAGGTATTTATTCCCGCCGACTGATGAGAAAGTACTTGAGCCTTTGACGGCGGAGACTGAAATACCAAGGGTGTTTGCCCACATCTCTCGCATCGCTTCTTCAGGACCTGTGAGGGGAAGAGGTTTCTGCGAGAGAGTTACACGTTGGATTTCTCCTGG
Source organism: Fusarium fujikuroi IMI 58289 (assembly GCF_900079805.1). Taxonomy (NCBI): domain Eukaryota; kingdom Fungi; phylum Ascomycota; class Sordariomycetes; order Hypocreales; family Nectriaceae; genus Fusarium; species Fusarium fujikuroi. The sequence goes on along the minus strand of NC_036626.1, from coordinate 581,535 downwards.
GTTAGGAACGTGCGACATGAGCAGAACATCGTGGGTCGAGAGATTAGCGACGCTGCGCTGGAGTTTTCGCCGGTTGACTTTCAGAGACGTTGACATGGGAAATGCTCGAACGGGGACAAAGACAGCAGGGATCGAGTGCCGTGGAAGACGGGGTGTGTTGGACGTTGGGTTCTCAAGGGATGCTTCAAACATCTTCTTTGCAATGTACGTCCTCTCTCTAGTCTCAGGGGTGAGGTTGTGAAGATTCTCGTTGGGTTGCATAGCGTGACCGAATTGAAGAAACGCAGCTAGCAAAGGACCTGTGTCGCGCATGGTAATGGAGTCAACGACTACATCGATTCCTTGGCCTAGACAACGGCGCATGAGTTGCTCGACTTGCGCGACGTCGACCATTAGACCGCCGACTCTGACCTCGTCGCGAACGCTGGAAATGAACTGGACGTTTCCATCGTCGAGATAGCGTACACGATGTCCTGTTTTGAGATATCGAGGTCTTTGTCGATCACCATCTAATTCAGGTGCGACAAGAGGCCTATCCAGTGCAAAACGATGCGGCGTGACGAGAGGACTGTCGATGGCCAATTCACCGATCGCACCGACAGGCATGAGCTTCTTGTGATTATCAGGATTGAGAACCCAGAAACGACCTGTGACCGGTGGTGTAATGACATCCAAGCTGTTATCCTTTTCAACTTCGGTTACTGAAATACCAAGGGGGCAAATATCCGGTGCGCCGTACGCAAGAAGAATATTATGATCCTCCAGCCACGGCATGTATGTATCAGGGTCGAGTTTTCTCGTTCGAAAGCACAGCGTTCTCAAACTCGGTACTGAGTCTGGATGTATGCTCCTCGCGATAAGACTAGTCATGTACGACCACGTAACGTCCATTCGAGCCATAGCGCTAGCGATGTCGTTGCTTCGTTCTTCCGCGGAGGGAATACAGACACAACCGCCGTGAACTAAAGTTCCAAGAATTTCCACCAGGGAGATATCGACGTTGAAGGCTGAGAGTTGAAGAACACGGCTTTCGCTGTTGAGTTTCAGCGCCGGCCCTTGGGCGAAGAACGCGGAGAGGAGTGAAGCATGCGTGAAGAAAATACTCCTCGATTTCTTGGGCGTGACAAAAACACACGCTGCATGGTCGGGACTTGATTCCTGTCCCATCGTCGAAAGATACGGGGTAAGCATCGCAAAGAATGTATCATTGACAATGACGAGATTGATCGCCAACGAACTCAAATCCTTCCAAGCCGTCTCAGTCGCCAGAACGATATGAGGATTGAGATAGTCAATAGTCGACTTGACTGTACTAGCATCCTGCGAATCTAACGCTGCGAAACTAGCGCCGGCTGAAAGAACAGCGAGGATTATGACAGGCGCCCAGTGGTTCTTTTCGAGAACGACGGGGACTATAGTTCCAGGTCCGACGCCGAGATTGACAAGGTATGTTTTCAGTCGTGACACGAGCGTTGAGAGTTGGGCATATGTTATGTCGCCATCCCAGGAACAGACAGCTTCTGCTTCGGGACGAACAAGACTATGTTGAAGAATGATATCATGAAGACAGGATGAGATTTTTTGAGATTGCGTGGTCCAGTCTTGGACGACGAGTTGGGCGTAGTCACGATCTGTAAGAAGATCTGTCTCCACGATGAGCTTTTGGGGTGTCGTGAGGATTTGCGTCAAGGCGGAGTGGAAACTATTCATAACGCTCTGGATATGAGAAGTAGAAAGATTTCGAGATGTAAAGTTGACATGTAACCGATCCTTGATGAACATGAGTGTAAGCGACACATCACAATCCGTCTTGCGCCCAGACGTCAAAGGCGCCGTTATCAACTCATCGCCAGCAACGAGATTATTCTCCTCATGGAAGTAAAGACACGTGTTAAACAACCTCTTATCCTTCAACCCCAACGCATGCTGAACTTCAGACATGGTGAGATTGTCATGCTTCCTCGCATTAGCATACCCCTCACCCACGACAGCAAGACACTGTCCCAGAGAAGCAGGAGGCGGCATCTCGACATAACACGGCAAAATCGTAGCAAAACTCCCGACGAGCTCTTCAATCCCACAGAGGAGCTGTTCATCGCGCGCAGAGAATTGATACCCAAAAGTAACAGCGTCCATGCCTACAAAGGCACGTAGGACGAGAGCCCAGGCAAGTTGGAAGACAGCTTGGGCGTGGACTTGGTTCTGTTGGCAGAACATGCGCATCTGCATGGTCGGGATGTCGAGATCAAAAGGGGTGGTGTGGAATGTATCCTTTGTGTTTGTTGAGAGCGGTGGGAAGATACATGGTCTTGCGTAGGAAAGACTCGTTTTCCATACTTCGAGACTATAAGCTGTGTCGATGGAGGCGATCTGGTGGAGATATGTGTTATGAAGGGAGGAGTTGTCTTGCGGATCTTGACCGGAGTATACACGGCTTAGCTCAGTTATCAAGAGGTGAAGACTCGGTAACTATCACAGTTAATACCTTACTTGTCGGTATGAGAATGGGGACTTACATCGCAGAGTGCCTGGCTAGCATCAAGCCGCACCACCATTCTCTCAGGATTATAGCACACCGAGAGTCTATGTCTCGGCTCACCAAACCCCATATTCAACCCCGGTAACGTGCCAATCGCTTCTCTCGGGTCCATCGTCTCAATGAACAAAATATTTGGTGAAATCTTCTTGAGCACAACTTGATCAAACAAACCTTCCCTCGAAACAGCATCGATGAAAATACTCCGTAGAGCAGGTGTGTTTGCAACAATGACCTCCCACGCTTCACACAATCTTGTAACGTCAATAATGTGACTCAAGCCTGTGAGTTCATAAGAGACGTGGACGTGGAAGGATTCGCTGTTTTGAGATTGTGCGATGAGGAGTTCTTGCTGGGCTGGTGTGATGGGCTGTATCGTCTCGATGTCCTTGATGTTAATCCTTCGATCTGATGTGAGGCGCTCAAGAGCCTGATACGATGATTGGATCAAGGAAATGTCAGAGAGTGTGAGTTGTGGTTCGTGGGATTCGAGTTTTGTGATGGCTTCGAGGAGTTGATACTCAAAGACTTGAATCCACGTCTGGATCTTATCCTGGAATTTGCAGGTTTTGTTGTACACCACATCGATCTGACCTCCAGAGTTATCCATCATCGCTGAGACTTCAAACAAAGCGATTCTTCCAACGCTGGAACTAGTAGATGATTTAAAATGAGAGTGGCCAGGTATGGGGATAGGCTCCAACAATCCGTTCTTTCGTTGGAGTTGTAAAGGGGTGTCGATTGTGTTGAAGATGATTTCGAGGGGGATGTTCATCGCTGCGCCTTGCGATGAAGAAAACTCAGAATTGAAGAATGGAACGCCTGATCTTGGAATACTCCTTCTTGTATCCTTGATCAAAGTAATGACCCCGATCAAATCCGTGTCTGGATTAACAGACACGCCCATGGGACATAGCGAGGCGAACCATCCAACCGTTTCCAATATGTTGAAATCGCCCTCTGAAGCACCCCGCCCATTTTCCTGCTTCCACAACGTCGGTAGGACTCTATCAGGAAAGACCTGACAGAACGAAAGGAGTAACGCAGCGAGTATGACATCTGCCGAATCCGTTCTCAAGACCTGCGCTGACGATTGCTCTAAAGAATACGCCTGTTCCGCAGTGAGCTGAAACGACAAGCGATCCGAGTTTCCGTGCGTATTATCTTCCTGGTCCAAGTCCCAATACTCTAGGTCCGCAGAGAAGACATCAAACGGAAGCGTCGGCTCAAACAACCTCTGCTCCATCTCACGGCCCTGATATTCAATCCACCGCTCAAACGAGACACTGCCCTCGGACAAAAGCGTACCTTTTTGCAGCAACTCTTCCAAATCGCTGAGAATAATCCTCCATGATAATGAATCGAGGATGAGTTGGTGCGCCGCGAGATATAGCATCTGCTTGTCCTGGCTATGGATGTACATTGCCGCAAAAACCGGTCCATCGAATGGATCAATCGCTTCTTCGGTTTCGTCGATGAGCGTGAGTATCTCATCCTCCGCAATATCAACGTGATGGGAAAGAGTGTAGGAATTGGTGCCTTTGGGAGTTACGCACTGCATCCACTCATCGCCCTTGACGAATCGTGCTCTGAGCATGTCATGCCTAGCGACGATGGCCTCAATCGCAGCGTCCACATCAGCTGGTTCCGCACCGCCTTTCACCCTAACCATGAGCCCTTTCGTCCACCTCTCACTCTCACTCCCATTCTCAACAGCAGCCAGATAAATCCGTTGCATCGCACTCATCGGAAACACCTCCAGATCCTCTTCACTCCCTACCCTGCCCACCTCCCTCGTCAACACCCGCCGTCGCGTAGGAATCTGAAGCTTCATGACTTCCTTGTAGGTAATCTCGTCCATGTTCTGCACCCATGTTTGCGCGCCACGTCTGTCACTGTCAAAGTCAAAGTCGGTGGGAATCCATATCTGGGGCTGCTGCACGGCCATGCGAAGTGAAGAAATCTCGTCCCTAACAGAGTCGATAGGTAGAGATTTACTAGAGGTAGAGCCGATCTTAATAAGAGCAACGAGTTGCCCGTCGAATGGGCCTGCTCTGGGCCAGACCATGCACACGCTGCTGACGCTGGGAAATGACTGCAGTAAGCTCTCCAAATTAGGGTCCACTGCTGAGCTTCCCCCTGCAGCCCTACCACTGATAACCCCCCTAACACTTGCGCTGGAGGACGAAGAATAAGACTCTACCGAGTCAGACCTAGCGTTGGATTTCGGGGTGCATCTTGTCTGAAGCTCGGCGAGCGTTTGACACGCCATTATGTCGTCGCTTTTGATGTCGAAGCCTTTTCTTTGACATGTCTGACGGACGAGTTCCGCTGCTTCCTCATCGCCGCCTAGTTCGGTGAATGAATCAAAGAGAAGAATGTCGTTGAGCGATATTGACAATGTTGAAGCTATCGCTTCTATGAGTTGGTCTGGTGAGTCGTGGGAGAAGTCCGTGATGAGCCTTGATAGGCTTGGTCTTGTGGGAGACATTGTATTGAACTGATGGTATTGTCAAAAGACATCAGCAATTCGAGATGCGATCCTCGAGTTATTCTACTATTCCTCTCCTCTTGTTTTATGCGCAGTCTTCTATGACATGCCCTCCATCCTCAAACATCCCAAATCTTGAATCCTGTATCCAACTCACAGCCCCCAAAATATCCTTTGTACAAGCTACCCCCGACCCAGCCAGCTCAAGGAGGTCGCATAAGTACCCGCTACTCAAGGCCGCAGCGAATTGAGACCGTGATCAATACTCCATCACCACGCCATGACGTGCCACAATGCGCGTCTGCTCCTATTTACTTGGCCTTGACAATCATCGAGATTGAGAGCCCAAACTTAGACAAGAGAATTGAGTTGTTTCAAGTTGACAGATTAAAATACTGATGTCCTCTGATCTTCACGACGATGTTACTCTTGCATTATTAACATGGCTGATACCCTCGGGCCTCTCTCAACTCCAAACTTTGTTAGAGTTCGTCATAGCACATTCGTATTGAAGGATCAACCCCCAAATCTATTATCGCAAGTTTTCCCCTTTTACTCTCTATCAACCGCTGTACACAAAAACTTTGGCCCCCTCACATCTGCAAGTCTTACACTCTGACCTGATACCCCCAAGTTAACCGACACCTTATACCTATAATTATCAAATCCCTACTCCTTACCTTAGCGAAAAGGGGAAAAAAAGAGAACTTTGGTCCAGATCTGCAGGGCGAACTTACCGAGATTAACCAACTTAGCATTAAGCTTTTCCCTAAACACCCTGTCCCTTTCATCCCGTCTCCTCTCCCGCTCTAAACATAAAACAAACTAACAAACCCTCATCCCCATGCCCCGAGATCACAAAGAACAAAATCATTGTTTGAATACGGAGGACGATTTCCCTTTTAAACAAGGACTTCCTTCCCGTGTTTCCGAGACGGGAGTGTCCTCGGTTACAAGCGAGATAAGGCTATAAGCGAGATGAGCTGGGGCCGTTTTAGTGCTCACGCTTCAAGGCCACGGACCCCGTCATGTCTAAGCGCCTGAGGGCTCAGCTATGATTCAGGGGATGCAATCCTACTAACTCCAACGTTTTATCTATTATTAATCTTGCTGGGGGCCGGATCGAGAGACGGTGATGATACTTAGCACTGAGAAAAAGATGTTCCTATTCCTGGAAAGTCAACTCCGCAACAAAGCAGCAAATCTGATGGAGCATCCTTATCCATCAAGGCACACCACATATTGAAACAACTGTCTTGATGCAATTCTACATACACATGACCCATAGCAATTCCTATATTCATATCGTACACCATTAATCCCCCCATCTCAGGTATCTAAACCACAACCTCATCATCGTCAGGATCCTCAATACTCGTTCTTCTCTTGGCTTCCGTAACTTCCACAGCCTTGACTTCATCATCCTTCCCCTCCTCAGCAGCCTGTCTACTCCCCTCCTTTTCCTTCTCCGCCTTTGATAGTCCAAACGGCCACAATCCACTCAACCCCCTCGTTGAAGCCGAGCCTTCCTTTGCCGGATTCACAGGTTGAGGTCTTATAACGTTTTGAGCGTCGTCTTCTGGCATGGCAAAATCTCCAAACTCATCATCATCGTCGTCATCACGCTCGTCGTCTGATTCATTCCCATCTGGCTTACCTCCACGATCCCTTACCACATCTCTCCACCATGCGCCCCTTTCATCACCTTGCGTCTGATCATCATCGTCAAAGTCCTCTTCTGTATCAGCAAATGGATCTGTAGGGTTCTCGTCGTCGTCATCATCGTCGTTACTTAAATTTCCTGATGATTGTGCTTGGTTGTTCTTCTGATGCATCGCCAATCGAGCCGCCAGTTGGAGTCTCGCCCGAGAAGGAGGGATGTTCAGCGGCGGGGGAGGTGGAGGTGGTGGGGGAATCGATGGAGGCTCCATTGATCCTGAGTTCAAGGGGTCCGTGTAAGCTCGGAACTAGATATGTCTCGTCAGTACGAGGCGCTCATGAGTGAAATGATCAGTTGACACTAGGAGATGTGATAGATGAGATGAGATGAGTCGGAGGGAAAGGCGTCCTGAAAACACTGGCATCGAAGCTTGATCCCCCTTTCCATTTCGTTCCTTCGTAGAAGCGTGTACTCCTAACTCTTGTCTCCGTTGCCAATCATTATTCTATACATATCCCAATCTAGGTCAATCCAGACCTTACATGATAATCCCCTCAGCCATCCATCCGCCTTTCTATCCCACAACGCCTGGTATAAATGTCTCAAAACCTCGGTGTCGTCAGCAGCTTCATGAACTCTTCAACCTCGACGTCATCGAAGGTCTCAAGGTCGTCAAGTTGCAGCATCTCAGGGTGACGCCTGTCTCGCCTCTCTCGTCTGGTACGTGGACGATCAAGTGTTCCCCAGTAAGGTGCGTCCTCCTAAGGGTTGCCTTCTGGTTTTGAGACATCCTCAACCTGCTCAGCATGCTGTTGCTCTTCATCTTGAGATGAGCGCTGACGGTGTGCTACAATTTCGTCCAAGTCCATAGGGGACCCCCTTGTAACATCCTCCGGATAATCCAAGTCAGGAAATTGCGATGCAAAGGTCTCAGGAGACCGCATGATCACATCCTCCAGTGTTTCTGCTATGCCAGGGGATCCAGGGATGCCGTGATCCGAACCATCGTCTTCAGCTTCAGCGGAAACACCACTCACCTCGGAATTGACATCCTCCTCGTTTTCGTCCCCATCCTCATCCTCCTCGTCGCTGCTGCTGCCAAAGCCGGACATTAATGTGGCCCCACTGATAGTGAAAGGGCCGATGCCATTTCCGCTGTCCTGGCTGAGCTCTATTCCCCCATTAAGGCCAGCTTCCGCAAGTGCACTGGAACCACCAGCACCAGAGCCTCCGCTCAAGCCAGAAAGGCCGACACCGCCAAGTCCACTGCCACCCATTGACCGGTTACCCATAGCTACCTCTGGTCGGACACCTCCAAGGATGGCATTATCTCGCTCGCGTGTCTCGGCAAGTGATCCCTCAACGTAGCTGATCCATTCCTGGCTCATGACTCGGTCAAGAACAGTCTCCGAGAGGAGCTCCGGAGGGTGGCGCTCGGTGAACTTGACAACCTCCTCAGCAATGAGGGTAAGATGACCCATGTATCCCATGCGGGTCTTGGTCTTGGCCTGGGACTCGTCGCTGGCCTTTTGGCCGTTGATGATGGCACTTGTGATGTCGGCAGCTTCGAACAGTGAAACGGCCAATGTGGGGTTGTAGCTGCGGTCCATCGGACCGTTGAAAACTTGCTGAACGATATCGTACACAACGTTATGCAGAAAGTTGTTCCAGGGGTATGCAAAGAAGAAGTTCTGCCTATGTCAGATGGCAATCAGTGGAGGATATGACTGACTTACAAGAATGGTTGGAACAACACGGTGTTCAACGAATTGAAGCTTCAGGAAATCTCCAACAACGGGCTCCTCGGTAGCCTGGCTGGTAGGCTGCTCCTCCTTAGGCTTGTCCTCCTTGGTCTTTGTCTCCGTGGTAGAGGTCTCAGCTGTCACAGCTTGAGCATCACCAGCTGCCTTTTCAGCCGCTTGTGGTGGGCGATCAGCTCCAGATTCCGGTGGAGGAGGAGCGGAGAAAAGAGGTGCAGGCATATCGTCCGGCTGGGGAGAGATACCTCGAGGCTGCTCCTCAACCTTGATGGAGGCATCCGTAGACTCAGCCTTGGACTCTGGCTCGGATGGAGCAGGAGTTAGGATAGCTGAAGAGTCAGAGGTATCATCCTTTACAGCATCCTCTAGCGTCGTCTTGGGCTTGGTCTCTTCATTCTTTTCGCTGCTGGGCTCCTTAGCTTCGGGCTTCTCTGTTGAATCACCCTTAGCAGACTCTGTAGATGCGGGCTCAGCGGTCTTGGTCTTTGTGGGCGACAAAGGCGCAACCATCAAATCTGGATCATCGAAACGTGTCTCATCACCCTTGGCACCCATTTGAGGAGGACTGAGCGGCTCATCTACAAAGTCATCCTCATCCTTGCTGAGCGATGTTGTTGAAGCGCCAGGAATGTCGTCTTCAGCCTTAACAAACTCATGAGAGGTATCCTCACTCATCTCCTTGCTAGGCTCAACCTCCTCAAAACCATCGTCGTCAGCGTTAGTGACCTCGAGACGTCTCTTCTCTTCAGGTGCAGCGCTTCGCATGGTCAAGTCGTCAGTGGAGTGGTCCTCCTCCTTGAGCGGCGCCAACTTGCCCTCGGTACGAAGACGTTGTCGCTCGATATCACGCTGAGCTGTCAGCTCCTCGGAACCCGGCTCATTCAACAAACCCATGTTACTGCAGTGTAACAACTCGGCCATGAGCTCGCATGTCTTAAACCGGTCAAAGCCAAGGGGCTCGAGCTTGACGCCAAAGGTCGAGTCGATCTTCTCCTTCTTGGAGGGAACATCCATAATCAGGTTCATGAACTTGGGGACATTCTCAGCGAACATGCGAAGAAGGGTGCCCAGGTAGATGGGATCGCGGCTGGAAGGCGCAGCGCTCGCCTCTGTGCCCATATCGGGATCATAATCGGAGTTGTTCTTTCGAATTACTTCAATAATGATACCAACGCCAACAGTCAAAGGGTTGCCACCGCCAAGCATGTACCCAATAAGCTGCTCGATGCATGGCTTGGAAACAAGCTGACGGGTGAGCTCGTTAGGGCCGATGCATTGTTGCTCATTCTGTGAGGCGTTGGCAGAGATGGTGATGATGGCCTTGATGAAGTCGCCTGCGGCGGTTTGCACAACCCAGTTGTTCTCGGGGCTGAGGCATGAGAGGAGGCTCGGGATGATGTCCTTAGAGTACAACCACTAAAGCCATGATGTTAGCACAGATGCATTAGATTAGTGGGGAGATTTCGCACCTCGACCACACCCTGGCCACCCTCATTACGGTCCAGGGCAATGATTTTGAGCAGTAGGTCCATGACCATAGGACACTCAACATGCTTGAGCAAATTAGGGACAGCGTCGGGAAGAGTCGTCAATAATTCCATCATGTCCTCGGTCTTCTTCTCGAACAGAGACTCATTGACTTTTGTGAAGTAGCTCGCCTGGAGGGGATCGAGCGGGGCAGGGCGGGACAAGAAGTTCCAAAAATCGCGAATCAATTGTCTGTTCTCAGCCAAAGCCTCGTAGATGGACCAAGTATCGGAGCTAAGAATCTCGCAAGCTACAAAAGCGTAGCGATTGCGCTTCTTCTCCTGCTCCTCCTCATCGTCGCCCGGGTCGGTGGCGCGGGATGATGCGCGCGGTCGCGAGAGAGAGAGGAAGCGGTTCTTGGCCTTGGCCTCTTGGTCGGTGGACTCGTCGGGAGACTCGACGGTCTCGAGCTTTGGAGCGACTACATATTCGAGCAGGTTATCGAGAACCTTGTCGCTTCGGAGGTATTCGATGAGCTTTGAGTTGTGCTGCTTGAGCTCCTGGATCAAGTCTGTCTCTTCGAGTAGCTCCTCGAGGGTAAAGTCTGGCTTATCGAGGATTGTGTCGATGGTGGAGATGTTGGCGTAACCGCCGAATCTCCAAAACATGGTGAAGGGTCGGTGTTCGCTATCGCTGTCGCTGTCGCGGGACCAGCGTTTGGCGGAGGGGAAAGGTTGAAGATTGGATTGTGGAGGAGTCGAAATGGATCATGTAATCAGGTTTAATCGAATCGAGTTGAGTCAGGCAGACGTAGGCGGGTCAGGTCCGTGGGCGGAGAGTGAGTTTCAGCAGTCGTTGCGCACTCACTTGCCTCACCTCAGCAGACAAACTTTGTAGCGGTACGGCTGAATAACAGGTAAAGAGTATAAGGTAGTCAGGAGTCAGACTGTAACATTTCCCAGAATGCCTAATCAATCAATAATCTGCCTTGGTTGTGGTAAGTAGAAAACCTGGAAGCAAAGCAATAGCAAGATGACGACTGTCGCGTCGCATCACTCGTTGCCAAGAATAAATATGGTAAAACACAGGCAAATAATGGCCTGGAAAACAAAAAAGTAAAAGCCTCCGAAGTAGTTTCCGAAGAGTAATTCAAACAGACAGTTCCTGTCAGTTGCAGTGATGTCAGGCTCTCACGATGGAGGAGCTGGGAGTGGTTGATTGAGGAAGCACGGGCACAGGCACAATCACAAGCGGGCAAGCAGTACTTAGGTGGCCGACTGCTGGGCACAGAAGGGCCTCCGGTGGTTTAGCGAGCGGCAGCGGCAGCGGCAAAGAGCGCCAACGATAATCATCACAGCACAAGCCAGGCCAGGGCTGGAGGCTAGAGGCTAAGCTGAAAATCCATACCGAGATAAGACCAAGTTCACACGCACGCGACACTCAGCACATGGGAATTGATTCCATCCATTGTTTGTGGCGGCTGCAGCGGCTGAATTGACGAACCTGGTGGTGGGTGACATTTGGGCATGCAGAAGCGTCTTTTCCAGTGACCAAATTGATATACGACACTCTCTCTATCTGAACCAACAATTGTTTATCCGATTATATTACAGTAGGCCGGCGAAAGTTCCGACACATTCCCGGTCTAACCCCACTTTTAATAAAACATCAATATTAATACTATAACTTCATTACATTATTTAAATAGATTAAAATGCCCTAATAAAGGCAAAAAGTATATCATTCTCCTTATAAAAGAATAAGGTTTATAATAATATATAAATCAGGAGTTTAAGTTAAAAATATTACAGATAGCATAAGGTTAAGTTATTATATAATATATAGGATTATTTAATGCAGTTAAGCCTAAAAGTTATATAAAAATAAACTATATTCTAGCAGGCCCTTAATGCTATTAAATTAAAATAAAAGTTATATTAAAATACTTATTAAAAATAACCCTTTTATTTTATATAGAGATATTATAAATTAAGTATAACTAAAGGTATTACTAAAAATAATTTATTACTGGCTTATTAATAAAAAGATATAATATAGACTTATATTTTAATGCCTATTTTTTATTAAAGAAGCTACTTAATTAAAGAAATCTTTTATAAATAAATACTATTATAAAGATAAGTTATTTTAATATAATTAATAGTTTTTTAATAAAGTTATAATTAATTATATAAATAGTAATTATATTAAATAGTTATTTTATTAAGCTATAAGTTTAAAGATTTCTTTTTTAAAAGCTTTTTCTAATAATACTATAAAGTAAGAGACTTTATAAAAATAAAGTCTAAGCCTATAAATAGCCTATAAGATATTTATAGATATTTTACAGTATAATTAACTATAATAAACTGTCTATAGTTATCCCTCTTCTAGGGGATTTTAAATCTAAAAAGAGGGAAGTAATAGGCCAGTATATTCTATCCTATCTATAGTCTTATCTTCCTAATCTTATTAAAAAAGAAAAGACTTTTTAGTATAATAATGCCTATATATTTACTTATTAAAAAGTTTAAGACTGGCTCTATCTTTAGGTAAGAAAAAGAGAAGTCTTTCTTACTAACTAGCCTCTATATAGTCCTAACCTTAGCCCTATTAAAAACCTTTAGAAAGTCCTTAAGGAAAGGATATATAAAATATATCCTAAAATTACTACTTATTTAAAATCTACTAAAGCAATTAACTAGCTAATTATAGCTATAAAGAAGTTATAAACTAAAATTAAAGATAATATAGTTAAAAATATAATAAAATTAATACCTAACTAACTAAATAAGTATTATTATATAAATAGCTACTACATTAAGTATTAAGCTATATAGCTAGAATCTCCTTTTAATTCTCTATAGATTTATATATATATTATTATAATTAAATAAATATTATTTAGTTAATTATAGAGTAAAATAGCAGGGTATAATTAAAATAGTTAAGGTATAATCGGGATATATTAAAACTTTTATCTATACACTATATTATCTTGTGTTTATTATTTATTGTCTCTACCAATACCATGTCCATACGATGTATGCGTCTGGCTTATGTGGAGAAGCAGGCCTCGAATCAAAACAGGAAAAGGGGGCAACGCCGCGAACAGAAGCAGAAGGATCTGAACGTAATTTACGCTGCATGATGACAGCAGCTAATCTCACAGTTCAACTCATTCAGTGGGTTATACAACATGCTCATACTGTTACACAAGTTCATCAATCATTTTCTCTACTGGACATTGGGTGACATTACTACGAGCTATAAGATCCCCCCCGGAACCGGCTATCTCATCACGGACCTCCTCTTTTCCTCTTTCATCATCCCAACCCTGCCCTGCCACGTTTTCTGTGCTTGCACCATTGACATCGACATCCTCATTTGATTCTGCGTGGCTTGATAATCCGGCCAATTGATGGGCTTGGAATGAAGACACAGCTTGAACACTAATCGAGCAAAGCATGAAACAGTGAATCACATGGCTTTTTAGTTTTCTGATGATGGTGACCGTCGCTGTTCGCTTACCCTATATCTCTCGTGACGATGAATGATTCATTAACGAATCGTATAAATATTAACAGAAAAACATGTCTAAAGCATAGACACTTAAACGAATGTATCTAAGAAATGAACGAATGTCCTATGATACCCCAATCGTTTATGTCTTTCACCATCTCAAACACCAAACCACACCTCCTTGATCTAACTCGGCGGAGCGCCATTGTAAACTAACAAATTCGGACTGCCACTGCCAGCGTTCTGAACAACACCAGTCGTCGCCAACTCTTTCAATCTTCTTGCAACACTCTCAGGTGTAGTCAAGCCCTCCTTGGCTCTCAGATACAATGACAAACCCGCAACATGAGGACATGCCATACTGGTACCGCTGATGGTATTGGTAGCACTGTTGGCCGTATTCCAAGCACTCTTGATGTTCACGCCCGGCGCGAACAAATCAACAAGCTCGCCGTAATTGGAGAATCCGGCGCGGTTATTGTTGATGTCGATTGCTCCCACAGTCGTGGCGTTGGGGGTCGAGGCGGGCGAGTAGTTGTAAGCGTCGGCGTTATCGTTTCCTGCTGCGACCACGGTATGGATTCCGGCGCTGTAGGCAGCTTGCACGGCGGCGTTGAAGGCGTCTGAGCGACCACCTCCAAGGGACATGGATATGACAGCCTGTTCTTTGCGGCCTGGAGTGTTGGTGATGTTGGTCACAGCCCAGTTGTACCCATCAAGCACAATATCAGTCCGAGACTGTAACTGTCAGCAGGACCAAAGATCTGGGAGTGGAAGACTTACACTGCCTAAGTGAAACACCTTGACTGCAATCAAGTTTGCTCTCTTGGCCACGCCGTACTCTTTACCAGCAATAGTACCAGCACAATGCGTCCCGTGACCATTAGCATCGACAAACTCAGCACCAGGATAAGCATTATAGCCCAATGCTGCCCGGCCCTGGAACTCGTCATGCGCGATATTGATACCAGTATCAACAACATACGCATACGTTCCAGCTCCAGCAGATGAATCATAAATGTAATCGTTGAAATGAGGAGTGCGATGCGAGATAGAGCCAAGACCCCAAGTCGATTTCTGCTGAGTGACAGTCTCGTAAAGATTGATCTTGCGAACAGGCTCAACTGCAACGACCTGGCAAAATCAGTATCAAGAATCAGAAGCAAAAGGGTGTGACTTACATCTTTACTCTTCTTAATCTCCTTGATAGTCTGCTTATCAAAGTCTCCAGAGTAACCCTTATAGGTCGTCTCATTCCAGACCAGTTTGACACCATCGTCAGCACGACGGAAAACACTTCCGTTATGGATGCCGTCAACCCAATCGATGTGCTGCTCGACTTTTTGCTCGTCAAGTTTCTGCTTCAAAGTGACGATGTAGGCGCCTTCGATAATATCGTCATCGTCTGCTACAGTTGGAGCAGCGATGATCGCAGGCAGAAGAGCGAGGAGGAGCTTCAGATAATGCATCTTAAACGAGAGGAGTGCGATGAAGATGATGACTACCAAAAGAGCGAGAAAAGCTTCTTCTTATAGAATTTTGGTATCATATTATTCTTCTGTCTTCGGAGTTGGCGATCTAAATTTCTGAGTCTTCAGGACCCTGTGCACCATTCTGCAACTCAATGTCTTTGATTCAACTTGCACATTAATCTCTATCAACCGACAGGAAGAACAATATCTTATAACGGATATTTTTATGAAGATCTGTCTAAATCTGAAACTACATCTTCTGAATGTCACACCAAAATATTGTATTGCTAACATGGAAAGCGTCTTGTGATGAAGACCTTCGAGAACGATTGGCAATTGAGACAGCCACGCTTATCAACTCGTACTTAGTTCTCTCTATCTCGCAGATCATCGTGTTGGAGATGACAAAGTAGCAATTTCAAGCCTTTTGTATCAGGCTACAAAATGAACGAGGGAGAGATGGGCATTACGGTCACTACGAATCTGTTCTTAGGGTCACTTCACAGAGGGGTCTGAGGCATAGTAATCACTCTTGAGCTTCTTTGGAAACTTGATCAGGATCCCTGACCAGCAAGTACTGCTTTAAGGGTATCAGACAATTGACAAAGGACCCTCACATCACTCACGGAACAACCGAAGCTGAGGAAAATCAGGGTTGAGACACAACCGACAACGTGACCCATCTACCCAGATGGCCATATGATTCATTTCTATAAACCCCTATTCAAATCTATAATCCCACGCTACATTATCGCCGTTCAGCCGAGACACGCCATCTGCGTATCTCCGTCCAACTCATCACGCCCCTGCCACCGCCCTCGCCATGACCTTCAACCCTGTATCAAACTCCGCCTTCACACCCTTGACCTCCATAACATCCTCCGGCAACAACCCCCTCCACCAAGCATACCAATCCGCCACCTCGCCCAAGTCAACCTCGTCAAGCGACAGCCACTCCGTCAGCGTCTTGTGCCACTTGGGAAACAAGTGCTGTATCAGCACCTCGGCAATAACCCTTCGGCCGAGCGTGGGCGTCCATTTCAGAATACCCCTGAGTACAGGAAGACTCGGTTCCTGATCTGCCGGCTCGACTGCAAAGTTTCGCTGGAGATATTTGCCCATCGACGGGAGGACGTGGGACATTACGAGCGGTCGCCATTGATCGCCGAGAATGCGTTCCCATTTTGTAAGACCGGGTAAACGACCCTCCTTGAAATCCCATACGTCGATGAGTTGTCTGAACTTTCTCTTGACGTCTGCGACCAGCCCCGTTCCCTTGGGGTCGAGATGATATGAGGGGAGGTATTGGAGCCAGGGGAAGAGCCATATGTGTGGTAGACTGCGGTGCTGGCGTCTGTTCTTGGGATTCCAGTCTGATACTGCTGTTTCCAACTTCCGGGCGATGTTGTCGATGAATTGTGCGCGGACAAATGATGGTAGGAGGTCATCCCAGGCCTCCATGACGCTAAGCATTTTCTCTGGTTCAAAGACATCCCAGGACCGAACAGCCGCGAGTGCTTTGGGTAGCCAATTCTTGTACATCATGCTTTCGTACGGTGTTGTGGATTTGTGATGACGGCGGTAGATGTCGTCTGTATTGACTGCTGCC
Source organism: Fusarium fujikuroi IMI 58289 (assembly GCF_900079805.1). Lineage (NCBI taxonomy): Eukaryota > Fungi > Ascomycota > Sordariomycetes > Hypocreales > Nectriaceae > Fusarium > Fusarium fujikuroi. The sequence goes on along the minus strand of NC_036626.1, from coordinate 565,018 downwards.
GAAGAATCCCACTTGCCGACAGACTTGCCATTTGTTGTCGATGGCATGAGTAATGATTTTAGTTCTTTGAGATCTGAAGCGAAGCGTGTTGGTTCTTGCAAGAGATCCCAGTCTCCTTCTCGAAGGAAAGGATGGATAGCTGCAACAGCAATGTCTGCAATCTCTGATGTCGTGGCTTTGAGTTCGAGGGCCTTCTTCAGACACCCGATAACTTGATCCCAGTCGGCTGTTGCAAGCTCTCCGCTGACCAGCTCAGAAAAGACCTGTAACCTCTCGAAATCCGACCGTAAATCGTCCATCTCCTGTTCCTTTTCCTTGAGCTCGAGGTCTATCCATGTCTTCCTCTCTTGCAAGCTCTTCCATTCGTCAGAAAAGGCTAACAAGTCTGCTTGCGCTCTTTTGACAAGTTTCCTTGCCTCTATCACTTCTGTCGACTCTGGCGTGGCAGTTCCTGTCGTCGGTGTCATGATGCCACTCGTAGATGTGAGCATCTTACTTCCCGGCCCTGTCATATCGAGAATGGGGGCAAATGCATCGGGGATATGAAGACCGGGTGCCGCAGCCTTGAGCTCCTCTGCCGTAAGGTACTTCGGTTTCTGTCGTCTTGGTGTACTTGTAGCACTGTCAAACGCAGCTCCCAAGGACTTCTTCTTTGCTTTCTTTCGTTTCTTCTTTTCCTCTTCGTCCGAATCTATAACCTCTTCGCCTCGTAGTTTTGCCTGTCGCTTTTCTTCCTTTCGTTCTTGTTCAGACTTCTCCTTCACAGCACCGAGACCAATACCCTGCGGTCGGAGGTTCGCTTCGATAATGACATTTCTGCCCTGGCCTTCCTTACCAAGACCTTGTCCCTCTTGGTAGCCCATCTTAGCCATCATTCGGGCACCGAAGGACTTGGGGTTTGTCTTCCCCTTTGCGCCAAAGGCACTCGGTTGTGGCTTATTACGTGGTGTCGGAGAGCCCTCGTCGCGCGGGTTCTTGAGAACAGGATCGTTTGCTGATGATGGGACAAAGCCCATGCCGAGAGGCTTCTTGCCATCGAACCGGGTTCTAAATGATGGCCGGGATGTTGCTTCAGCACTTGCGCTTCGACTTGAGTTTTGGTTATCGTTCTGTGCAAAACCGCGTGCAACACCTCCGAAGCCTAGTCCTACTCCAGCATTGCCCTCATCCTCATCCTCATCCTCCTCGTCCTGTTCCATTGCGCTTCCCAACATCGGTCGGTTATCGTCGGAATCTTCATCGCCGTCTTCTTTATCGCTTCCTGCTCCTGTTGACACAAAGTTCATGCCTTTATTTCTCAAGGTTGTCCTCTTCCACTTTCTAGCAGGGCCATCGTCTTCACTATCGGAGCCAAAGATGCCCAGCGCAGCCTTCTCTTTGTTATTACCAACGACACGACGTCTCTTACGGGGGTTGAAATCACCGAAGTCGTTGTCGGCATCAAGTCCTGGCGCAAGGTGCTCGTCTTCAGATTCGGAGGCTGATGAAGAATATTCGGCTGCGGCCGCTTTGGTGAGGCGCGAGGGGTCAAAGGACGGGCGCGATGAGCCGTTCATCTTGAGAGCGCATCTAGTGACTTTCTGTATACTGTTTGTGAGTTTCACGTGCAAAAGCGCACTTGAAGCATGGGAAGCAAGACTTGCGACGCGACAGGCGTAGAAATAAATGAAGCTTGGGCATGACGATGTTGGAGAGCGTTATCTTATCGGCACGTGATGAGCTTTTCCACAACAATAAGGCTAGATGCGTGAGAGACTTGACGAATGGCATGGTACACTGGGTTCTGGTGTTCAAGGCTCTTGGTAGAAATACGCAGAGAAGAAATGACAGAACCATTCAGGAGTCTCTTTGAGATCTTACTATACATTGATCAGCCAACCTGAAGTGACTTGATGTAAACTCTGCCTTTTTAACAAGATCTGGAAGTGAGCATCTGCTTAAGCATCTGTAGACACTAGCCGCTCAACTTTAAGAACAACATCAAACACCATCAATCAATCACATTTCTCTACCGAGTTACGGGGTCTTCTAGTGCCCTTTTGAGGGCTTGCCATGTCCAGACTTACTCCTCTTCAAATATGTCTTGGATTCCTTGTCCAAGCTTGTTGAAGAATGTGGATAGCACACCAACGCACGTCAGTCTTTAGTTTATAGCCGCATGACACGTCAATAGCTTACTAGAAGGTTCGTTACTACGCAATGAAAAGCAAGGCGAACTTCAGTAGGGCAGATTGAATATTTTGATCAAATGTAAGGAACATTTCTTGGCGTTGGAGCTTTGACCCTGCAGTTGAGCTGAAGGCTTGCAGCTACAGTTGGAATGTAAGAGCAGTCCCTTGCGCGTGACATCTGTTCTTCTCAATCTGAAGGGAATATTCTTTCTAAAAAGACAGATTTGTGGCTGGTGATTTGGTGCTAGAAATAATATGGAAGTAATTCTCAATTGTTGAAAGTGATTTGTCCCGTAATTAATTCTGAACCGTCTCTTGGCTGTAGGTGTTGTTGATCTTCATGCATTTTGACGTTGGTGTGGCTGCAGTCTGTTTCTGGGGCAATGGCGCAGATTGGGCGTCAATAAAAAGAACCGGGCCACTTGAATGACAACACACCACAAGAGTCATAAGCCAGGAACGTCCATTTTGGAGGGTCTGTGGCACAGCATCTAAACCCATTTAACTCTCGATATAACTCTTGTCTTTCCCAATTCGACAAACACCGGCACTGCACTATCAATTTCTCATACAGACAAGCAAACTGTAAGTAAGGTCCCTGAAAATCAGACCCCATATTCTGTTCTGTCCCGCCGTCATTTTAGGCACTTCAATTTCAACCCCTGCAAATCAGGTGACGGGCGCTTGTTGACTTTCAGTCTTCCCCCTCCAAAAAAACGAACAGGACTATTTGATCGTCCCTCACCCAAACCAAACAAACAAGGATCTGGGAACAAATAGAGAGTCCCTTGCCTGTTCTTACCTTACCCTGCCCTGCTTCCTTATTTTGGCAGTTGCTTCTTTGTTGCGCATGCTTGTTCCTCTGCAGATTTGGATTCACTAACCTTGCGCTGGGCTCTCCTCTATAGAAAGAACGACGCACTTGTGCTTTGTTTCCTCTTGAACATCCCATCCATTGCCCTTTCACTCACGCGACAAAGCCTCTTCCCTCTATTTGATACCCGCAGTTCAATCCGCTGCTTTAAAACTCTGGTACGTTCAACTTACATTCCCTCGAATATCATCAAGCCAGTTCCTGCTCCTGTAGAGCGTCTCGCGCGCTTATGAGAGCCCAACTAGAGCTACATATATGATGGATCCTCCTCGCCGCTCTCGTTTATTTCATAAGCTAATTACCCGCTTAGTCCGCTTTATAAAGCACAACAAGAAGAAACAACATCATCCACTCGAAAGATACCCGGTCTCGAGCTCTCCCCAATACGAAATTTCACCCTCAAACATTACCATGGCTGAAGAAGAAGATTTTAGCTCCATACCCTTGGCGGACCGCTTCACTCACAAGGTCTGGAAGGTTAGAAAAGGAGCATATGAAGAAGCAACCAAGCAGTTCGAAAAGTCTCCCGACGAGTCCGATCCTTGTTTCCGACCATTTTTGAACGAGCCCGGCCTGTGGAACAAAGCAGTTCTCGATTCAAACGTCGCCGCTCAACAAGAAGCTGTCACCGCCCTATGCGCATTCCTCAAATATGGTGGACGAGACTGCTGTCTACGGACACGAAATCAGACCATTACACCCATGGTCGAGAAGTGTCTATCCTCCACACGTGCCGCGATCAAGCAAAACTCCATCGAAGCTTTGCTTTTGTACATTGAGCTCGATGTCGCTGGACCGGTCATTGAGGACATGCTGCCCGGTCTTTCCAACAAGGTTCCCAAGAACGTTGCTGCGACACTGAACGCCCTTACACAAATCTTCCACAATTATGGCTGCAAGGTCGTCGATCCCAAACCTGTGCTCAAAGCGCTCCCAAAAGCCTTCGGTGCTGCCGACAAGAACGTCCGTGCTGAAGCAACGAACTTGACAGTCGAACTTTACAGATGGCTCAGGGAGGCTATGAAGCCCATGTTCTGGGGCGAGCTCAAGCCTACCCAGCAGACCGATTTGGAGGCTCAGTTTGAGAAGATCAAGGCCGAAGGCCCTCCCAAGCAAGAACGACTCCTCCGATCGCAACAAGAAGCTCTCGACGCTGCCCCCGAAGGTGGCGAGGAGGGTGAAGAAGGCGAAGCAGAGGGCGAAGATGTTGGCGAGGTCGATGCTTTCGATTTGGCTGAACCTCAGGATGTCAGCAAGAAGATCCCGCCTAACTTCAGCGATCTACTTGCCTCCTCAAAGTGGAAGGACCGAAAAGAAGCAGTCGACGGTCTTCACCAGGCACTCAATGTTCCTCGCATCAAGGAAACCGATTTCAATGAAGTCTGTCGCGGATTGGCCAAGTGCATGAAGGACGCCAATGTTGCCGTCGTCACCCAGGCTGCTCTCTGTATCGAGGCTCTCGCAAAGGGCTTGCGAAAGGCCTTTGCCAAATATCGCAGCATTGTGATGCAGCCCATCATGGACCGACTCAAGGAGAAGAAGGCTTCTGTCGCGGATGCCCTTGGCGCCGCTCTCGACGCTGCTTTTGCCTCCACCGATTTGACGGAGTGTCTTGAGGACATCACTACATACCTTGGAAACAAGAACCCCCAGGTCAAGGAGGGTACCATGAAGTTCTTGATTCGCTGCCTACGAAACACCCGGGATGTGCCCAGTAAACCCGAGCAAGCTACCATCTGCGAGGCTGGAAAGAAGCTCTTGTCTGAGTCAAGCCCTGCTCTTCGAGATGGTGGTGCTGAGATTCTTGGTACTATCATGAAGATCATTGGTGAGCGTGCTATGACCCCTAACCTGGAAGGTCTGGACGACATCCGCAAGAACAAGGTCAAGGAATTCTTCGAGGCTGCCGAAGTCAAGGCAAAGGAGAAGCCCAAGCCCAAGGCGGCACCTGCACCTAAAGCGGCGCCTCCCAAGAAAGTCATGGGCGGAAAGAAGCCTATGGCCAAGAAGGCCGCTCCCGCTGCCGCTGCAGCTCCAGTAATGCCAGATGATACGCCTCCCACCCCTCAGCCAAGCTCTCGACCTGCCGCTGGCAAGCTCGGAAAGCCTACACTTGGAGGATTGAAGGGTCCCCAGAAGAGGACCCTTGGAGCTCCGGCACCTGGCTCTCCTCGCCGGGCGCCCGCTGCACCTGTCATGCCCGATGACGAACCTGCGCCACCCGCCCAACCTCGCCTTGGTCTCTCTCGTGGACTTGCCGGACGCTCTCTCGCCAAACCTACCGCACCCTCACCCCCAGTTGCACCAGCCTCGCCGCCTCCATCTAGCGGTCTCACTGCCGTGGAGCGCGCCGAGATTGAGGAGCTTAGAGCAGCCAACGACCGGCTAACCCGTCAAGTTGATGAGATGCGACAGGAACGTAGCAAGTTCATGTCAGAGATTCAAGAGCTCAAGAACCAGAATGCTGGCCTGATCGAAGACCACACCCGAGACGTGTTAAGCATCAAGGCCAAGGAGACACAGTTGGTCCGGGCGAGAAGCGATGCAGAGGCTACGGAACAGACCAACGACCGCCTGCGACGCGAACTAGAAAGACTTAAGAAGGCTTTGAGTCGTGCCGAAGGATTGGGTAGCTCTGGAAATGGTATGAACAGCCCAGGCCTCGCTTCTCCCACACACGATGATGTCTATCGAGACCATGGACCTCCCTCGGTGAGCCGCCATAGAATGAGCGTCACCAGCAGTATGTCTGAAGAGAAGGAAAATGGCGAGCAGATGATTCCTCGCAACAAGCTTAGCCCTGAGATGCGATATGCTGGTAGCGCAAGCTCATCCGGACGTGGATCTCCCGCACGAGGCTTTAGAAGTGCTGCATCATATCGCGACGACGACCATGCACCAGCACCTTCTCAGCGGCCTATGTCATCGCTGCCTCAACCTACTGGAGGTAATGGTGCCGAGAGTTGGAGAAGGGCAGCAGAGGTGACGAGTCAGCTGAAGGCCCGAATTGAACAGATGAAGGTACGTTAACCCAAAACTATTAGTATCCGATGCGACAGAAACTGACCATCAACAGGCCAAGCAAGGGCTCGCTCGACCTTAAGGGCATTGTTAGAAACTTGGCGTGCAATGATTGTTTGTTCTAGTACTTTAACGATGATGATTTTTGGGAGGTTTATGGCGGAAAAGCTGGATGGGTACTCCTGGGACTGACACAGACGGTCCTGGTCAGGTTGCATTTTCACGGCGTTGGAAGTTGTGCCGCCATCTGTCTTGAGTGTTTCGCTTCTCTTCGAGGGTCTAATAGAATTACACATGGGCCAAGGCTGTGTTTGGGATTTTGCGAAGCAATACCCCCGGCGGGTCAGAGATACCTAGTTTTTTTAATGCATCGGGTTGGTGATTTGCCTTCATATCACAGTCTTCATTTCACGCGTGGTGTGAATCTTTGTTAAGTAAACCTAGTTCGACGTTGTATCTTGTGACATCTTTTCATTAACTAGTCACGTAAGAAACAAATACAGTAAATCCCGGAACTCCGTTATGATCGCTAAGCGCCTCAGCTGAACCTGTCGTTCCGACAGTAGGCTATTCCTTCTTGTCCTTCTTACCCTTAGATTTATCGTCCTTCTTCTCATCGGACTTGTTCTCCTTCTTGTCCTTCTTATCCTCAGACTTGTCTTGCTTATCGTCCTTCTTGTCGGAGTCTTGCTTGGAATCATCCTTTGAATCCTCGTCAGATGATTCCTCCGAATCCTTATGCTTATCGCCCTTGCTGTCTTCGTCAGACTCAGACTTCTTGTCCTCGTCCTTGGACTCATCCTTCGAGTCAGACTCCTTCTCATCCTTGGAATCACCCTCGCCCTTGGACTCAGAGTCCTTGCCATCCTCCTTCTTCTCTGCATTGTCGCCATTGTCCTCACTCTTTTCCTCATTCTTCTTGTCGCCCTCTTCAGACGCCTTGGCCTTATCACCACCCTTACCATCCTTCTTCTTGCCCTTCTTCTCCTCTTCCTTCTTCTTCTTCTCAGCTTCCTTAGCCTTCTTTTCTTCCTCCTCCTTTTGCTTTCGTCGGCGGGCCTTTTCCTCAGCCTCCAGCTTCTCCCAGTTGGTATCGTGATCAGCAATACCAGACCTGGCGAAGTTGTCGCTCAGACCCTTGGCAGTAATAGCATCGCCTTGCTTGATCTTGGCCCGGCCGATGAGAGAGATAAAGATAGCGAAGCCGACCATGCCTGTGAGAAGGAAGCGGTATGAGCCGTACCATCGAGGTGCCCAACCTTTTGTAGCAGCGCGGGAATCGGCAAAGTACAAAGCGACGAAAGCCATGAATTGAGATGTGAGTGCGTACTCCACGGGGAGCATAAGAGTTGGCCATGCGACAATGGAAGCTGCAAGGCCCATGCCGTAGCGGAAACGGGTTCGTTCACGAAGGGGTTGCTTCTCAGCGTACTCGAGACCCTGGTTCCAGCGATTAGCTCATGCGTAGCCGCTGTGAAGCTACAGACTTACCCAGTGAATAGCACCAAGGAACGAGATGATGACAGCACCGTATCCAAGCTGGAGAGGCTCAATTACGCTCAGTAGGTACTTGGCTGTTTCGTGATCGATCATGATAGCATCGTAAAAGGAGTTGCCCGTAGGAATGGGCTTGTTCAAGTCCCAAGCGAGGAAGACGGTCGAAAGCGATGTTCCTAGGTAGGGCAGGGTACCAGCCAAACCGAGGACGCTCGACTCGCGCGGAACATCTGTAAAGGTGAAGGTATCTTTGACAACGTCCTTTGAACAGTTAGAATTGTCGATAGAGTGTCGGCAAGGTCGAAGCTTACAATATCATGCTTGAGCTCGCTGGTCATGTCCTGATCAGCGCTCTTAGAGCCCTGGGCTGTAGACGCAGCATTGGCGACCGAGCTCTTAGACGAAACAACACTTGGGTTGGACTGGAGGAGCTCTTGCCCTCGCTTGCGCTCAGCTTCAATGTCAATGGGCTGCTTAGGAGGAGGAGGATTCTCGTCGTCGGATTTGCTAGAGTATACGGCGCGTTGCTGACGCAAAAGAGGCGCAATTGATGCGCGGGGGAGGAATTGCGAAGCTCGAATGGAAGAAGCTCTTGAGGCAACGCCCCAAAGGGATCGGGATGAGGTACGGAACATTGTCAAAGTGATGGAGTAGAGTTCAATTAGAGGCACGCGAGTAACTGCTGCAACCAGTCCAAGCTGATTTCACCTGATAACCGAAAAGGTATAAAAAGAGAAAAGAGTTAAGAAGGTCTGGAATGAAACCAGCTAAAACTGAAATACTATGAGAGTCGGCGTTGCAATGGAGACACCACAATCATGGAAGCTTCCTGTTATTCCAAGATCTTGGAGCTATCTACGTAATGGCTTGTTTGTTACGGTTTCCTTAGTAATTGTACCTGGCACTGGAACTGGAAATTGGGGAAATAGAATTTCTGCTTGTCACACGCAGAGACAGTCCCGTCCGGCCCGGAAAAGGAGACCAAGCCGTTCATGGATGTGCCATTTTGTTCTGTTCTGCTTTTGTTGTCACGCCTACATCATCGCGATGGATGTGAAGCTATGTCGTGACGTCATGAGAGTTGTATTTTGGTGGAATAAGGTAGCTCTCGACTTCAGGTGGGCAGCCATTGATACAATGACCAACCAGAAATAGACCTTGAAGTTGAGAACAGTTACTGGAATCGGCAATGATGAGAAGAGGGAATGCACAGATAGCCAAACCTTCTATCGTATTGTTGATATCGATAAAATAGTCATGATGTTTAACAGATTAACTCTGCCAAGTCATTGTCTAGAAGATCTTCCGTGATGCCCCACCAAAGGTGCCCTGTGCTTTGATGTGCTCCAGGGCCAGATCCAGCTGTTGGCAGCTCTAAAATTTACGGTAGGTACCCGACCACGTTGGAACGTAAAAAATAAAGCCACTGCCAATTCGAAGCCAATTCGGTACTTGTTCCTCCGCTAGGATCATCACCAAACAACAAGTACCTCTGACAGCATCGTCATACACGCCACACCATTCCCCAAAACCGCTGCTTCCCACTTTTGCTCCGGGCCCAGCTGCGTCACTCACTCACTCACAGCCCGACACGAAACCCACCTTTTCAATATCTCCTCCATCACCGAGTTTCGTCCATCTTTACTACTCGAGAGGCATAAGCGATAATACCCTCATCCACCGAATCCCGCCTTTCCCCTCTATTCCACCCAAAACCTCTCGGGGAAATACTTACGATACTGCCTCGAGTGTAACCCCGCGCTACAAAGTCCTAGACCTCACCTTCACGCCCGAGGATAGCAGTCGCTTCACCGGTCGAGCCTCGCATGGCACCCGTGTCAATAAACACACGCCGACAGATGAGTGCTCGATAAAACAAATAACACGACCCCTTCCCCTCTCTCCCCGGCCCGGGTTACGGCCACAACACCGCCAGAATGCTCGAAGGTCTCGTCGCTGGCCTGCTTAATAGGTTCCTGGGCATGTACGTCAAGAACTTCGACCCAACCCAGTTGAAAGTTGGTATCTGGTCCGGCGACGTTAAGCTCCGCAACCTCGAGCTACGCCGCGAGGCACTCGATCAGCTCAAGCTTCCCATAAATGTCATGGAGGGCCACCTCGGCGAGCTTACACTCGTCATTCCCTGGTCAAACCTGCGCGGTGCACCTGTTAAGGTCTTCATTCAGGATGTCTTTCTTCTGGCCAGCCCGAAGGAAGAGGCTGAGTATGATCAGGACGAAGAAGATCGCAGGAAACAGCGCCTCAAGATGGAAAAGCTTGACAGTGCCGAGTTGCTCAAGGAGAGGAACCAGGAAGGTTTAAGCCAGGAGGAGCAGAAGAAGAGCCAGAGCTTTACACAAAGTCTGGTGACAAAGATCGTCGACAACCTTCAAGTCACGGTCAAGAACATACACATTCGATACGAAGACTCTATCTCAGCACCAGGGCACCCATTCGCCCTTGGTGTCACCCTCGAGGAATTCAGTGCCGTCAGTACTGATGGTCAGTGGAAGCCTACTTTTATCCAAGACTCTAACACAGTCACCCACAAGTTGGCTACCTTGGGTGCTTTGGCTGTGTACTGGAATACCGATGCAACTCTTCTCGGAACAGGTCGAGAAGCATCAACATCTTCGGAGGAACTGATGCCACACGATGAAATGGTAGCGAAGTTCAGAGAAATGATTGGAAAAGACGCACAAGAGAATGCAAACCATCAGTTCATTCTCAGGCCCGTCAATGGCCAAGCAAAGATCGAGCTCGACAAGTCAGGAGATATCAAGGTACCCAAGTTCAAGGCCAACTTACTCTTCGAAGAGATTGGTCTTGTCCTCGATGACGACCAATATCGGGACGCTTTGATGATGGTCGATTTGTTCCACTACTTCATCCGACACCAAGAATACAAACGCCTACAACCAAAGAATGTCCGACCCAAGGAAGATCCCCGTGCCTGGCTCGAGTTTGCAGGTAACGCTGTGTTATCAAAGATTCACGAACGCAACCGCAAATGGTCATGGGACTACTTCCGAGAGCGACGAGACGATCGAAAACGATATATCGAGCTGTTCAAGAAGAGAAAACAAGGCCATCAGATGTCTGCTGAAGAAACCGATGAGATCAATGCTCTCGAGTGGAAGCTTACGTACGAAGATCTGCGATTCTGGCGATCCTTGGCCCGCAACCAGCTCAAGAAAGAGAATGCAGAAGCTCTCAAGAACCAACCACAACAGCAGCAACAGCAACAACAAGGTTGGATCTCGTGGGTGTGGGGTTCAAAGCCCCAAGAAAAGATCGAACAGAATGAAGAGAACACGCAAATGACTGAGGAGCAGCGACAAGAGCTCTACGAGGCCATCGATTGGGACGAGAAGAACGCTATTGCCGATGAAGTCGATGTTCCTCGCGAGGCTATCAAGATGTGCATCGAAACGTCACTGAGCACGGGTAGCTTTACACTCAAGAAGAGCCCTCATGACCACGCAGCAGATCTCCTCAGTTTGCACTTTGATGTGTTCAAAGCCAAGATGCTACAGAGAAAGGATTCAGTTCTTGCTAATGTGAGCCTTGGTGGCCTTCGTGTCAACGATGGGACAACACCAGGCTCAGTCTACCCTGAGATTGTCCGAGTCAAGGATGCACCGACTAACAAGCAGCGTAAGCGATTGTCGTTGGCCGAACTTGAGCAGCCAGAGGAAGACCCCTTCTTCCAGTTTGAGTTTGAGCAGAACCCAATTGAGCGTGAGGGTGACATTGCTGTTGTCGGAAAGATGAAGCCTCTTGAGGTTATCTGGAACCCCAACTTTGTTGTTGGTATCGCCGACTTCTTTAGACCGCCTGAGCGTCACATGGAGTCTATTACCGCCCTCATGGAGAGTGCTGGTGCGACCGTTGAGAGCATTCGTGAGCAGACTCGAGCGGGCCTCGAGTTCGCCTTGGAGGAGCACAAGACGATCAATGCTGAATTGGATCTCCAAGCACCTCTGATCATTGTGCCGGTTAGCATCACCACCGAGAACTCTACATGTTTAATTGTCGATGCTGGTCATATCCATGTGAATAGTGAACTCGTGGACCAAAGCACAATGAAGGAAATTCAGTCGAAACAAAAACAGGCATATAGCGACGAAGATCTCAAGCGACTCGAGTCCGTCATGTACGACAAGTTTATTGTCAAGCTGACGTCGACTCAAGTCCTCATCGGACCCTCAGTTGAGGAAACCAAAGCTCAATTGGTTGAGAAGACAGATGAAGCTCATCTGCATGTTGTTGAGCGAATCAATGTGGACTTCATTGTCGAGACATCCATCTTACCAAAGGCTCCCAATTTGACCAAGTTCAAAGTCTCGGGACATCTGCCAATGCTCCACGCCACCGTCTCTGACACAAAGTATAAGAACCTCATGAAGGTCATTGATGTGGCTATTCCCAAGTTTGGCGGGCCTGCACCAAGATTGGAGGAACGCAAGGAGCCATCTCGTCCCCGTCTTAAGAGCAACTCATCCAACCGATCACGAAGAAAGTCTCAGCGTGAGCGAAGACAGTCAACTCCTTTCCCCTTTATGCAATCGGAAACCGCTGTCGTGCTTGATGATATGGACGAAGACGACGATGACTTTGAGGATGCGCCAGATGGAGGTGACGCTGAGCAACTCCAAGTTCAGCAACGTATCTTCGAGTTCAAGTTCAAGGTTGATACCCTCAAGGGTTCACTTTACCGAAGTGACCCTGATGGACAGAAGCCTGATGCATTACTTGTTGAATTGGTGGCCGAGAGATTCGACCTCGAGTTTTACACCAGACCCTTCGACATGGTAGCTGATGTTTCACTTGGTTCGGTCACTGTCGATGACTTTGTGGACAATCCTTCTGCTGAATTCAAGTCGATAATCTCGTCTGGTGACAGCGAGGATCTCAAAGAGGGCCGCAGCTTGGTTCACGTCAAGTTTGTCAAGGTCAACCCTTTGTCTCCCGAGTTCATGCCCGTGTACGAGGGTGTAGAGACCAATATCAACGCTGTCATATCCACAATCAACTTGGTTGTTACCCGAAAGACACTGCTCACGTTACTGGATTTTATCCTTATCACTTTTACGAATAACGAAGAAGAGTCGAATAATAATAACAAAGCTCTACTGGATGATGACGACGATTCGGAAAGCGTGGATACTGCTGTAGCGGTAGTCAATGCACCCTCAGTAAACTCCAACACAGGATCTATTCGTGTCAAGGTTGACCTCAAGAGTATCAGACTAATCCTCAATAACGATGGAATCCGCCTCGCTACGCTATCCTTCAACAAGGCTGACGCCGGTATCTTCCTCAGAGGCAAGACCATGCGTATCTCGGCCCGACTTGGTGATCTTTCACTCGTTGACGACGTTAATCTCGGCGTCTCAGAGGATTCACACCTTCGAAAGCTCGTGACCATCCAAGGAGATGACTTGGCAGACTTCCGCTACGAGACTTTCGACTCTTCCAACCCCAAAGCGTACCCAGGATACGACAGCTCTGTCTTCCTCCGGGCTGGTTCCGTCAAGGTGAACTTTGTGGAGGAGCCATTCCGCAAGATCATTGACTTCTTGGTCAAGTTTGGCAAGATGCAGGCTCTTTACAATGCTGCGCGCCAAGCTGCTATGAACCAGGCCAATCAGTTGCAACAGAGCCCAAGCCGCTTCAAGTTTGATGTTGTTGTCAACACTCCCATCGTTGTGTTCCCTCGAGTCCAAAAGCCAGGCCAAACTGAGAGAGATGTCGTCACTGCTTACCTTGGTGAGATTTATGCTCAGAACAAATTCACACCTCTGGACGACAGCGAGAACTCAGATATTGCCATGAAGCTGTCGGCTGGTATTCGCAACATCAAGCTCACTTCCGACTTCCATTACGCTGGCGGTGATTCAGAGGAGCTCGAGATGATTGACCATGTTGACCTCGGCTTCAACATCACATATGCTGAGCACAAGTCTGGTGCCAAGAGACCCGAGACCGAAATAGAAGGAACGATGTCTGACTTCAACCTACGACTCACACAGTACCAAGTCAAGTTCCTTCTAGAGATCTCCAAATCTGTGCCTGCAGCATTTGCCGGCGAAGGTAACGACAACGAAGAAGAGGCTGCCAAGGCAGTTGACGAGGGTACTCTACAGCGCGCTCGCACGATCAACAGTGAGGACAAGTCTGGTGAAGACCAGAGTCTGATTGATCTTGGACCTGAACTGGGCTCAATTGACAAAGAATGGACTAAACTTGACCTTGTTTTCCGAGTCAATACTATTGGTCTCGAACTAATCAATGCACCAGAGAATGAGCCTGTCCACGACATTGCGAGGTCCAGCTTATCCCGATTCTCGCTTGATGACACAAAGGTCAAGACGAGGATGCTCTCCGATGGTTCACTTGAGGCAGAGCTGCTCATCCGATCTTTCACGATTTATGATAGTCGACCACGCGAGACAAACAAATTCCGCCGTATCATGTCATCGATGAACAAGGACGTTCAACAACTGATGGCCAGCGTCACGATGTCCGGCGGCAAGGAAAAGAGCTTGATTGCCATGGCTACCATCGATAGTCCACGAGTGATCTTTGCGCTCGACTATCTATTCGCTATTCAGAAATTTGCCATGGAGGCGTTGACAGTCGATGACGGCAGCCCGATGGATGATGAGAGTATCGCTGAGACGACGCCTGACGAATCCGACACCGAGTCCATGCAAGTCTCTTATGCCGGCAACGTCTCGCGTCCCCGATCGCAAATCTCGCGACAACAGAGAGAAGAGGTCACTCAAAAACAAGAGAAGAAGGAGTCTGCGATGAGCATTGCTTTCCGCGTCAATCTTGTTGACGCACAAGTCATTCTGATCGCCAATCCCTTAACATCAAGCTCCGAGGCGATTGTCCTGTCCATTCGACAGATGCTTCTCTCACAACAGCATGCTTTGACTTTCCAGATTTCTGAAATCGGCATGTTCTTGTGTAGAATGGACAAGTTCGAGACGTCACGTCTTCGTATCATTGATGACTTCTCAGTCCAATTAAGCATGGATAGCTCCAAGCCTCAAACCACCGACATCCACGTGGACATTGAACCACTTGTCTTACGACTATCACTCCGCGATATCCTCCTTGTTCACCAGATTGTTAGCAAAGCGAGCGAGTTGTCTGGTAATGAGCCTAAACAAATTAAGGAGACTCCTGCTGAGCAGAAGGCAAGAGAACTGCGCCACGCTGGGATGAAGCAACGATCTGCCAGTGGGCGAGGCCAATCTACCATTGCTGGACGAAGCAAGGTGACTGCAACTTCTCACGCCGTTACCCATGCCGATAACAAGGGAAAGACTCCAGAGCAGGTTGTCCAAAAGAGCTACGAGACCCTGTCCGCAACTGTGGATGGCATCCGTGTTGTTCTTATTGGCGATGTACACGAACTTCCAATCCTTGACTTGAGCATCAAGAACTTCACTGCTGCAGCTGAGAATTGGTCGTCGAACCTCAAGGCTGAGACTGCCATTGACCTGTATGCCAATGTCTACAACTTCGCCAAGTCCAGCTGGGAACCTCTTCTTGAGCCTTGGCAAGTTGGCTTCGGCGTAGCCAAGGACCCTACCTCAGGACTGTTGTCGGTTGATGTCGCTTCCAAGAAGGTCTTCGATGTGACCGTTACCACTGCTTCAATTGCTCTGGGTTTTAAGACATTCCAATTCCTTACGTCAGCTGAGGATGTGTTGGACAAGCCACGTGGTGTTGAAGCACCATACCGCATCAGAAACTACACTGGCTTCGATGTTGTTGTGCACTCTAAGAGTCCTACCAGCGATGAGCCTATCAATCTCCGCTTGGAGGATGGCAAGGAAGCCCCCTGGAGTTTTGAGCATTGGGAGAAGATGCGTGAGAACCTTCTCACTGAATCGAACCAGAATTATGTCTCTATCCAGTTGGAGGGCAGCGGTTTCGATCCTGTTAAGAACGTCAGAATCAACCGAGAAGGAGAACACCTGTATGCTCTACGACCCAAGGCTGATGTTCTCCATCGTCTCTGTGTTGAGGTCGAGTTGGGCACAGATAACATCAAGTATGTGACCTTCAGATCTCCACTTCTTGTGGAAAATGCTACACAAATCCCAGTCGAGCTTGGTATCTTTGATGTACAGGAGGGACATCTACTCAAGATTGAGAAGATCGCACCTGGCGACGCTCGACCTGCTCCTGTGGGTGCCGTCTTTGAGAAGCAGGTGATTGTCCGACCTGATGGTGGCTTCGGGTACCAGTGGAGTACAGACCATCTATTCTGGAGAGACATGCTTAAGAGGCCTACGAAGCAGGTCGTGTGTAAGGGAGAGAATGGCGATCCGTTCTATTTCCAAGTCCATGCCCGCTTTGACAAGGGCAACCCATTGACCAAGTGAGTGTTCTGATCCCAACAGATGCAATGATACTGACGAATGCAGACAATACCCGTACATGAAAGTCAAGCTTTCTGCACCAGTCACCCTCGAGAATCTGCTGCCGTACGACTTTAAGTATCGTATTTATGATAAGAACACCAAGAAAGACTGGACCAACTTTTTGCGAAAGGGAGGTGTCAGTCCTGTTCACGTTGTTGAGCTTTCACACCTTCTGCTCCTCAGCGTCGACATGCAAGATACGGTCTTCAAGGCAAGCGACTTCGCTATCATCAATTCAGGCACGAATGAAGAGTTCCGCAAGGAGTATAAGCTTGTGGTCAAGGATGACAAGGGATTGCCACTGAATCTTTCACTGCATCATTTCAAGATTCCGAACAGTGGAGGTGCTTCCAAGATCACAGTGTTCAGCCCGTACGTTGTGTTGAACAAGACAGGCGTGGACGTTCAAGTCCGCGCCAAGAGCTTCTTACAACAAGCCAAGCCAGCGGCGGGTCAATTCCCTCTCATGGATACATCTGATCGAGAGCGGCCTAAGGCTCTACCCTTCATGTTCTCTTATGGTAATGATGATCACCGCAACCGAGCCCTTCTCAAGATTGCCGACTCGGAATGGAGCAAGCCTCAAAGTTTCGATGCTATCGGCAGTACTACTGAGGTTGTGCTGAACTCAGCCACCAAAGACAAGGAGATCCACGTGGGCGTTACTGTTGAGCCGGGTGAAGGCAAGTACAAGCTCACCAAGATTGTTACGATTGCTCCTCGCTTCGTTCTGCACAACAAGATGGACAGTGAGATTCTTGTTCGAGAATCTAGCTCCTCTGGCTATCTCACTCTCAGTGATGGCGCCCTTCAACCCCTCCACTTCATGCAAAAGTCCAAGGTCAAGCAGTTGTGTCTCTGTTACCCTGGCGTCAACAACCAATGGACATCTCCTTTCAATATTGCAGACATTGGCACAACTTATGTCAAGATCGCCAAGGCTGGACAGCGACAGAACCTTGTCAAGGTCGAGGTTCTGATGGAGAACTCTACAGTCTTCTTGAACCTCAGCATGGAGAAGAAGAACTGGCCATACTCAATGCGCAATGAGAGTGATGTTGAGTTCATGTTCTGGCAAGCCAATCCCAACGTTGACGAAGATGGCGATGAGGACCGCAGTGGATGGCGGCTGATAAGATATCGACTCCCGCCTCGCAGCATCATGCCATACGCTTGGGATTTCCCTGCTGCCAAGTTCCGAGAAATCATCATCTCTGCAAATGGCAAGGAGCGCCACGTCAAGCTAGCTGAGATCGGAAACCAGATCCCGATGAAGTTCCACACCTCGTCTGGGGCTCCTAAGATTGTCGACATCAACGTTGCTGCCGATGGACCGAAGCAAACCCTGATTCTCAGCAACTTCCGTGCCAGCAAGAGTATGTACAAGCCCAAGGCCTTGGCTAGGACCAATACCGGCCCTGAGGCTTTTGAGGTCAAGGATCAGGATACAGGCGCTACATTCCGTGCGCAGCTCAAGCTGGCCGGCATTGGTGTTTCCCTGGTGAACGCCCAAATGAAGGAGCTTGCTTACTTGACATTCCGCGATGTTCAGTTGCGGTACAGCGACTCGCCTCTGATCCAGACAATCTCGATGGCTATCAAGTGGATCCAAATCGACAATCAATTGTACGGCGGCATTTTCCCTATGGTTCTTTACCCTAGTGTTGTGCCAAAGAAGGCGCAGGAGGTGGAAGCTCATCCATCGCTGCACGCCATGGTCAGCCGTGTCAAGGATGATTCGTATGGTGTGCTGTATGTCAAGTACGCGACCATTCTGCTGCAGGAAATGACCATTGATCTGGATGAGGACTTTGTGTTTGCCCTTATTGACTTCTCGAACGTGCGTGGTGCCAGCTGGACAGACGCTGACGATTCTGGCAAGCTGTGCGACGAGGATCTTGACATCCCTGAGCCATCAGGCCAACCAGCTGGTCAAGATATCTACTTTGAGGTTCTCAATATCCAGCCCATGCAGCTTAACCTGAGTTTTATGCGCACAGAACGTGTCAATGCTGAGGACAAGACATCATCGCGCAACCCCATCATGTTCTTCCTCAACGTCATGACCATGGCTGTCGGAAACGTCAACGATGCACCACTTCGGTTCAATGCGCTTATCCTGGATAACGTGAGAGTGACTACAGCGGTACTAATTCAGAACTTCTCCAGCCACTACAGTCAGGAGGTCATGTATCAGATTCACAAGATTCTAGGATCTGCCGATTTCCTCGGAAACCCTGTGGGTCTGTTCAACAGCATCTCGTCGGGTGTGACAGACGTGTTCTACGAACCGTACCAGGGTTTGATCTTGTCGGATAAGCCAGAAGAGTTTGGCCTGGGCATCGCCAAGGGAGCGGCTTCGTTCGCCAAGAAGACGGTGTTTGGCTTCAGTGACAGTTTCTCCAAGTTTACAGGCAGTCTCAGCAAGGGACTTGCCGCAGCGTCACTGGACAAGCAATTCCAGGACCGCCGACGTATGACGAGGGCCCGCAACAGGCCGAAGCACGCCTTGTACGGTGTGACTGCTGGCGCGAACAGCTTCATCACAAGTGTTGCATCAGGCGTTGGTGGCCTTGCACGCAAGCCTCTGGAGGGCGCCGAACAGGAGGGTGCTCTGGGTTTCTTCAAGGGTGTCGGCAAGGGCATGATCGGACTGGCTACCAAGCCGGCGGTTGGTGTACTTGACATGGCAAGCAATGTCAGTGAGGGTATTCGCAATACTACAACAGTATTTGACGGTCAAGAATTGGATCGCACACGATATCCACGATACATTCCACAAGATGGCATCGTGCGCCCTTACAACCCGCGGGAAGCTCTCGGCCAATACTGGCTGAAGCAAGTTGACAACGGGCGATACTTTGACGAGCAGTACATTGGACATCTTGAGCTACCCAAGGAAGACATGGTCGTCATGATTACATATGCTCGGATCTTGCTGATCCGATCGCGACGTCTGACCAGCGAGTGGGACGTTCCTCTGAAGGATGTTCAGACTATCGCAAAGGAGCGCACTGGTGTGAGCTTGGCTTTGAGAGGAGGAGCTAACGGGCCGTTTATTCCTATTGGCGAGGGCAGTGAGAGAGGATTCTTGTACAAGATGATTGGGGTCGCGGTTGAAGAGTTTAATAGGAGGTTTAGAAGTGGAGAGTAAAAGGAGGATATTGTATGAGGGTTGTTGTAATAGGCAGTAGTACGATGGAGTTTGGAGTATTGATAGATTGTATTTATTAAGAACACGAGGTACATGAATGAAGCATTGCGATATCTACAATTTGTGATGGACAGAAATGGTGACTAGGCTCAATTCCATCACGGCTTGGAGTTGACACTTGTGGAGATAGAGAGTCATTCGCAGTTCATCATCTACACGGAAGACAAAACGAATAGTGACCCGAGGCGCGAATGTGCTCGTGAAGTTCACGGCCTGGTCGGACCCGGCGTATCAAGCTTATTGACACGAGCTGTAGCGGCCGAGATAACCGTAAATGAGGCCGGGACGTCGCTCTCTCTCGGCTGCGTTTAGTGATGGCTCATCGGTCAGACAGATTGTTTTGGGCCGATGAACCGAACGGAAACGCGCGAGATGGTATCGTGAGAGGTCAAGATGATGCTATCGTTTACGGTAGTTTTAGTATGTTGTGATGAGTCGATGTGGTCAAGGTTGGCGCGACACTCGGGGGTAGGAGTGGGATAGCCTGTTATCAGTGAAGCCAAAGTCAAAAAGAGGTCATCGTGATCTCACATGCGAGGGCAACTCGGCAAAGTTGGGGGATGTAAGAGGAGAAGAGAGGAGGGGAGATAGGGAGATGCCATATAAGGCAAGGACAAAAGAGACATGTGATGTGCAAGTATGGAGTAGAGAAGAGGAGAGGAGAGATTAGCAGATTAACGAAGATGAATCAGATCCAGATTGACAATGCATGCACTGTCGAAATTGAGGGGAAGCGTGTCAGTGTCAGTGTCAAGCAGACCCAAGACAACGGTCTTGATAGAGGCTGACGGGCGGGCCAGACCGAGATATCGACGGAGATGGCCGACAATCACAGCGACATCCAAAAGGACTATATCTTTCACGGAAGGAGACGAATGAGTTATCCATGTCTATCTCTATTTCAGGCTGACATGTGTGTGTGCATTATTTGCAGATAATAGGCTATCCCCAGCCTCGGAAGAAGATGGTGTGAAGGGGAGGGGAGGGTAGGGGAGGGGGGCCCGTTAGCTGAAGCTGGGGAAAGTAAAGTAGGCTATCAGAATCCCTGTCTATGCATGTCGATAAGCTCAAGCAGGACAAGCTACAAGCTGGGGGTTAGCGACAAGAGGGAGATGAGTGGTTGTTGCTGTTACATAACGAGGCGGGCGGCTCTTTGAAGCTGTAAGCCAAGAGCAGAATGACCTACCTAAAGAGCGATAGTGCGAATTCGGGGTGGAAAGTAAGAAAACTGAATTTGGATTAAACATTAAAGAACGGGTGTGGCTTTTCATGTATCAAGTGGAGAGAGATCGGAGATTCAGTCAAGAAACAGGCTTGGTCCTGATTCAACAAGAGTCTAGACATGAAGACAGATAGATATCAGGACTCTTATCTATGTTCTTGTGTCAGAATAGATAGGGCCAGGTCAGTCTGTATCAGCTATGGCCCGGGGAAGGAACATGCAAATGGCGACCGAGGGAAGCCAAGCTACACAAGTTCCCCCCAATGAATCGAGCAACATGGTCCTATTGGCGAATGAGTGAGCAGGTGGTGGGCAAAGGGACCTCCGAGCTATGCCAATAACGAGCGTTTTCTCCGTTTGTGGAGACTACGTCAGTGGAGAAGACGAACCTGAGCTTTTGCAAACGTTCCAGCAACCTTCTAGATTAGGGATAGTACACGCCGAGGTTTAGGCCGGGGGTGGCGACTACAGACCAGATACAGAGCAGAACAGTACAGAGGGCATCGTTCAGAAAGGGCTTCAGTTGTGGCAGAGGCATAAGAGATAGTTGAGTATACAGCGGATGAAAGAGTGTAGTGAGAAGAGGTGATACAGCTGTGTTACTGTCACTGTTACAATACCTGCAGTGCACATCTATTCTTCCGATTGTTCAACACCAAAATATACAGTGTAAAGGCATCTCCGAAATATATGGACCCCAACTGATAAGCTCACAGTCCAGATCCCTTCCCTTCCTTGACATCCTTGTTCTTGTCCTCGTGCTCACCTCCTCAAAAAAGATCGTCGTCTGAACAAACATTGGCTCAAGTCCTTTACTTTTTAGTCTGGGGTTTAATTGAACCAACAGGCCAATCTACATGCCTCCATAGATAATGAACCTGCACACCCCCTCTAGACTCTAGTGTAACACTCACTCCCTGGAGGCAAAAAAAAAATAAGCTGGGTTAAAAAAGTCAAGCAATCCCCAGATAAAAAAAAATTGTCGACCCACGAAGATCGTCTCTTCTGTCAGTTCAGTTCAGTCTGCTCCATTGTCTGACTCCATTCTTCAAGCGTCTCCAGTTTTGAGGGCTAGACACTTTTTTGCTGAACAAAAGCCCTTGTTTCCTTCAAGGGTCCTCTCTTGTCTCTCTTGCTTCTTCTCTTGTGCTTCACTGCCCAAGCTGTTGAAGCTCCGAGGTCTCACCTCTCTCTCTATCTTTATACCCTTTTTTTATACCCCAATTGTAGAGTGAGAGACAGTCAAAATGGCTGACTCAAACATCCACCATAATCCCGACCCGGCTCTCGAGCCCTCCCACCAACACCACCACCAACATCATCACCACTCTCCCCGCGTCGACACCCCCGGCCACGATGATCCCGTCTACACAACCGGCACCACAGACGCGCCCGCCGTAGTCCCTCCCCAGCGCCACTCCCACGAGATGGAAAAAGAAAAGACTGGCACGCACACTCCTCCTGACTACAGCGACCACGAGAAGCACGAAGCTGGCGTTGTCGACGAATCCGCCCGCGCAAACTCCCACAGCGACAGCCCCGCTGTCGTCGGCTGGCGCAGGCGTCTCGGCCCTGTATATCGCTACCGCCGCCCCATAATCCACCTCATCATCTTCTGCCTCTTCACCGGCTGGTGGATCGCCTCTCTCGTGCTGCACCGCGACGACAAGAACTGGGTTGTTCCCTTCCTCTTGTGGCTCGCCATCACTCTGCGTCTCATCTTCTTCCACGTTCCTAGTCGCCATGTCTCCAACATCATCAAGAAGGTCTGGCTCAACACCGCCGTCAGGATCTACGACCTCATCCCCGCCCACCTGCGCACTCTTGCTGGCGCTACCGTCACTGTAGCTGCTATCCTCGTTGGCGCTTTTGTCTCCGAGGAGGTCGCTGACAACACCCGCGAGAACCGCGCTGTCAGTCTTTTCGGAATGGTTGTCTTCCTCTTCATCCTCTGGGCTACTAGCAAGGACCGCAAGCGCATCAACTGGCGCACTGTCATTGGCGGCATGCTCACGCAGTATGTTATCGGTCTCTTCGTCCTACGAACGACCGTTGGATACGACATCTTCCGCTTCATCGCCGACCGCGCCGCTGATCTCCTGGGCTTCGCCAAGGCTGGTGTTGCGTTCCTGACCAGCGAGGACGTCGCCAACACTGGCAACTTCTTCTTCGGCGTCATCCCCGCCATCATCTTCTTCATCTCCCTCGTCCAGGTCCTCTACTACATCGGTTTCGTCCAGTGGTTCATCGTCAAGTTCGCTACCTTTGTCTTCTGGGGTCTCGGAGTCTCTGGTGCTGAGGCCGTCGTCGCTGCCGCCACCCCCTTCATCGGTCAGGGTGAATCAGCCATGCTTGTCCGTCCTTTCGTTCCTCACATGACCAAAGCCGAGCTTCACCAGATCATGACCTGTGGTTTCGCTACCATCTCTGGATCCGTCCTTGTCGGCTACATCGGTCTCGGTCTTAACCGCGAGGCTCTCGTGTCATCCTGCATCATGTCCATCCCAGCTTCTCTGGCTATTTCCAAGATGCGATATCCCGAGACTGAGGAGACTCTCACAGCTGGTCGTGTAGTCATTCCTGACGATGATGAGCACAAGGCTGAGAACGCCCTCCACGCCTTCGCTAACGGTGCTTGGCTCGGAATCAAGATCGCCGGTACCATTGTCTGCTCTCTTCTCTGCATTATTGCTCTGGTCGCATTCATCAACGGTCTCTTGACCTGGTGGGGACGATACCTCAACATCAACGATCCCACTCCTCTTACTCTCCAGCTCATTCTCGGATACCTTCTCTTCCCCGTTTCTTTCCTGCTCGGTGTATCTCGCACCAACGGCACCAACAGCACAGGCGACATTCTCCCCGTCGCCAAGCTCATTGCCGAGAAGATCATCACCGTACGTTTCCCCTCCCCCTTCTCAATCTCCCATCAGATACTGACACATTCTAGAACGAGTACAAGGCATTCTCCCTCCTCACAAACCCCTCCCCCGAGAATAACGAATTCTACGGCCTCTCCCCCCGCTCTCAGCTCATCGCTACCTACGCTCTTTGTGGCTTCGGTAACATCGGCTCCCTCGGTATCCAGATCGGTATTCTCAGCCAGCTCGCCCCCTCCCGCGGCGGTGATGTTGCCAAGCTTGCTGTCTCGGCTCTCATCTCTGGTGTTCTCGCCACTCTCACCTCTGCCAGTGTCGCTGGTCTCGTCGTCACCAACCAGCTTTCAAGTTTCGGCCAGAACGCTTCCTCATAATTGGGCATGATGATGATGAAAATGTAAGAGAATGAGGCAAGATGTGTGTGTACGAAAAAGATGTTTGAAGGGTCGATGATTATGTCGATATGCTATACTATACTATACTACACTTTTTACTAATGCTATATTGAAGACCACGAGATGGTACTAATTCACATCACTTCTTTGTCGTGATCTCAGTTCGATTCTGCTATACTTGATCTTACTACGCCATACTCAATCTCACATTTCTCTTATTCTGCACACCTACATCGTCACTCATAACTGAAAACTTTGACGATATCACTGCACCATAATCGTCCGAGACACAGGCCACTCCACGACCCATCACACCACAAAACACCAAGCGGGGTCATGATGAACAGAATTTTCGTAGATCTATCATGGCATGAGAATAATCAGATACGGTTACCCAAGTCAGACGCATTGGCCCATCATCGTCTGATCGACAGATAAGCGGACCGAACTGCCGGAGACGACAACTCCCAGTGGGTTGGTACTCTATAATCGACATAGGGGTGTCTATAGTCGACGTGGTTATAGCTGATGACGTGCATCAAGACTAACAACAGACTGTGGGTGTGATACAAGTATCCGTGTTCGTGATCTATCTAAATTAGGTGGTATCAACTATTTATTAACCGTAATCATCATATCCACGTATATCTATCCTCATCCTTCATCCCCTAACTGTTCTGCTTCACCAACTTTTTAAACTCCTTTGACGTCCTACTACTCGATCCATCACCCCTACTTGACTCCCCATCCTTATCCGACCCCTTTTCCTTCTCTTTCTCCTTCTCCTCCTCCTCCTTCTTCTTCTTCATATGCTTTATAGCATCCTGTGTCAACTCCTGTCTATCCAACAACTCCCACACGTCCTTCTTTCGCGTCTTCCGATCGCCGATGCTGATGAGCAGACCAGCTGTGATGTTGCAGGTTATGCTCACACAGAGGATCACGGTGGTCAGCGCGAAGGGACGTGTGTGGTAGTCGATGCCCCAGGTACATGCGCCGAGGGATATTTGGAGACAGGAGTGGCAGTCGAGGAGGATGACGATGGCGATGAGGTACTTTTGGGGGAAGGCGAAGTGGGTGAATGTCTCGTTTGGTTTGTAGAAACTGTGTGACTTGGCCATTTTCTTCTGATGGTGCTGCAGGCTCTTGAACTGAGCGAACGTCAGAGCGGGCATGTCTGAATCGGGGCTGTTGGACTTGGCGCCTTCTAAATCAACAGTCTCGGGGCTCTCAGGTTGCGGTTGAGGTTGGTTGTCCATCGTGCCGACGGTTCCGTCTCTCTCAGGGTTATAGTCCTGAGCTTCGAGAAGAGCGCGAGCCTGATGGCCCGTCAAGTGCGAATGCTCCGGGTTCGTAGACACACCCGGCGGAACACGCTTTTTTTGTAACCTGTTCCTCGGTTTCTTTCCCTGCTCAGCTCTCTTGATCAAGCGCGAGAAGCGCCAGATGAAGAACATGTGGTATGTATCAACAGCTCGGAAGGGCGCGAGACCATCGCCCATGACGGCGAAGAGCGCGACAAGAACACTGTCGATGACGTGAATTGCGTAAACTTGCTTCTCGCCGACGTAGATCCAGCCGATGAGGAAGAGAACCCAAGCTAGACCGAAGAGCGTGATGAGTGTAGCGTAGAGTGTGACGAGGAAGCCGAGGGGACGTCTGACGTATTGGCCGAAACCCTTCATGCGACGCTTGAACCGCGCACGGCGGGAGTGCAGCATGTGTCGAACGTGATCATCCAGCTCGGCCTTTTCCTCCGGCGTCCAGCCATCGAGGTTCGTTCCATGTGGAAGCGCCGCGTAGTGCGAGTCTGTCAAGCGGGAGGTGATAGTGTTGCTCCGCTGCGGGAAACGAGGTTGATCCTCTTCTTCCTCCGCCTCAGCTTCCGCAATCGGTGGGATCGTAGCGGTCTCTTGTGCTTCCAGTGCGGCTTCGCGACGTCGTTCCTGCTCAACGGCGCCTCGGGCCCAGTCTGCTTGGGGATCGTGTCGGGATAGAGCGTAGGTCGGTCGACGGTTGACCCATTTTCCGAGATCGGGAACGAAGAGGGAGTTTTGGACGTTTGTTAGTGTTGAAAGAGTTTGGACTTCGGGGTCTGTGATTGTTAGATTTTGATGATGTAGAAGATGTGAATGTGGATGTTCTTACCGATGACATCGAGCCAGTCCACAAGTTCCTGGTCGTATTCATCATCGCGACGATCGTCATCTCGCTGCCCCATAGGTACAGCCATTTGATCCTCGCCAGATTGCCGACGATGCCCAGGCCAGAAGAAGCGACTCGCCCGCCGCAGCCGACCAAGCCCGCCTCTCCCATTCGTGTTCTCCTCGGGAAGCGAACCCGTCGGCGACAGAGGAGCAGACTGATCATCGTTGATCCCTAGCTCAGCCAGACTCGGCCGTCCTCCCTCTTCTGTAAGTCGCGGCATCGCCACCTGCGGAACCCTCCTGGAATGACGAGCAAGCCCATCCGAGACCCTCGCGCGCTCAGGCTGCGAGATGCTCCTGGGTCTCCCATCATCGCTAAATCCATCAAACTGGCTCGTCACACTATGATTCGAATAGACCGACCCGTTTGAATTTCGGCGGATGCGGATACTAGGCTGTCTAGCCTGATCGACCGGCGGTCTTCGTCTCGTCTGCTGTGGATAATTCGACGATTCTTGATAGGATGGAAATGCCGAGAGGGACGTCTGCGATGGAAAGCGCGGAAACGACGATAGCGATGTCTGCGATTGTGCTGAGGGCGCTTGGCTCAGCGGGTTGAAGTAATCCGATGCTGTTTCTTCGATGGGGCCTGGACTTCCGGGATCGGGGGGCACGGGACGAGAGGACGAGGGACTCGGAGAGCGGCGGTTGTTGTAATGGCCCGTTACGTTGAGATGGCCCGAGGGCTGGAGGCGATTATTATTGGAAGCCATGCCCATGAAGATGCATGGTAGAAGGGAGAGAGTATTAAAAAAAGGGAGAGTCGAGATGAGGTGAGAAAACAAAGTTAAACTTGTAGTGATACTGAACCGGAGTGGTAGAGGCTGGAATTAGTCAGTCGTCACAACATGAGCAGTTTGGGTTTAGTTTCCCTGCCTTGATTAACCGCTTGTCAGTGAAGATCAGCCATTTTCACTCAAAACAAGAAAAGTTTAGTTGAGCCGTAGCGTATTGTAGGGGCACCTCCTACGTAAAGGTGGTTAATCAGGTCGTGCCGGAGTGGGTCACCCTACGTCAGAGGTTGATGCCGCTATGGCCAGTAATCTCCAGCCCCGATAAAAAGGTTTGGCGCCCAGGGGTCAGTTAGTGCCGGGACATCCGCGATATCCATAATGAGCCTCTGTTTCTGTAGAAAAGTGTGTATATCCGCGGGAATATAACAAAGCATTATTCATGATGACTGTGAGAATAGTCTGCTGATGCATCAGACATTTTGGTACTGCTACGGAAATAACGTGATATCACGGATACTGCAGAAGCGTCTCTACCTCTTCATCTGTAATCCACCAGGCAACGCCACTAGATTACCACCCGCAATAATTACATCACAGCTTCTCCAGATAAAGACAAGGACAGCCGTTTCATCTACACTGAACCACAGGCTGACAAGACAGCTTGGCATATACTCTGGGGAGTAAATCTCTTGGCTTTGTGAACCCTTGTTTTCCAAATCAGGATTCTGTTAATTTTTAAGCTTATTATTCGTGTGCAGAGACTATGAGTGCAGGCATCTCCATGCTTGGTGAACCACCCTACACCTGGATGATGTTTGGACAACTCATCGTTGCTGCGCTATTGTTTGAGATGCGAGGGAGAGCGAGTAGATACTTGGTGCTTGTGCTTTAAGTGTTATATTCATGACGTGGATTATTAGTATTTGCTTCGCTTGGTACTGGAGTTGTGTGATTGATGCGTGCCAGACATTAGTCGCTCCAAGACAAAATGATGATAGGCGACTTTGTGTTGTTGTGCTACGTAGCATCATGGAGACTTGCTTTTCTGAGGATCTCGAATCTCGATCGATCAGCATAATGTTCCAGACATTTTCGCTTAAGCATTGTTTGCCAATTTAAAATTTAACTGCAGAGTAATTGTCCCATAAACTATACGGAGGAATCATTCCCTCGTTTTCTCATAATAATGATTACTGGTTCCAACGTGCGACAATCGTGTCTGTCCAGACCCAAATCATAGACGCATTCCAGCGTCTCTCCCTCAACGAATCATTAACCAATGATAGGGCTTATGGTCTAGGGGTATGATTTTCCCTTCGCATCTTTAAATCGACGCTTGGGAAAGGTCCGGGGTTCAATTCCCCGTGAGTCCATCTGATTGCGTTTCTTTTTGCTCTTTCACTTTATCTGTCACTCCGCTGCAGCCGTTTAGACAGTTCTAGTTGCTCTTTCGGTGCCTGGAGCTTTGACTGCCAACATCCTTTTTCGCCAAAGCTTGTCTTTACTCACCATCACCATCCCCTAAAGGCTAACAGTCAATCCTTCAACCACAATCACAACCAACAAAAAGAATCACTATAAACAGCAAAAACCATGGACTCACGGGGAATTGAACCCCGGACCTTTCCCAGAGATCTTGCTTCTGATCATGTCAGAGTGAAGATGCGAAGGGAAAATCATACCCCTAGACCATAAGCCCGATGAATGATTACATAATATCTTGTTCCCGTGTCGTCCCATATTCGCTCGCTGGGGAGCGCGGAGTTTGGTGTTCCACGGGCTCCGTGGACTGTCCGAAACACTCCCGGAACCCCGACAGCTGTCAGAGCCACTGCAGATCGAGACCATGAAACAAAGGGACCCTTTTGTTTCTATAGAGTTTCTGGTTGCTGGCTGCGGTTTGGCGGTAGAGTCCCCTATCATGTTCATTTGTTTCATCGTACTCGTATCGTGCATGTCTAAGCCTCAGCACTAACGGCCGAGCAACCGAACTCACCAATGCTTTTGCCAATTGAACGCGAGTTCCTATTCTTGACAAACTTTGAGAGTCCTCAAACCTATTGGAAAGTATTGTATCGATTTGTTTGAAGAATGGTCTGGGGGTGGTTCGACATGATGAGCTGGAACACAAGGCCGCGGGCCGTGGGCGGCTTTTGAGCCAATGCTGCAGCTGCCGAGACATTACTCTGAGGCACAACAGTCAACCCACTCTAAAACCCGAGAAGGGGAGATGCATACAGCTATGCGGGGAGACCGCCTTCGGTAGGTTGAGAGATGCTGGCGATTGTGGGATATGCAGTCATTCGGAAGTGTCGTTGATCTGCATCCGGTAGGCGTCTTTCATTGTCGCTGAGGTCATGCGACTGATGACCGACAGTGGAGTTGTCCAATCAACCCCCGGCCAATTGAGTAGAGATACCTCTCAAAAGCATGCCATATTCTGCTTGGGAGGACGCCGGCGCATACAGATGAGTAGACAAGTTGAGTCAGGAATGCAGGACATGTTCAACAAGAGCTCAATCCCTGACATTTACAAGCAAATGACGACCAGAACCCTATAATGAGTAAGTATAAGGCTTTTAAAAGATCCAATGTCATGAATATAAATAAAAGTAATACGGTAGGGGTCTTAAAAAGGGCATGGTGGTCGTCGCCAAGCGCATGTAACCCGATAAATGGTCACTCAATGCCTTAGCGATTTCGCCGAACTCGAGAAATAGTCCAATTCTCCTTCGTTGCTATTGCTGCACATTCCCTTCGACCCCAAAACTTCTCACACTCCTACCAGCCTCTTCATGAACAAGTCCATACCCAATCTTGACACCCCCTCCTCGCCGTGCACCCAGTACATCAAGACTCGACGCCCGCGAAGCTTCTATTATCGAGGACGGCTTCATATCGCGCATAGCGCCCTCCTCAAGATAAGCCTGCAGCCCCAATAACACACCAATGCCCGCCAAAACTATACTCGCCGCATAAACACTTAGAAGCTGGGCCATGTTGTAGTGAAAGAAAGTCGCTATTCTCTCACGCCGGCAAGGATAGGCCGTTGATGGACCTCCCCTGGCAATACCAGATGGTTTCCCATTCGCCGCCCACGATACAGCGCTGAAGGAAGGTTCTGCAAAGAGAGAAATGATCATGTCCTCATAAAGACTCTGTATGCCCTGCCGAAAGTTCTTGATTGGGAGGTAGTTTACTGGTGTGATCAGCCGAGTGTATAGGAGCTCTGAATTCACGTTGTAATTTGGCATCACCGTGGTTCCATTCAGGTATCTTCTCAACATAGATCCAATTGAATGGTAAGCTGCCGTTCGGCGGTATCTTTTGACGTCCGTAGGGAATATGTAGTTCCTGTCAGGGACAGCTTGCGTTCGGTCTTTCAACCTCTTATCGGGGTCTTTCTCAGGTACGTAAGTCGTATCAACCACCTTTCTTAGGTATTCGCGTTTTTTTATGTCAACGAATTGTGCACCGCCCGTGTAATTGAACTGGGCAGTGTAGTTAACCTCGTAATGTTCGCATCCGATGATGACAGGTGTATAGGCCTTCTTCCAAGCGTCTGTGCCTGGCATATCTGGCTGAGGGACCGAAAGATCATCCACAGCTGCGTAGCCAATCCACATAATAGGCTCTGTTCTGAATGCTCCAAAGTTGTCCGGATACGGAGGATCTTGCTTCGGCCTTCCCCCCGCATGAGATGGCATCTGAGGATCGCCATATTCACCTCGGTCGTTGATGGCATAATATGTTCGATTCCCCATTGGCGCTATCACAGAGGTGTTGAAGGGCGCTGTAGCATTCCCAAGCTTTTTGACTTCGGAATCTACTCCTGATGCTAACTCCTGGCACTTGTAACCAGGAGCAACAAAGTTGGCGACATAGGAGCAGTTCCAGCCCTGTCCACAGATCTCAACACCCGATTCCTTTCGAACTATGGGCTCACCGATTAATGCCGTTTTGGTGGCAATCAACATATCGAACTGCTTGCTTGAACTATGGTAATAGTCAAAGCCCTCCGCCTCCGAGTCCGAAGGACTCTCATCATAGTCAAATGTCGAATTCCATAAAGACAGGGAGATCAGAAACTGGTCATCTATCTTCTGAGGATCCCGCCAATACACATTCTCCTCGTTCTCAAAGTTCAAAGTCCGAACAGACTGACATGTAGTTGTTTCTTCAAACACCCCGACCACGACCGAGAGAGTTTCTGATGTTAATATCACAACCAAAGGAGTGACCCAACAGTAAAGCGCAAGAAGAGTCCCGATTTTAGCCTTCCGAATAGAGCTCCACGTCAAGAGAGAGGAGAAGTCCGTGTTGGCAGTGAAGATCGAGTCGATGGTCTCAACCCGAGCTGTTTTGAACCGGACTACCCTCCATGCTCTTTGGTGAAAGGCGATAGTAACGGCTGTACCGAGACTAGCTTTAGCAAAAAATGCGATGACCGTGCCGTAGCGTAGCATCATAGACTGGTTGATAGCTTCTTTGCCATCGAGATGAAGATAGAATAGGTGATGACCAACGGCGAAGAGGGTGCCAATGATGACCAAGACGTACATGTTCCAGGGCTTGTTCACGTATACATCCCACACCTTCCAGAACCTGTCGCTATTTCGTTTGATGGAAGCAAACCCGGTGAATCGCCTGACAGCTTTACTGCGCTCAGTTTTATTCATCGTCGGATCTGGGCTCTGCGCTTCGCGTGGGGACAGAAGCTCGTGGTCGTTTGTGCTAAGAATCGGCCATTCATCTTGTTCAGAACCGCTCTTCGTAAAAGAAACCGGATGATTTTGTGATGAAGGCATCTTGCCGCAGAACTAAGAGCAGACTGAAGAGTGCAAGGAAATAAGATATCATTGCGATTGTGTAGGGACTGGCGTTTATTGTAAGAAATGCCATCTGCCTAGTCTTCACAGCCTCACCCCCAAGGATGCAAATATGCAGCTTACGGGAGGATTCTTCTAAGCCCCATGGCCAGAGTGAGCATCGATGAATGAGCCAATCAACAAGAATTTTTTCTTTAAATAGATTGTGATGCTTGCAATAACATCACTGCAGAGTCTGTATCCCGAGTACTGCTCTGCTCTGAACTTCTATGCACGTTGGAGCGTTTCCCACTCATCTAGAAAGCAAGGTCTAGCGACTATACCTTGCAAAACAAGTTTCTCAAACTCCTTGCTGTCTTTCAAGTGATTGCTTACGCCAAGAAACGTGGGTAGCAGCCTGTTAGGACTATCGAGCATCATATAGTGATTTACAATGAATGATAAATTTATCGTGATGGAACAAATTTTGCTTCCGATCGAGGTTATTCTTATAATTATGAGAACTTCTTCTAAGAAATATCCTAGCTGTTGGTGTAACTTAGCTATATTCAGCAGCAACATCGTCATAAGCCTTCTTCAACAACACAAGCAACTCATCCATCTCATCCTCTGTGATCGTCAACGGCGGCGAAACAATAACATGATCACCCACTATTCCATCGGCAGTCCCAGAGCCAGGATAAACAGCCAAACCCAACTCAAAGGCCCTCTCCTGAACCTTGACGCCAAACCGAATCTTGCTATCAAAGGGCGTCTTGGTCTTCTTGTCCTTCACAAACTCAATACCCCAAAACAAACCCCTCCCTCTAATGTTCCCCACAAACTCCAGATCCTGAAAAACTTCGACAAGGGACTTGTGTAATCGTGCTCCGAGAGTAGCGGCGCGAGAAACCAAGTTATCTCGACGGATGATCTTCTGAATCGCTAGTGCAGCTGCACAACTCACGGGGTGAGCTTGATATGTGTGTCCATGGTTGAAACTCGCTGTCCCCTTCTTCAATATCTCGATGATCTTTCTGTGGACCAAAGTCGCAGCGATAGGAGCATACCCGCCTCCGAGACCTTTGCCTGTTGTGACGATATCAGGACGAACATCGCCGTCTTGCTCAAAGGCGAAGAACGTTCCACATCGCCCGACTCCGCACATGACTTCGTCGAGGATAAGGAGGATACCATACTTTCGACAGACTTTTCCAACACCTTCGAAGTATCCAGCTGGAGGACTGATACAACCTGCTGTTGCGCCACCAACTGTCTCCGCAACGAAAGCCATGATGGTGTCTGGACCGACAGCCTGGAACTCGGCCTCGAGCTCGTCAACTAATCTTTGAGCGTAGTCATGTTCTGATTCATTGTCCTTTCGTACCCGGTATTCATACGCTGGACTGACATAGCTGACATTGTCGAGAAGAATGGCACCCTCATATGGCGCCCTTCTCGCCACGAAACTACCCATGCTCATAGCGCCAATAGTGTTCCCATGATAAGCCCGTCTTCTCGAAACAAACTTGGTCCGCTGCGGCTGTCCATTCTCAACATGGTACTGTCTCGCAATCTTCATCGCCGAATCCATAGCTTCACTACCGGAGCATACAAAATACGCTCTCGTCAAGTCAAACGGCTCTCCTTCTAGGACGAAGTTTGCGAGATCCTCTGCACTGTCGGTTGTGTAGGCCATGGTGTGCACGTACGACACATTCGAAATCTGCTCAACCATTGCATCGCGGACTTCAGTGTTTCCATGGCCGATGATGGAAACTGCAGCGCCTGCGCAGCCATCAAGAATCTTGCGGCCTGATGAGAGTGTGATCCAGACGCCTGATGCGGATGACACGGTTTCTGGACGTGTGAGGAGGGAGCGGTGCATGAGATGGGGCTCTGAGGCCGGGGAGAGTTGAAGGTCGCCCATTGTGTCTTGTAAGAAGTTTTTCTTTTGGTAGATGAAGAGGTAGATAAATAAATAAGAGGATATTTGGACAGATGATTGAATAACTTTATAAGGAAGAGAATATGTTCCGTCGGTTCTTATCAGGTTTGAGGTGGAGCTGAAGCCACTCGGCTTAGAAAAGCGATTCGGGTCTGGATACTATTTTCGGGTTTCGAGGAGACGCGAACGAATGGAATAGCAGTTTTCAGCAATGCAGGTTCAGGATAATTCAGACTACCTTGGGATAACAAAGGTCTGTTTAGAGTAGTTTAGGACAAACTAAGTAGAACCATCTTTCCAGCAGGATACGCGACAAGTTTGTTTTAGAGAACATTAACTTTAGGATTACACAAACCATGACCTAAGCTACGTTTTCATCACCCATATTGTCCATACTGGTCGACAAAAGATGCGGATCATCACAAAACGATAGTAACCTCCACCAATCCTCACCCACAAACTCACTCCCACTCGTCTCCTCCAGAAATCCAAGCCCATCCGCCTCCATGCCCTGTTCAGCATCGCCAGCAACCAACTGATGCAACTTCGATCCATCATCCGCTGAGACCAAACCCGCAGGCCTATCAAACGTCTGTCTCGGCATGCCCTGCAACGGCGCAAGATGTATAGAGTCCTCCAACTCCGGATAATCATACCTCGACTTCTTAACCCTCCGCCCCTCACTAACCCTCGTCATGATGCTCTTCGCCGTATTCAGAACATCAATCCACTCTTCTGCCAATCTCCATACTTTGCCTATCCTGACTAAAACGGCCATAGTCCTTTCGGCTTGGGCATCAGCGTCAGAGGTTTGACTTGGTGTGAAGCCCATGAAGTTGGGGAACGCTGCGCCGTAAATGCTCCACAGAGTGGAGGAGAAGGCACATAGGCCGGAGAAGGGAGTGCGAAGGGGACATCCGACGTGTTCGAGATCGCAGAGGAGAGAAGATATTTGGGATGCTGCGTCGTAGAGATCGAAGACGTTCTGGAGCCAGAATGAATCGGGGCCTCGGGCTTTGAGCAGTGGTGGTTCGATGGGGCCGCGGGGTATGACTTCGTCTACTGGACTGAAGGGGATGAATTCTCGGCAGAGAAAGAGTAAGCTACTATTGATCAGTATTGAACTTGGAGTTGAGATGCAGGGCTTACCTGACGTAGTACACCAAGTTGATGTATCCAAACCTCTCAGCCTGTCCCCGCTGAGCATGCACCGATACCTTGGTAGCAGGATACTTCATCAGAGCATCCTGAGACCCTCGCCACTTGATCAAATCCTGCTTCATCTTACTCCAATCTGAAGTCTCATTAAATGGGCACTGCTCTGGTTCCGTCATACCGGGCTGTCTTCTTCCACCCTCAGCGATCCACGTATGAATTCTCGACCAGATACGTAAACCTCGAATGAGAAGAACAAGATGGTCATCTGGTCCATGGCTTCTCAGACTATCATCTACTGTTGTTGGCTGAGGAGTCTGCCCAAAGAGAAACTGGGTGTCGTTCACGGGGAGTGAGAAGTGCATGTCTCCATCAGCGAACATAGCCTGTCGTCTTTTACCGCAACTAAGCAGTCTGTCCATCTTGAAGCACGTCCACAAAGTTCTCTTCTCAAGTTCCGAAAGAGTTTCTCTCTTGCCACAGCTTGCGAAACCAGTGCTGAGTAGCCCTTGAGCCATTCTTGTTGCAATACCGCAGTGCATCCACGCATTGAAGCCATCCCCGTCTCCCCAGTTGCAGAGCGAGAGTATGAGGAAGGTCTGAATGAGAGCTAGGCTTGGGCCGCTCGTTACCCTTTTTTGTACCTCGTTGGCTATAAAGAGAATATTCTTGTTGTTAATATCGGCGGTGTAAGCGTCTGTGTATCGATGTGACACTGCAACAATGACGAGGAGTCGGAGTTTCTGAACGACACTGAGCTCATCTTGTCGATACTCAAGATCATCCGGATGCAGAAAGCCAAACTCAGGAAACTGAGCCCGGAATAAGTTGATAGCAGATATCACTTGCGCTCGTGGCGTCTGATCGAAGACTTGATTAACATCTTGCCAAACATCACCTGAGACATCTGTTCGGCTCTGATCAACACTCAATCGCTGCCTCTTAGCAGGTCTTTTGGGCCCTGAGCTCTGACCAAGAACTGGACCACCCAAGACACAGGTCTCGGTGCAGCCGCTCTTTATGCAGCCTGCACAAGGGGGCTGGTCATTATGTCTGCATTTGACTTTAGATCTTCTATTTGATGATGGTCAGACGCAGTCTTGGGTCTTAGAAGAGCTGTATTACCTGCATCTACAACCACGTTAGAACTACACATATGACATTATAGATGTGGCCAGTTACCTCTCACACGCAATTGTTGTTCTCATTGTCTCTGTTTCCGATCTCGCGTTTCAATTGATATGAGTCTGGGATGATTCATGCGGGGCTTCGGGTTTGTTTTGGTGAGATTGTTTTCGGGTCCAAACCCGATTCGGGTTTGACCGAAGAAACCTCGCGGTCTAGCTCACGTGCAACAAAGATACGCGTATAAGTGAAGTTCAATAGTGAATCCTCCTCGGCGCTTCGGTGTCCTGGCAAGAAGTCGAGATGTAGGGATAGCGAAACTGGCTACATGCACGGGTACTTACACGGATAGGAGTCGCCTGCAACCTCGGAGGCTCGGAGGCTTGAAGACCAGCTCTGCCCTTTCTGTTTATGTACAAGGTTAATAAACTCCTCTGCACCCGAATCTAGAAAACAACAACCCTCTCTTAGAGCTACCTGAACTTCTTGACAAATATTTTTCAAATATTCACTTACCCTCTTGGAACCTATACTAAATGCCTTTTTATGAGGTTCACCACTCTTATCCTCTCAACAAGGACCAACGGCAACAGTTTGCCCAAGCCATCACTCAGCTCCACTGCAAAGCTTTCAAGACTCCTACGTTCTTTGTCCATGTGCGCTTTTTTGCCGAAGTAAACAGCGAGAATGTCTATTTTATTGGCGGCAGATCTCAGCTCGCCTCCAACAGGATTTCCGGAAATGTTCGTGTATCTCCTATGCGCTCCAAGGCAGATTTTGATGAGCTTGCAATTAAAATAGAAGCTGCTTGGTATGATACGCTGAAATTGATTTCACCTGCTGAAAAGGCGACGTGGAATGGCGAAGATGAACAGAAGAGGTTGATCATGGTCAAGTTTGTCCCGTTGGTGACCGGCCGGGAGGTAGGAATGAACGCACCAGAGGCTGGGAAGGAGGGGAACTGGCTTAAGGATCAGGTGACCTATGTTGAATCTATGGCAAATAAGGGAGTAGGAGGGTTTGCAGATATGTTGGCTGAAGTAAAAGGGCTCATAGAGTAGTAGTATATACCCCAAGCTTGCTGAGGTTAATAACTTTATTTGCGCTTGTCTGGAAAATGAGATTAAAGGTAACTGGTAGTCTCTTGACATGTGTCTAGATGCACGACTGTTTAATAATCTTAATCTAGGGTATACTAACTTGAGATACTCCGCTCGAAGATAAATAGCATGGAATGCTACCACCGGGTCAGCCCGAATGTCCTTGGCGGTAACCTCTGGTTTGATGTCCATTGACGTTCATGAGATCTGTTTTTGATTATCATACGGAGTTTCTCGCTAGATGTAAGACTTGAATAAATTGTGCGTGTGATAGTGGTGCTGGGCTATGTTGTCTTTTTCCATCCTTCCCAGCGTTCGAAATCATCCGTGTCGAGGTCAAATAAATCCAACACGCGTCCCACGGTCTGGTCTGTAAGGCCGTCTATACTAGAGGCCTTGATGTAATAAGCTGGCACTGGTGGGAATATGATCGCACCACTTTGCGTGACGGATAGCATGTTGCGTAGATGAATGTCGCTCAAGGGAGTCTCCCTTGCCACCAGTACCAGCTTCCTCCGCTCCTTCAGCATAACATCTGCGGTCCGAGAGATCAGGTCATCACAGTAGCCGGAGCTTATTGCAGATAATGTTTTCATTGAACAAGGTACTACAATCATGCCGTCTGTCTTAAAAGAGCCGCTCGACACTGGGGCTGCCATATCGTTGATGCTGTGGGTATAATCTGCGAGAGCACGCACGTTCTTTGGTGAATAGTCTGTTTCGTACTTTATGGTTGCCTCAGCCCATTTGCTGATAATGAGGTGGCTCTCAATATTTAGCCGTCGCAGTGCGATGAGTATCTTGATTCCGAGGATTGCACCAGTGGCACCAGTTATTCCCACTACGATCCTTTTTCGACGCAAACGAGGGTTTGGTGATGTTGATATGTTGGCGCCAGTGTATTCGGCAGCGTCGGGAGCTCCCTGAGATCCATTGCTGGCCTTGTCTTTCTCAGATTGGTAATTTCCTGCCTTGGGAGCATTGCCATCGGTTGCCGTGAACATTGTGACAAGTTTTGATAGGGATTGCGATTCACGCGTGGCTTACGCAAGAGAGAGGCCAAAGTTTGTCAAGAACTGTTATTGGCAAAACCACTGAGTGGGTTCCTGGAGGTTTATATGGCTATATATATGTATATGTATTTCCTTTCACCATGCGTGAGCACCTTGAACAGAGCTTCCGTGTGTATAGAGTCTCTCTGTATCTTACAGCGCTTAACTAATGTAGTTAGTCACTACAGAGCTCTCTTTTGATTGCCCGAGGCGCCGAGCTTCCGAGGTGCCGAAACTTTTGCTCTAACTTTAGCCAGGCCACTTCATTCGTGCTTCCTAACGGGCGCCTACTGCAAGGATTTCAGTTGTGAAATTTTAAATTATAAGCGCTCCAGACATTCTAGCCTCTCATAATGAAGTCGAGGTAGTTCGTAGGAGATGGGTCCATGACTGGCAACTCCATATTTGTCGCTCCTGGGTCACAAGGAACGCTAGGCACTTGGGTCAGCAGTTTTCTTTCACATTTAACTTGTGGACGTTTTGACTTACCTCGGATTAAAATCACTCAATGCATACTCAGCGAAAGGGTCCCAAGCATCAATAATGCCCGGTATGAATCCAGATTGTCCCACGAGGTCCGCGTTGTTCCAACCCGGCATAGCATTATGGTCAACTCGCAAACCGGATTCATCAGTAGTAAATGCATCCTTGAGAGTCACCAGTGCGTTGAGATGCCTAGGTGACAACCACTGGCTGTTCTCGTCTGCAGAGGCTGGGTCGCCGGCGACATTGAATTCCGGCGACGAGAATGCCTCAATTACCTTCTCCCTCAGACATCGACACTCAGGCTTGACCCTTGTCTCTTCCCATATGCACAGAAGTAGCACGGAACTCAGTGCGGCGTGCACCATCGACCAGCTCCGCAGTGGTACCGCACTTACTGCCCTAAACTCGAGGAACG
This sequence comes from Fusarium fujikuroi IMI 58289, assembly GCF_900079805.1. Taxonomy (NCBI): domain Eukaryota; kingdom Fungi; phylum Ascomycota; class Sordariomycetes; order Hypocreales; family Nectriaceae; genus Fusarium; species Fusarium fujikuroi. Next base: position 526,268 of record NC_036626.1, on the reverse strand, counting down.
TCTTGATTGCTTCAAAGAGGTTCTCTTCAGCACGCCCACGGATGCGCAGCTGCTGTTCCGAGAGTACTTCCGGCGATCGATTCGACGAGCGAATGGCATTTCGAATTTCTGGTCGACATAGAAACGTGACCAAGAAGGACTTGTGCATCTTTAATGCTAGATGCTGGAGGTGTTCAAGGCTCGATTTGCATCGATCGGGGTCTTGCAAATAGGGTTTCGTTTTGTGGTGCAGCGAGTCAAGCTGCTCGAGCATGTCTATTGTGACGCTGGCAACATAACATGAATCGTTATTAAGCACTGTCGTGGAGATTCGACAAATTGCACGCATGAAGCCGTGATACGTAAGTTCCGAGTCTTGACAGCCCAAATCCTGCCCGGGAACATTTATCATTGTTAGTGGGCGCCGCGCGTGGCACATACTGAGCAGAGTATCCTGCCATATGATGTTTGACCTGTGAAGTATTGAATGTCAGAGATGAATACATAATACAGCGAGTTCGCATGACAGAGGGAAAACATACCAACAAGTCCTCGCTTGAATCTTGACTATTTCTGGGAGGTTCGTCCTACTCCCTTGGGCATGATAGTGGAGAGTTTGAGCTAGGCGAGCCGTGGTACCGAGCCATGCCCAAGCTGCATCAGACTGTCCCGTGTTTTGAAGCATGTTGCCCAAGACTAATATTGTCTGAACAACCTCCAAGGTTGGACGGAAAAAGAAGTTTGCCAGTCGTAACGCCTGGAAAGACCTTCTGGCTGATAGTTTTGTCTCAGCACTCCTTGCTTCAGTGCACCACGGGCACGATCACAATCACAACATACCAAGGTCATAACAGGTGCGAGATCTCTCGGATCCAGTGAGATCTGAGTAATGTGCGGCAGAGGAGAGAACGGCAAGAATCAAGCTGATAAAGCCGATTGCTCTCTCTTTCCCCCAATCGTTTGAAATAGGTGTGGATTTAAACTCGCCCGCAGTGTAGGCTCGCAAGTAGCCGTGCATATCCAATTCGAACTTGTCCATGTCAACGAGTAGAGGATTGAAAGGAAATACTCGCATTCGAAAGATTGGGAATAAAGACAAGATCTCTTGGCGACGTGGGATTATATTTAGCAACTCACACCAACGCTCATTGGGTGATGCAAGGTGGTCCATAAACGGGTACGATGTGAGGCTGTTTTGTAGCCCCAATACATACCCTACATCTCGTGCCAGTTCTTCTGCATCAGTCTGCTTCTGCGCCTTTTCTCCCGCGATGGATGCAATTGAATAATCTTGTGATGGGCTCGATTGTCGGTTGCCCTCTTCATGGTATACCGAGTAAGGAACTCTCAATGCACTTGCATCACTGTCTGGTCTCGCTGGATTCCCAGGTGTCCCTTCGTTATGCGGACTTGTCTGCACTGGAGCCGTGCGTCTAGAAGACCTAGGAGCTTCGTATACGCAGATCTCAGTATGTCCACGTTTCTGGCAAGTTGCGCAAGGTGTTTGGCTATCACACCGTACCTTGCGACGCTTGCACGGGATACAAGACCTAGACTCATGCCGTTTCCGCCTCTGTCTCAGGACACAATCAATCTCTCCGCTGCACACATTCGGAGTCTCGGCGGATGCTGTCGGAGGCTGCTGCTGCTGGGGTGCGGACGTGTCCATCGTGGTGCTCCCGTCTGTAACGGATGATTGGGGTCAGAAAGTGAAAGTGTTTGGGAGGTCCAGGGAACACGTAAGGGGAGAAAAGGATAGAATCCCGAGGTCCGAGAGCTCTGGGCTGACGGTCTGGCCTTAGGTACTAAACTAGTTAGTTAGTAATGAGTTACAGAGCAGATCCTGATCTCCTGTGTATTCCGGGGGCTAGCGCTGGTAGCCCACTGAATCACTATAGTGGAGCGACTATCTACACTCGAAAGGGAATATGGCACAGATCACGACCGAACCTCCGAGATGCTCGGTGCCTCGGCACTCTTGACAAGAATCGATATATTTAATGATGTCTGACTTGAATCTGTCTGCTTGAATCCTCCCAGGACATATATAGGGTCATATTTCTTCCCGAAACTGATGAACCTGTGCTTCGTTGTACAGCAAAACTAAGAATTGATACAATTATACCGAGGAAATTCAACGACACCCATTTTATCATCTACAATGGATCACTCCTTCCGCGATTTCGTTGAACAGCTCAAAGCAGACGACGACCTGGTCGAGATTAACGATGAGGTCGATCCTTATCTCGAGGCAGCAGCTATAACGAGGCTGGTGTGCGAGACCGATGATAAAGCTCCGCTCTTCAACAATCTCAAGGGTCAGAATGACAAAGGGCTCTGGAGAATCCTTGGTGCACCCGGGTCTCTTCGACGGTCCAAGAAAGACCGATATGGCCGCATCGCTCGCCACCTTGCACTTCCCCCAACCGCAAGCATGAGGGAAATCATTGACAAAATGCTTTTAGCGAGTGAGCTACCGCCTATCGCACCACGCATCGTTGCAGAAGGACCTGTTAAGCAAAACAGTTTAGTTGGAGACGAAATCGACCTTACACGCCTTCCAGCGCCAATGGTTCATTAGACAGACGGAGGAAAGTTCCTCCAGACCTATGGCATGCATGTACTGAGGAGCCCTGATGGTACGTGGACGAATTGGTCCATCTCCCGGGCTATGGTGTATGACCGAAACCACATAACAGGTCAAATCGTGCAACCGCAGCATATTTGGCAAATCCATGAGATGTGGAAGAAAGAGGGCAAGGATGTTCCGTGGGCACTGTGCTTCGGCGTACCTCCAGCTGCCATCATGGCTTCATCGATGTCGATCCCTGAAGGCGTCAGCGAGGCAGACTATGTCGGGGCAGTGACCGGCCGCCCATTAGAGCTTGTGAAATGCGACACCAACGACCTATATGTTCCGGCCAACGCCGAGATCGTTTTTGAGGGTACCATATCCATTACTGAACTCGTAGATGAGGGTCCGTATGGCGAGATGCACGGATATGTATTCCCAGGAGTGAAACGCAAGTATCCACTCTTTACGGTGAACAAGATCACTTACCGCGACAATGCGATTCTGCCTATGTCTGTCACTGGGCGCATTACAGATGAGACTCATACCCTAATCGGAACGCTTGCGGCCGCCGAAATACGCAACGCATGCCAAAAGGCTGGACTGCCTATTACGGACGCCTTCTCTACATTCGAATCCATGGTCACTTGGGCTGCGCTCAAGGTTGACACTGTGAAACTCAGCCAGATGAAATGGACGCCCAAGGACTTTCAGAAGAAGGCTGGAGATGTAGTGTTCTGTACGAAAGCCGGCTTGCTTATTCACCGTCTTATCCTTGTGGGTCAGGACGTCGACATATACAAGGGCGAAGATGTGATTTGGGCGTTTTCAACTCGCTGTCGGCCTAACGACGACGAAACCTTCTTCGACAATGTCAGAGGTTTCCCGCTGATTCCGTACATGGGACACGGTACCGGATCTCCGGTTCAAGGGGGAAAGGTTGTGTCGGATGCGCTGATGCCTTCTGAATACTCGACAGGAAAAGGCGATTGGCAGGCTGCAGATTTCAAGAATTCATATCCAAATGAGCTTCAAGATAGGGTGCTTAGCAAGTGGGCGTCCTTTGGATTTTCGAGTTTGGACTAAACAGCTGGAAGCAACAAACAATGCCTAAAGGTGTACACCTGGGTATAGTATGTAGTTAACTAGTTTCTGGCTTCACAGGCCTCTCCCTGCCTCAGTGATGCTGGCAAAAGCCTTGGAACATCGCCCCATTATCCTGTCCAACGCTTAGAATTACTGAAAGATAAAAGTATTTAAATTAGAATTCCTCGAATTTCCGCTGTCTAAGAATCTGAAAGGAGACTAGAGCCGTCAATAGGACGGCGTTCTAATTGGTTTCTTCGTAATTGAACGGTTAATCGGCTTACATCAACAGTCTTGAAACGCCAAGACGAAACAAAGAATGGTTCCATCCAAAGTGTAATAATCGCAGGGGTCGTCCAATCATTTGAAACGCTTTTAACAGCCAGGCCCAGCTTGTCGGCTTCCGGCCGGGACCCGAGTTTCATGATTGGCCGTTCTAGCCGTCCCAGCACCACACTTGACTTCATCCAAGAGACCTATAGTCTGGTGATACCATCACTCGTATAGATCGGTTAATTCGGATCTCGACTATAAGGAAGTACGGCATTGTTTGCAGAAACTTCAAAACATTTCAGGTCTGGTCTTGTCGCTTACGTTTGACTACTATTCAATTACGAGACGAGCACGAGAAGCTGTTCCGAGAGGATGGGATCTGGGCAAATAGGGTATTGGCGTAGATGGACATAGACGAGATGAGAGGTATAAAAGCTTGACATGTCTATCACAAATTGCACTCATCAACCAACTCAACTTACTTTTATTCCTCATCCACTTGAGCTTTGCTTGACGCAATATCTTCAAGTTTCTTAATCTGCATTAATTCTATCTTTACCTGCTGGTCAGAACTCATTTAATCTCATTAATATCTTTTATCATTCAAGATGTATTTCTCTACCGCTATCGTCGCCACTCTTGCCGCTCAGGCCCTTGCCCAGGATAACCGTCGCTTCCCTCATGCTCGCGTTGGACACGTTGCTGTAAGTGTCTCCTCACAATCTCGTTAGTATCTGGCTGATAGCTTGAAAGGCCTTGGTAGCTGCTGCTGCTCTCCCAGCAAGAGCACTCCCTGTCTTCGATGCCCTTGAGGCGCGGGATGTAAGTTCCTCCACCGCTCTCTACGCATTCATCAACTGACAAAGGTAGCCCCATCACCAGGGAGCCAAGGGAGCCAAGGCCAAGGCGGTCGAGGGGTGCAAGACCAAGCGAGACGATGAAGACGACGAAGACGAGGAAGCCGTCGAGGGGCTAGTCGCCCGCCATCACCAAGGAGCTCACGGCAAGGCTGCTGCCAAGGCCGTTAACAACTGTAACAAGAATGGCAAGCGGGATGAAGTGGCTGAAGAGCTCGAAGCGCGAGATGTCGAGGACGAATCCGAAGAAGACACTGATGAGCTTACCACCCGGGATGTTGAGGAAGACGAGGAAGACGAAGCTAGCGAGCTTGAAGCCCGAGCACCAAAGAAGGGCAAGAAAGGCAAGAAGGGTAAGAAGGGAAAGAAGGGCAAGAAGGGAAAGAAGGGTAAGAAGACTGGCAAGAAGGGCAAGAAGGGTAAGAAGACTGGCAAGAAGGCTGGCAACAACGGCAAAAAGAACGCCAACGCCGGTGCTACCAACGGAGCAGCCAAAGCTGGCACTAACACCAATAACAACGCCAACACCGGCACTACCAATGGGGCAGCCAAGACTGGTACCGACACCAACGCGAACGCCAACACCAACACCAACACTGGTGCTACCAATGGAGCAGCTAAGACAGGTACCAAGGCAAACACGAACGCCAACTCTGGTACTACCAACGGAGCAGCCAAAACCGGCACCACCGCCAATAACAACGCCAACAGCAACACTCAAGCCAAGGCTGGTACTACTGCTTAAGTGTGCATCCGGGACCAGGCAAAGGATAGGATAGATGAGTGATAGGGCTCTAGTTAGCGCAGGTAGCTAATATCAACCCTATTCTCAATAAGTAATAGTTACAAGGGTTCTCAGGCCGCTAGTCTTATGTTACCCCCAATGTAAGCCTTTATCTAGGAAGGTGAAGCAACATGTTTAGCGACGTCGGGCTTAGTGGACTGAACAAGCATCATTTACCATCTCAGGTGCTGCCAGTCAAAGACAATAAAAGAAGATTATAAACGCCTCTTTCAATAGTCAATTCATATTCGTTGAAAAGAGAAGACTTAAAGTTGCATCCTAAGCCTTCTTTGGCATCCCGGCAGTAAACAACGTCATGAGACAGCTCTTTTCGTCTGCAAAGATGATTAGCGCCCTAACTTTATTTAATCATTTTGAAGCGAAGACCTCTCCGTTGATGGACGGATAGCTATCTGGACTATCTATTGGTCTCCGGACGAAGCGCTAACGGGACTGAGATATGCATCTGACACAGCCCTGACCTTTTGGGAAGGGCTGAGAAATGCCAAGAACCAGAGGCCTGATAGCATGGTGGAAGCTGAAATATTCAGTTTAAGTACTGACCTGTAATAATTAGGATACTCTTCCGTTTCAAAAAGTAAAAAGAACTGGTTCACAAGTCTAAATGATATACATCCCTTTTTGATAAGTTATTGGTTAGATTCTTATCAGATGGCTTGGTTCACATGTTGATCAAGGTCATGGGAATACCTTATGTGTATTAGTGTTTCATTTATTTGTAAAGAAGCCTAACAAGATTCTCTATATAACATCAACTTAATTCCTTTATTCTCGACCTGGAGCCTTCTCTATCTGCTACATATTTCAAGATTTTAGCTTTTACAGTCCGACTTTCCTATATCGCACTCTACCACGACCCTATAGTATCCCTTAGCTGGGGAATTCTGACAGGTTCAGTTGACCTTCCGCAACTTTCATCAACGTAGATAGCGGCTAACTACTCACAGGGTTTGGCTTTCTAATACACAATACTTCAAGTGCTCAGGTCATTATGAAGGCATTCGGCGGCCGTAACCATGGAGCTGAAAGCGCTACAAGCCCTACTCGACAATCGTATGGGAAGTGGATTGGCCTTCTTGCCATTCTGAGTCTTGTCCAAGCCCAAGGGCCAAGTACCTCACAGGAGATAACTTATCTCGAATGTGGAGGATCTAACGTGACAATTCCCTACTGTCTCCAATGCGCTGAATGTAGGATGGAATGCGGTGGCCCTAATGTGGTAGTTCCGTGGTGTCGTCCATGTCAGGACCAGTGCGACGAAATAATTGTGCTCCCAATGCCAGGAATCTATCCGCGCAAGCGTCTAGGAGAGGATGGAAAACCATTCATCGTGGGTCAGTGGCAGCTTGACACTGCTCTAGCTGACTCTACGGACAGGGAGATGGTCTGGGCAGGCGAAGTCAAATGGAATGTGGCCCCGAAGAAGGAGATGGAGAACTCGGCCGCCTTGTGCTGGGCAGTCAAAGCCAAAGATGGCAGTGACAAGCTGGTGTATCAATGTGTCAATGCAGGACTGTAATTATGCTCGGAGGAACTACAAATGAGTGAATAGCTGCTGTTTTCAATGATTAAATTATCGCTAGTGTTGAAGCCTTTTCTGTTCTTTCAGGTCTACTATCGAGGTTATCTAAGCGCCAAACGTCACACTTTGTCGGAGAGGCAAAACATTTCGAACCTCGGTTTGACTCGCTTGCAACCCCAATACATATACATATTCATTTAGAAGTAGCAAGAAGCCGGCCTATAACTTATAAGAGGCCACTGGGACCGCCTCCGTTTACTACTTATTAGCCGAAGCAACCTCGGGTTTAGGTCAGGTGCCATAAGGGATGCGCGCACAAGTCAAATGAACTATATCGAGAGATCGTGATATTTTCCTTAATTCCTCACATATAGGATCAAACAATCCGGAGACTCGGATGCGATCTCATGTCCACTTATCAGATCCGTCTCTATGCGCGGGTTCGGATGACCCTTGCTCGTCTCAGATTAAGGATGAACCAAGCGCTGGAACATGAAACAGACCGTCAGCACCACCACCAAAGAAATAGTAGAGTAGACTGGCGCCAACGGTAGATTCCGTGTGATTTTGGCCTGAAACGAAGGATGTTTTGACGGAGATGAATTAGAGAAACACGAGCTTTCATTTGAGCTCTTGTAGCAGCTCCGGGGCTAATGAAAGTGGGAGGAAGGATTTCTATTGAGTAAGTTCGCATCGGCATGAGTGAAAACGAAACTTGACGGATAGTATATTTAAGCATAACATAGGTAAACTCAAACTACTACTTAGGTGCCTTCTGGAAGCTTAACATAAGGTTCGCCGACGACAATCCCAAACAACTGGTCCATGACAAGGGACAGTTACACGGGCGTCACTAAGATGGCGAGAACTGCCCCATTGGACACGATGACATGCCATGCCGAGGGGGAGACCCATATTAGGAGATTGATGAACCGGCCGGAAGAGCACAGACACAAGAGCCCTATCCTTGAATAAACCGAAAAATTATGGATCAACTTTTCACGATGGAGAATCTATTGTTTCCGTGTTATTATCCCGCCAATGAGACTCTCTCAACATCTCGTAAGAGGATATGATTCGATTTTCCAGATCGGTTCTATATAACTTGAGCTTAGAACTTGTGAGTTGAAGGCTCAGCAAGCATCTCTGGTAGACATTCGTTTTTCTGTTCATTCGTTTCTTTCCAACACAACACTCGTTTCAACTAACTCACATTCTCTCTTTCAACTACCATGCGTTTCTCTTCCGCTGCTGGCCTCATGGCCCTCGCTACGTCGACCGTAGCCCACTCCAACTCCGCCACCTCCGATCTCGACGGCTCCGTCTGGAAGACCCTTACACCTCTCAAATCGCGCTCGTGGACCTCTATCCCCCGAAACCGTCCCACCAAGCGCCAGTCCGGCTGGAACCCTCCCTCCGACCTCGCCACACCCCTCAAGGAAGTGTGGGACCACGAAGTCAAGACCTACAGCGACGCTCTCGGCTTCAAGAACTACGGCTGGGACCAAGTCATTGCTGGAAAGGGCCAGCTCAACGTCTGCGTTCGCTGGGAGTCTAGCGCTTCTGTGACTGCTGAGCAGCGCACCAAGGTCGCCGCTGCTCTTCAGGACTCGTATAATGCTTGGATGAAGTGGGTTTCGGGTTACGATAACTTTCCTTACGAGGAGGTCAAGATCAATGTCGTTGGATGGGCCGTCAAGAACAAGAGCCTTCTCCAGGGTTCTACTGAAGGTCTCGATATCTACACCGACACTGACGCCGAGGGCATTCCCCAGTGTTCCGAGAAGTGCGGCCGTTTCTTCCACCAGGACGGTGACTACAGCAGCTGCCCCGGAGGCGCTGAGCGACACTACGATAACTCCCTCTGGCTAACCGATGGTATGCAGGGCGGAGCCGGTGGTGATTGGGGTCAGCGTATTGGACGGGAGTACTTTATGGATCTCCTTGGTCAGAAGGACATTCACATTCTCGAGCATGAGATCGGCCATACCTTTGCCCTTGACGACTTCTATGACTGGACTCCCACCGGCCAGACCAACTTCATCATGCTTGCTGGTTCATCCACCAAGGTTACTGACTTCGACGGCTGGATGTTGAGGAACTGGTGGTACGAGCTTTCTCGCAAGCGCGGCTGGCAATCTACTGCTTCTAGCTCTGCCTCGAAGGGTACTTCAACTGAGAAGGCTGTTACTCCCGTCTCATCCAAGGCTGCTAGCACCAAGACTGCTGTTGCTAAGCCTACTACTACCACTGTCAAGCAGGCTGCTACCCAGACTGCGGCCAAGCCAGCCAAAGAGAACACCTCAAGCGGTACTGCCGGTGCTTACGCACAGTGCGGCGGCGGTGCTGGCTACACCGGTCCTACCAAGTGCGCTTCTGGTCTGAAGTGTACCAAGCACAGCGAGTGGTACTCTCAGTGCCTCTAATCTACTCCATATACACACTATCTGAGCTTGACGCTCGTAACTTATTTGTATATACTTAGTCACTGGAAAGGAATATCTGAGTATTATAAGATATAATTGACTACATATCGATATGAACCCGACTGTATTTCAGCTGGGCACAAACGGCGTCTTGCTTAGTATCTTCTGATGGGACTAGTCATTTCTGGAACCGTCATCAGATGTCGGAAGTCTGGCTCTGTGAAAGGCGCTCTAAGATCCCTGCATAATGCGCTGATCCCTTGTTTCAATCGCCTCGACGCCAGTCTTCTCAGAGAACCGGACATCCTCTTCATGGACAATCTTGACATCACCGAAGATTTCATCAATCTCTTCCAGTGATTTACCTGCAATTCGTTAGTTTGTGAAACCCAAGTCCGAAGCTCTGACTTACCTCGTGTCTCTGGATATACGAAGAAGAAGATAATAGCACAAAGCGCGTTGGTGAGGACGAACAGGATCTAAAAAAATGTAAGAATGCGACAGCTCAGAGTGATTGAGGATCAACTGACGTAGTACTTCCAGCCCACGGCTGCTAAAGCGATAGGCGAGCATTGTGTGATGATCAGACTGATGGAGTAGTGAACAACCTGCACAATGGCGTTTGCCTTGGCTCGTAGCTCCGTTGTGAAAACCTCTGGCCTACTCATGATCAGTATATATGTCAAGCCCCCAGGCGTTCGAGACTTACGGTATGATCCAAGTCATCGGCCCAAGAAGAGCAGAGTAATTCGCCGAAACAGCAAAGATACACGCAATCAAACCCCTTTGCGCCGCAGCATTGGTCGGCATACCAGGAATGGCAGGGAATTCAGCAGCCAGGATCGTAATGATCAAGTAGCATAGCGACAAAAGCGACGAACTGATGACCAGAATCTTCTTTCTTCCGATCTTGTCGACAAAGAACAAAGACAGGAAGCAGGCAACTGGACCAACAGAACCGTAAAGGCCACTGACGAGAAGCTGGCGATCCTCGCTGAACTGTAGTGTCGCGTAGATGGCTGTCTGGTAGTACTGCACGAAAGAAATGCCGGATAGCATGGCAGCTGCCCAGACGAACGTACCAACAAAGAGACGTTTTCGGAACGCGGGGGTCTTGGCTAGTTGGGCCCATGAAAGCTTTCCTTGAGCTTGCAGCTCCTCGGAGATGTTGACTTGAATGACAGTGAACTCAGTGCGACACCAATCGTCATTCGTTCCGTCGTAGTGATAAGCGCGGAATGCCTTCTCGGCTTCATCATGACGGCCCTTGAGGCAAAGCCAACGGGGCGATTCACTCAAAAACAAGACGCCAACACCAAGAATGAGAGCGGGAATACTTTGAATCGCAAAGCCAAGACGCCATTGGTTCGCGTTATGCCACTTCCCCTCCGCGACACCAATCCACAGCGCGACGAAGAATCCCCAAGCTGTCATCATTTGATTCACAGCCGTGACTTTGGCACGTTCATGGGTCTTTGCAATCTCTGCTCCAAATACAGGAGATACTCCTGTGATGGTACCAACGGCGAAACCGACGAGGAGTCGCCCGATGATGAGCATCGCAACGTGAGCGGCGCCAGCCATGACCGCACCACCAATGACGCCCCAGATGCAGCCGAAAGCAATGGCTTTGCGACGACCGAGTTTATCACTGGTGATGCCGACTGAGGCACTGCCTAGCCATGCTCCTGCTTGGTACATGGACACAATGGCGCCTCGAAGGGGAGGATCAGGTTTGCCAAAGTACGTGAGGAACGAGCTCAGCGCCAAGCTGGGCGTGATGATGCCCGAGTCACTGACAATGTGCGTTAGCAACACAGAAATGACTGACAAAGAACATTGACTTACAATCCATAGAGAAAACCTCCTATTCCAAGGAAAATAGACGTCAAAAAGGGCTTGCTAAGCCAAGCGTCACTCTTCATTTTCGCAGCCGCTTAGAGTTACTCGAAGATAGTAATGATTCAATCGATATCCTCTGCACATTCATCCCAAAGCGATGCAATGCAACCTCTTTATCTAAACACGGGGTAAAATTAACCGAAAAACAAGGATGTCGGAGTGTCCCACCAATCTTGAGCCACAACAAAACTTGTGCCATCTAGCCGAAGTGACAAAAAGTCTCAGGCAAATGCAGCAATGAGTTCCATAGCGTGTAGACCATTTTATTCTTACATCTTGTCCCAATATCAGCAGTTTTCTTGCTCCCCCACAATCTCTAGCCCAGTGGAGACCTCCCGGGTTTAAACATCTCGGCATAACCGGTTGTAGTTTAGAACGCGGGGTTGGGAATAGCATGACATCTCGCCTCGAGAAGTCAGAGTCATTAGGGCATCCTTTAATGCCTTTAGTCTGAGTCGTTGACGCGGGGGTGGCTTACCCAGTCTTTTGGGTTCGGCAGTTGAGGGTGGCAGTTGAGGTTGTTTCGGTTGTATGCGTGCGTGGTTTCGGCTTCATTTATTACCGGATGATAGCCGATGACATACATCTCGCTTCCTGGCACAGGTCTTGCCTTTGCCAGTTTGTCAGAGTAGCGCCTCTTTTGATCCTGGCAAGATCCAGTGAGACTCACTTTGAGTACTGACAAGATGGTAGCGAAACTCATCCTCTACGCTGTCGTCGCTCTGGGACTGGCATATCTCGCCCTCATCTTCCCAAGGGTAAGCATAATCCACCAATGACAACCGTCCCTTTACCAATACTCATTCAAAACCTTAGCTTCAACAAGAATGGAAGCTCTATTCCCACCGCTCCCAACTTCCCCCAGGCCCTAAAACCATCAGAACCGGCATCCGCAAACCATGGCTCTGGTTTCAAGAACTCAGCCAACAATACGGCGACGTCGTCTATCTCCAGCTCGGCCCAACACCAACCATAATCCTTGGCTCGGCACAAGCAGCCTGGGATCTTCTCGAGAAGCGCGGCGCTGTATTCTCCTCGCGCCCGCGATTCATCATGGGTGGTGAACTACTCTCGGGTGGAATGAGAGGTCTTATGGCGCCGTATGATTCGTATTGGAGACGGTGGAGAAAGTTGTTGCACAGTGGGTTTATGCAGAGGCAGAGTGAGACGTACAGACCGATTCAGAGTCTTGAGTCCAAGGTCTTGATGTTTGATCTTTTAAAGCGGCCTGCTGACTTTAGGATGCATTTGGAAAGGTATGCTGCGTCGGTTATCGTTACTGTTACTTATGGACGAAGGGTTGAGGACGTGAGGAGTGATATTGTCGTGAGGCGGAATGCTGAAGCTATGGAGCGTCTAACGATGGTCAAGTGAGTTTGGATCTACTCTAATCATGATCTAAACTAATCTAAACTGATCTAACGCTGACGGTGTTTTAGTATCCCCGGAAAGTATGCCGTTGAGCGTTATCCTGCACTCAAGTATCTCCCTAGCCTCCTGGCCCCATGGAAAAAGGAGGTTCTTCAACAACGCCAGAAAGATATCCAACTCTATACGGAACTAATGGACGAGGTTCGCGAAAAGGTCGCCAAAGGAGCTGCACCGACTTGCTTCGCCAAACATCTTCTCGAAGAGCAAGAGAGCTTGGGTATGAGTGATCTGGAAATTGCTTATACGGCTGGATCACCTTTCGGTGCTGGTGTTGAGACCGTGAGTCTCCCATTCCATGGCAAGAACTTTGTAGCTAATATTCTAACAGTCCGCGGGCTCACTCGCAAGCTTCCTTCTCGCCTGCGTCAAGTTCGGACCTCAATTCATCCCAAAGGCTCAAGAGGAGCTGGACAGAGTAGTCGGAAATGATAGACTCCCTTCATTCGATGATCTGCCAAAACTGGAATATGTCAGGGCTATCGCATCTGAGACTCTTCGATGGAGACCTGTTGCTGTACTAGGAGGAACACCTCATGCTAGCACTGCGGATCATGTCTATAAGGGAATGTTTATTCCTAAGGGAAGTACCATCATCGCGCCACTTTGGACCTGTAAGTATGGCACTTAATGGTTGTTTGACGATGGCTGATGTTGTTAGTGCATCTCAACGAAGCCGACTTTCCTGAGCCTCACGAGTTTAGACCTGAGCGCTTCATGGAGAAGCGAGAGTACCCTGGCACACTTGGCCATAGCGCTTTTGGCTGGGGTCGACGAATTTGCCCAGGTATGCACCTTGGAGCTGCGTCTGTCACGCTTAACATCGCGCGTATCCTATGGGGATTTGAGGTCAACCCTGAGAAGGATGAGAAAGGGCGAGATGTCGATGTCGATATGTGAGTTGGAAAACCCATTACACGGAGAAGGTTTGATACTAATATTGGATAGCTTCGCTTATTCGGAAGGCTTCAACTCGAGTCCGCTGCCATTCCCCTGCTCAATTACACCTCGGTCGGTGAAGCATGCTCAGGTCATTGAGACTGAACACGAGAATGCTCTGGAGGACTTGATGGAGTACACTGCTGTTACGAGCAGGGTGTCCTAATGTAACAAATGGCAAAGAAGAGTATATACATAGCAAGAGACAAGAATCGATTGTGATGAAACTTCTATGATTGCTCTAATACCGCGACTGGCTCAACTCGTAAACTCCATCATTCACTGACCTGAATGAGCTTCTTCAACGACTCAACAGCCGCAACAGTATACTCATTCATATCCGTATTCTCCCCCTCAAGCCCATCAAACACCTCCATCGACAACCAACTCCGAAAACCCGTCTTCAGAACAGCATGCAGCATATCTTGAACAGGCAAATATCCACCATCACACGGCAACGGCCTATAATCATGACTCCACCTCGCCCTAGGCCTACTCCCCTCCTCGTCTTTCTTATCCTCAATAGGCGGATCCATCTTGTACGCATCTGAGATCTGCAACAAGTAAATCTTATCCGCTGGGACAGTGGCAGCCAGTTCTTCGAGACTCTTTTCCCAGCGAGTTTTGCGCTCTTCATCGCTGCTGGCTTTGACTAGGCCGTCCTTCGTAGTTGGATCGCCCCATTCAAGGCCAGCGGTTTGAAAGGTGTCGAGACACAGACCAATGTTGGGCCTGTTGGCCTTTTGGACGATTTGCCATACTGTTTTCCAGGTTGGAGCGTGGGTGGCCCAGCACCAGTTTTCGTAAGCGATGCTGAAGCCTTTTTCGGCGAGAAGGTCTGCTAGCTCCGCTAGATCGGAGGCCAAGTCATCGAATGAAGATGAAATTCCCTCAGAGTCAGATGATCCCACCTATGAATGTCAGCGACTGCAAAGACAGGTGAGTCAGTGAAGCCTACCTGTAGCAAAGTGATACCAGCAGCCTCCATGACCTTGACCCATCCTCGTGCCTTGTCAAATGCCTTCTTCCTCTGTTCGTCATGTTCGCCCTTCTTCCAGCCCTCAAAATTCGCAAAAGGCTGAAGCATCATGATCTTTAGGCCAAGTTCATCCGTCAACGACCTGATCTGCTTCGCAACGTCCGCAAGAGTGTCGTAGTCATCCTCTTTTGGTTGAGATCCACTAAGAAGCTTTCCATAGTCAAGAATATCGGGCATAGATAGCTCAATACCGTCAAAGCCAGCTTTTCGAACGGCGCCGAGCTTATCAGGAAGACTGGCCTTGATCTTCATGGGGATGCTGCATGATGCGAACGAGATGGGGATCTGAGACCCTTGGTATTGGATCACCATTTTGAGAGTATATAGCAGGTGAAGATAGTTGACAAGTGGGATGTTGTTTGTTTTATTCAGGTTGAGGTTGAATTCTCCATTGAAGTCATGGTAAAAAGGCTTCTGACGATGGTTGACGTCATCTCAATCGTCATCATGACTTGACTCTAATGATGTAGGATGAAGTTGAAATCCTACCTCATATCACAGCAAGTGACTAGCGCACGGTCTTCCACGATATCGCTGTACTTCAGGACGATTTTGCGTATTGTTTGAGTCTTGCAGCAGCATGGAACGGGGATCAGCATATGGAAGCTCTAGAACTACCTGTTCATCCCTATATTTTAAGGAGCCCTAAAAACACTCGGTACTAGGATATGCAACTCGTAAGGCGCTGCAAATTAACTTCCTACGGCAAGGAAATGGCACAATCAGGCTATTTTTATCTTAAGGCGTGCGTGCGTAGATCACATGGGTTCAGAAGAGAACAGCCGCGTCGAGGCGCAAGCTATACATACCTTAACCCACCGACCGCTTCGCAGAGTTAACTTTACGCAACTGATCTGGAGGATATAAATACCTTATAAATGAGGGCTCCAAAGCAAATGGACACGATCACTTGAGACATCTGCCGACCAACAATTTACTTCCTTGAGCTTATCGCCAACTTTCTGGCCAATCATGGTGGTGACTTGCCTGTACAGTAGCAGCACTAATAAACCTCATCTCGGGACGTTCGGGGCTGACTTCAGTGCGCGGGCTGGGTATTTAACTAAGTAATTCGCTCTTCTGTTGTGTTTATTTTTAAAATCTCACACGTACGTATCTTGTCAGTTCAAAGTTTCATATTCTGGGTTAACACGACCAACATCCTCATCATGTCACCACACAAGCCATTTCTCGATTATATATATCTATTTATCGTAGCCCTCCATTTAGTTGGTATGCTAGGTGAGTCTACTTGGCCCATCATGCACATGTTCGTAACTCATAACTGGACTAGGCATCGATTTCGTTCCATTCTATCCCCAGTCTCTGTCACAACCTCGTGGCTCGCCATTCCACTTTCTCGTCGCATTTCGTCAGTGGTACATCACAACCTTTTCAGATCCTTATTACGGCATTGACATTCCGGGGCATTTTTTCGAATTCCTAGTCTATGTTGAGCTTGTTGTGCAGTTCCCTCTAGCAATCTATCTCACTCGCGCACTGTTATCGAAACAGAAGATGTCTGCTCCTGCTGAGCTTGCAGGCGTCATCTACGGTGCAGTGGTTGGCCTTTGCACGGCTGTGGTTTGCAATGATATGTGGTATCTGGGCTCAGAGTTTATCAATCGTGAGGCCAAGCAAACTCTACTTGGGATATATCTCCCATATGCTGTGATCCGTAAGCTTCACCATGTGAGTATAGGATTATCGAACAATTACTAACATGTAAGCTAGCGACCTTGATGTTATTGGATATGCAAAAGCGGTTGCTCGCCCGCCTTCATAGATTGTCTGAAATCAAGCAAGAATAGTAATTCCAGGTTAATAATTATTTGTACAGTAAGGATTTAGACTACGTTCTGTCTGCTGATTTCAGGTCTCAGCCTTAAGTCTCAAATGCAAATACCACACCTGGAAAACAAAGGATAAAGACAGTCAACGCGGTGTCAGGTATTTACTGCAGACATGATTGATTGATAGTTAAAGCCTATGACATCTCAACGAGACATATCAAGTTACTGGTGATATGAATTGGGTAGTTTGCCTTTGCGTTTTCCTACCTATAAATCCTCAACGGACAAACAAGGAGCAACATGGCCGTGTCTAGACCATCGTTAGCACAAGTCAATTTGTACAATACTCCGAGAGCACAAGCTTCTATTGCTCTCAAGGCTCTATTCCTGAGCTTTGGCCATTGGAAGTCTATACTATAGAACCATCGTCCATGTTACTGCTCTACTCCGGAGCAATGTTAACACACCTAGCGGCAGATGTTCCTTATCCACAAGACGCAAGCCTCCATAGTCACGATTCAGGACATCCCGATACATTTGTAACGCCCACCGAACCTCCTTCATCTTGCTGCCCGAATTATTCAGATTGGCGCCTAGCTCGTGGTTAAGGGTCCACGAAACATCAGAGTCCAAGTCTGGGCTAATGTCAACCGGTACAGTCTTCAACGCCGTGTAAGCTTTTAACAAGGTGTTACTAGTTAGCTCCCGGTGCTTTGCGTATTCTTCGATGCTGAAGAAGTTTTCCAGCTCCTTAGTCGAAAGAAGGTTCTTGAACGTTTCAGAGCTCACAGTTCCTGCACTTCCTGCCGCCTTGACAGCATCATTGATGCGGCTTTCGACACTTGCCAGGGAGTCAAAGTGCTTCTTATATCGCTTGTATCTTTCCCTTTCTGCATCGAAGAATTGCTGAATGATTGAGGTCGGAGACTTCTTTGCAATGCTTTCCCGAACCATCAGAATAGGCAAGAAAGGATTCCGAAGACCGAGTCCTCCCAGGCGTTCAGGTAAATGGACAAATGCGTCGGGTACATCTACCCCAAAGCGATCTTTGATCATGTGCTTTATATGGCTGACGGCTCCATGGCTGCTTTGTGATGAATCTGACGCAACGGGGAATAAGAATTTCTGCATCATCTGGTAAGTCTCGAGGATGCTGTCAACGTGGTGTAGGCCAAAGCAGTGTGCTGGTTCTCCAAAGGTATGACTGAAGAACCGTCCCATGCAACTGTTCCATGTCTGTACCCACTCAAGCACACTTATGCATCCATTCAGTTGCTTCTTCAGTTGCCTCATATGCCCCTCTACCTCCTCACGGTCGATTTCCCATATCCCCGACATAGGGTCAAGAGATAGATGCCCAACTCGGACAGGACCCTCGGGCAGAGCGCTAGCAACATCGATATCTCGCTCTTTTCCCTTTTCTGTTATGTACACAGAACCGGTTTTACCCCGGTTGAAGGTGAGGCCGAGGATTTTCGCATACTTGTTCATAGCAGCCCAGGCCCTTTTGCAGTGCAGTGGCTCACCACATAGCCAGAGGTCGTCGTGGAGTCGGTAGAGAAGCATCCCATCCTGTTGGTTCACCACAACATCCATGACGAAGAGAACAAGCTCGCCAAGGAGCTTCTCCGGAGCATGGGCCATCGGCACGCCGCGACGGCGCACTCTGGGACTGCCCGTCAGCGGCGAATCTGGGGAGGACTGCACGTTGAGAGGTGCCTGAAGAACCTTCTTGAAGAATGAGATGGCACCTTCGGTATAGCCAAAGAATCGCATGGTGGCAAAAATAGTCGTATGCGACAAGCCCGTGGCGAACCATTCCAGGTCAGTCTGTATCAACGACACTTCACCCTTCAAGGTTTTCTGTATGGTGGTCTCTGTAGCGAGCGTTCGGAGGAGGCTCTGTTTAATGTTGGGCTTGTTGGAGTTGTCTTTCTCTTCTGTTGGATCAGTATAGCCACCAACCCCAATCGTCTCAACATCTTCCGGTAGCTGTGACATGAAAAACTCGTTCACATACTGCCTTTTTCTCTCGTTCACGACATTCGAGCTAGTAGTAGCTCCACTGGCCAAGTAATACATGCGACGCTGCTTCTCATCACGGCTAGGATCTGGCCCAGCGTTCCATCTCCAGAAGCTATACTGTGTAATAAAGCAGTTGAGAGCCTTCTTGAGAGCAACGCAACACTGAATCCCGATGTAGTGGATGAGAATTGCTTGCAACACATCCTCGTCCATCCAGATTCTGTATTTACCGTTCAACTGCTGTCTCGGAAGCACTGGGACTAGGGCAATCGAGTTAGTTATTTCTCCAAGAAGAACAATTCTGGTGGACCTACTGCCTTGTTCACCGGCATCCCATTCCCAGCTGTCAATGTTGGAGAATCGCATGTTGAGCACATCGGCGATCTCTCCCAAAACAACCGGCTTCTCGAGAAAGTCCCGAAGAATGGCCTGTTTCTGGTCGCTGAGCAAATCCTCAGCGAGTAGCCCATTAATACACCACGTGAGTGTCGCGGAATCAAATGGCGCTTTTTCACCAAAGATTTCTCTGCAAGAGTCACCGATTGTCTCTCTCAGCGCCTTGAGTGACTTAGCAGCCTCTTCACTCTGGTCACCCTGGAACAGCTCGTTAAGGTAGAGGTCAATCTCAACTTCATCAGTTTCAAGCGGCTCAAACACTACTCGTTCAAACTTGTCGCACAGCTCCTGCAGCCTCTCTTTTTGCTGATCCAGAACCTCGTAAGATTCCTCCTCCGAGGCCGGACGGTCGCTGAGAGAGGCAGTCATCCATTCGGTAATGAGCCGAGCGTAGAGGTGGCCCAGTGCGAGTTTCCGACTAGGTACCTTTAAATGCGACCTAAGTAGTTCTTCATGAGCCTGCATGAACTTGCTTGGAACAGAAACATCATATTTAGACTGACTAAGCCAGTGCTTGATGTTCTTGATTGCAGGGCTTTGGAAAGCCTCAGCGTTAAGATTCTCAACTCCCTCTAAGAGGAGGTTGATTCTTGCAGTTCGATCATCTTGTTGATCGGCCTGGTCCAAGATTTTATCCTTTCGTGACTCGTAAATAGTGCGCTGCTTTTCAAGTTCACGTATCTTGGTTTGGGTGATTCCTCCAAGGGTTTGCGAAAGTGCAAAAGAGGAAGATGCCATCTTTGCTAGTTTTTTATGTGCTGATCTATAGGGAATTCAAAACGTTCACTTGGAAGAAACCCCGTTCGAGTTGGGAAAGGTTCAGATGATAAAGAGGAAGTTGGGAAATGCATCTCGTGGGTTCTACGGTTATGTTGCCTAATAAGTTACTATAACAGAAAGCGGTGTGAAGTTAGATCAGGCAACAGCGCTTAGCAAAGACAATTAGCCGGGGCATAAATTTGAGGTGGAGTGAATACATGCACGGAGACCCAACACCTTTTTGATGATGTACGTGAAAAAGTAAACTATTCACGACCAACACACACAATGTTGCGGGGTCTAGATCCTTCATCTGACATAGTGTGAAAAGCTGGGTCAAAAGCTGGAAATATGCACGTAGTCAGATAGGATAAGTGACGGTCGAATAATAGGGAAACGAATGGTCTCGATTGATGTTCTAGTTGCGGATGTATTCTAGTATCTTCTCGAGAGCAATGCGATCACCTTCCATTGTCCCGACAAGGATCTTAGGCACCCATCCCTCCGTGTATCCACCACCGAAATCAATAAGCCAAGCATCCTCATTTACATCAATTAGGATGTTGTCCGGCTTAGCATCTCCCCACACTATTCCAGCATCATGTAGTTGGGCAATAGCTTCCTGAACTTGTGCAGCCCATTTCGCCCTTAGTGAAACTTCGGTTCCTGGCGTCAATGCACACGACAGTGTTACACGTCCACAGTCAACATAGGTAAGTAAGAGACCGAAAGTAACACCGTCGTCGTTATTCCGCACTAGGCCGTGGAGGCGTGATATCCTCATCTTGTTGTCAAGCTCTGCTCTGTTGATCTTCCCATATGTGTCTAGCTCATTTTTCAGGGACTGCTTGTCGCCACGGCGAACGAGCTTGAGGAATGCAATCGTCCCGTCGTTCAAAAGGGCTTTGCGCGGTGTATGAGAAGGCGGACCGATCACATCCTCTTGACAAATTCGTACTTCAGATGGATCAAAGGACTTCCATGACGCACAGAGTTCAGCGGGAACAGAAATACCGAATAGAGATTGGTGTTGGGCATCTCTATCTAGATGTGGTATCCGGTCATCGGAGACCGTTTGAAAGGTATAAACAAAGGTTTCGGGGTTGAAGAAGCCGTGCAAAGTTTGCAGGTCTGCCTGGTCTGGAGTGGGCAGTTCCCGGAAGATAGGGAGTAGAGGGTCGACAATCCAATCCTAGAAGTCCTCGACAGTTACACTATCTAGCTCGAACTCTTCGGCAACTTGCAAGAAGAAAAGGTAACGGTCTTTCAGTTTAGGCGATTCAGAAAAGGTGTCGACCGAGAGATGTATGATAAAGCGTTTATTGTTGCACATAACCGCCAGCTCTGAATCGCTGTTTCTATCGCTGAAGGTGAACTGGATTACACTCCATGCCGGTGATGTTGCAGAAGGCGACGGTGCGTCGTCAGAGGTCCCGGATATCATATTTCGCAAATGGTGTATTGATTCAAGTTGTCGTATGTCTTCGATACAGTGTGGCGATTTTGTTAGCTATGTTGACGAGGCTTTGTTGATCTGTGAGAAGCAGATCTAAGAGCCAGGGCTAAGTCACCAACCAACGAGGTATGTATTTAAGCGACACAGGCCTTGGACAGTGCTGCATAAGTGCATAGCGAATCATAGGCCAGGAGAATGATCTGTTATTACGGCGAGGAATATGACCTTAACGTTGGTAAACATCCTAGGAGAAAGAAATACATTGTAATGGAATATGCTATTGTATTTATGGTTCCATTTCAACTAGAAATTACTATGCATCAATCAGCAGTCGCATTCCTGTTCAACTCATTCTTGTAGAGACACAAGAAATACCTGTCACTGGTGCCCCTTATAATATCCTTGGATCTCTCCATAACCATGGTTATTCCAAGCGTTTCCTCAGAAGTAACCCACGATCTGGTGTAATCGCTTGACGTGGCTCTTTGCCTCCACTCACTCAAGATTCTATATGCCTCATCTCGTGCCTCGGCACGGTTGCCTCCCTGTGCCGCCACGAGCCCTGTTGCAACACCACCAGAATCATCTTTCGTTTTAGCCCCAAGCAAGATACATGGCATCGGTCGCTGTCGGTTGTGTGTCCTTCCCACCAGGACTACAGCCCAGTCAGAAGCATCTTTATCAATTGTCACAACGATCCTGCCCTCCACCGAACTCAAATGATAATCGCATGCGTGTGAAGCCGCACAATGCCAGTTGAACTGAAGATCCGATGAGGTATGAATAGGAGTAAACTCTAGAGAGCTGGGATCCAAGAGTTCCGCCTGTTTCTGTCGAGGTTCTAACCCTGCCCCATTTGCCAGTTTGTTCATCACCAGAAGAGATTCTGTCTCGAACTTGGACGTTGGGCTTGTCGACATAGTCACTGGCTGGGGAGGGTACGGGAAGCGTGATACGTATAATAAATCGCCTACCCTGCGACCCACAACACGTAAACACGCTGCTTCTGAGAAATTGAATATCGTGCTTGCCGGCGCAGCTTGTAGCTTAATGAACCATGAACTGGCCATGGTGTGTGAGGCTCCGAATGCTGCTACTACAGGTAGCTGAATGGACAGGCCAGCATTCGTCATGGAAAAGACATTTATCTCGTCGCCGTCAAATCTTTCAAAGCCCCCGGCGCCATCAAAGACAGTCGGCCAGGGAGCAAGAAGACTGCCCCAGTTGCTTGGAACATCCTCGTTCCATCCCCAACAGAAGATTGTATGATCGTTGCAACCCTTTATGATTTCTTCCTGAAGCCGAAAAAACGCCCTCTTCCCTTCCCCATAGAGCAGAGGCATATTAATATCGAATATGCCAAGCATACAGTATGCCATATCCTCGGTTCGTGTTGTGGTTCTCTTTGCTAACCAAGACATTCTCTTTGAAACCGAAGCCTCGTGAACACCGACTTGCCCATTGAGATATCTCTTGTCGATCTTGGTAATCAGCGAGATCAAATCAGCGACAGAATCATCCTTCCGGCCTATCTGAGACCAATCTGCGGCATAAAAGATCAAGTTTATAGGCGCTATAAGCTCTTGAAGTGTCCAACCTCGCGTAAACCAAAGACTGTTTCTCATCTGCGACATCAAAAGTTCTATGTCTTGATTGGCGGTATGCACGTCGGCTAGGTAAGCAAAGCAGACTTTCGACTTCTGATAATATGCAAACATCGAGTTTATTGCCTCAGTAAGCTCTGCTGAGCTACTCTTGTTAATACAGTTTGTATCAACCCAGAGCCACTTAAGCTTATAGTTAACTGCTTTGCTGCATGCTTTCAGGATTTTCCAGTATCCATGCTTTAAAGTGGCGTGGTGGCGGGCTTGCCAGTCTTGAAACGTGACCTCTTGGTCGCCCCAAGCATGCGACAGGATTGCATAAGGGGGCGTGTTCTCGTTGAAAAACTCGTGGAGCTCTAATGTTTTGGTGTTGATTAGCCGCATTGAGAAACAAGGCGATGAGAACCCGGTTGATAAGGTTCGGTATGATCGGTTTCTAGGCTCTAAAATGTTGAACAAAAACATATATAATAAGGAGCGGGGTAAGGCATAAGCAGCTGAGTCTGCCTGACAAAT
This sequence comes from Fusarium fujikuroi IMI 58289, assembly GCF_900079805.1. Classification (NCBI taxonomy): domain Eukaryota; kingdom Fungi; phylum Ascomycota; class Sordariomycetes; order Hypocreales; family Nectriaceae; genus Fusarium; species Fusarium fujikuroi. The sequence goes on along the minus strand of NC_036626.1, from coordinate 502,891 downwards.
GTCAATGCACCCATGATTTGCTGGCTATGTACGGAGTAATTTGTGCCACAGCCTTGTTTGTGATTTCATAGCCCATAGCCTCAACCAACAACCTGGCAGGTATCCATAGCTCAAGGCGATGTGCAGAATTTAGAGGAAAGACAGAGCCTTCTTAATTCCCAGCCAATATACAGGAGTCCCAGCTTCGCTAGCTTTAATAAGTCCTAAATAATATGACGATGTGGTGTTTTGATTTCTAATTGATATTTCAGCAATCCCAGTTGTCGTTGGCCTCTCATTGTTGGTACTTAAGACAGTGTGGCGCGGTGAGCAGCCCAGCCCTCTCAGATTGGGTAGTTAGCTTGGTAAGGTCAATCGGCCCGCCATCTTAGGTCAAATAAAACGAGGCACTTCAAATCAAAGCTGAAATACTCATTGTGGCCACTCTGCGCTCCGTAAACCAGATACCTCTAACTTTATACTGACGCAGAGGGTCCGATCTAATCTCAGAAGTCCCCGATAGCGATGCAAGGAAAGGTTTTCGCCTCCAGATCATCTGAGACATTGCATCACCGGACCCTTGTTAATGGTAACTAAAATCGCGAGCCGTTCGTTAAGGCAGGGAGATACTCTCCCTTGCAGCGATCGCGATGATCTCCGATGTTTCACCTAAAATCCTTAAATGTGATTCATGACTTCTGAGATTTTGGGAGGGTGGAGTCGCCCTGCCGATTGTAATTGTGTATGGGAGGACATAACATCTTGCCCCAAAGCCTCCCAATATTAATATCAAGAAATTCCTGAGTGATAAAAAGAGATCCGTATCTATGGGCTCGATCGATTGTGACTTATCACAACAGCATCCTGGAGAAAGCGACACCATGGATATGCCACCAGTCATCACCATCTACAACCTCCCACCTAGCCCGGCCAGGTGGGACCGGGTCGGAATATTCTACATTATCTTTTGTGTCGCTTGGACCCTCCTGGTTCTGTCTGGTATGACTTTCTGCTGGGCGAATCGCAACAACCCACTACTCAGACTCCGCGGGCTCGTTCTGTCATTCTCCGCGATTGTTCTCCTTCACCTCTACTGGATCCTCGGCCAGATCGTGTACCCAGTCGGACCCACCATACCTATCGTTCTGGCATACGACATACAATACTTCTTTATGGGAATCTGGTTTCCTCTCGGCATAGCTCTTTTCCACGCATCCAACAGTCGTCTTCTTCATGTAGCTAAGCTGCAGAAGAAGTATAGCAGTGCTGGTCTGAGAGATCAGTTTAATACAGCACAGCCTTGCAGTTCTTGGTTATTTCGGTTTAAATGCTTGGAATATACCAAGAAGGTGTTGATCCTTACAGGGATCGGTATGGTCATTCAGGTCAGTCATCCTTGCTTTATCATATTGGACTGGGTGAAGCGCTGACTGAGATGTAGGTTATGTTAACAGTTGGCATGTGGCTAGCATGTCGAAAATACCATCCCACCTATGGTATTCCGGGCACCGAGATCAAGAGCCAGACCCTCCCTGAGCAAATAGTTGAGTTAGGCCGGGGCTGGGAGTGGTGGCCCTCTGTACTCTGGCAAGTAGTTTGGACATGGATGGTAAGAACACTTCGAGCCGACAATGTTTCGCTGGTTAACTCTTCTTTCTTCAGGTCGCACCCTTTCTGATTTGGAGGTCATGGAATATACACGATACTATGGGATGGCGAGTACAAACGATCGGCTGCTGCCTCTCCAGGTTAGTACCCAGCCATTCGCACGACACAGTACATTCGAGCCATTTTACCAACAGCAATCAACAGTCTACACGCAACACCCATGTTCTTGATTGCAAGTTATGTACCTGCTTTCGCGCCCGTCAACTTCTACTTCCCTCCAAGTTCATGGTAAGTCCACACTGCCTATGCTGTGAATCCAATTGCTCACCAAGCCTAGGATTCACGTCTCAATCTTTCTTCTCGAGATATTTGCTGTTTTCGTCCCAGCTTTCCAAGTCATTAAGCAACGTATACTCGTCAAGCGTGTCGAGAATCTGAACATGGACTGGTATTCCACGTCTTCAACGTCCACTCTTCGGGAACTCAATGATCTACGAAGAGGTTCTTCAGTAGCTACGCGTCTCGGCGACAAAGGAGGATATGAATCTTCAGATCAAGAGTTGAAAGACACCCTTCTGACCATCAGCGCTTTCAACTACACCCTCAACAGCAATCCTGGACCTCTACAAGACTTCTCAGCTCTGAACGACTTCTCGGGAGAGAATATTTCTTTCTTGACTGAGGTCACCAGGTGGAAGATCTCGTGGCGCGCAGAACCAGACGAGGCAGATGTTCGTGATGCGTATAATGCTGGACTGGATATTTACGCCAACTTTATCAGTCCTCGCGATGCTGAGTTTCCACTGAATCTTGGATCGGCAGATCTCAAGTACATGGAGAAAATGTTCGAAAAAGCTGCACGAGAGACATTTGGACAGGCGGACGTGCATCCAGCTATACCATTTGAAACAACCACGTCCCTTGAGTCAGCACCTGCTTCAGCCAGGGAGAAGCCTACCTATACTGGCATTGTCCCTGCCGAGTTCGGGCCGGCTATTTTCGATTCCATCGAGCATCATATCAAGCATCTCGTTTTGACAAATACCTGGCCAAAATTTGTCAAGGAAATGCAGTCACGGAGGCGTTCTGTGGAAACAACACGAAGTGGTTATTCGGGTTCGTCTGAGACGTCCATTGTCAGTCAACTTTCGGGCAAAATGTCGAAACTCTTTTATCATATTGGTTGATAAGGTCTCGACCTCTATATACCTATGGTTAATAGTTAATCTTTATCAAAAAGTTGTCAATTGTAATTATCGTTGAATTGAGGGTCTACCCTATTATGATTGTATCGCTTTTGGATTGCTCTTCAAGCTATTCCTTCCACGTTCTCACCGTGAACCTGATTTTTCTTGCCGTGATATCTTCTCTATTAGTTTCATAAAATGCGTGCTAGTGGATGAGTAGCTCTATCATCTCCTCGAGACTTTGAAATAGCTCTAACCTTTACGCTAATGGTATCAGCCTTCCCAATTCAGGCCAAATCACGTGCCATATGGAACTTAGTTCCAATCGGTTTATTGACCTCTATTTCATTATCTCAACCTCGTTTTTGCACTGGCTCATGATGCGTAAATACATGAGCAAACGGCAAAGACCATGCGACTTCTGCCGTTCTCGCAAAACAGCATGCCGGATCGAATCCTCACCTCCATGTCGGTTATGCCAGCAATACGGGAGAGAATGCACCTTTGTAGAGGCTGCGAGGCCTCGGAAAAGGCAGCAGACAGCCGAGACGAGCCCTGGATATCATGATGCAAGCAACGAACATGGTTCCTCTAACGAAGTTATCGAGGAGCCTATCACGCCGTTCAACCCTGAAGATATCTCACCAGCAGAATCAAGCACATTTCCCGACATCAACATGGACTTCCTTCAAGATCTTGATATGGACGGTCCTGAATATCAGTTCATGTTTCAAACACCAGATAATGACCCTCCACCAACCACGGCTGAGTCGACAGATGACCAATATGGAAAGATACATCCCCTTCTGGATGGCCATGAAAATCTTCACCCCGAAACCCTCGGCTTGAGTGGAGATATGGATCCTTATCTCCTCCAGCGATATCAGTCAGATGAACATGGCACGTTCAAGTTCAAGCAGCTTGCGATACGATCAGTGAACAACAGCACGCCAGTTCAGTTTCTCATTTCGCAGCCATCCTTGTTTACTCAAAGTAGGAGAGAGAATGGACATACTGGCGCGTCGATATCATCACAACGAATGGAGCTTGAAAAAGCCATTTCGCAAACTATGGGCAGGAGGTTGATTAGTCTTTACAAAAGATTCATCGCACCGCATTACCCAATATTCTCAACAGAGTCTCCTCCAGATCCCCCCACGAGTGAACCTTGTTTGTTGGCAGCTATATACTCAATCGCTCTCCCCTTCGCCATGTACGACGACCAACTCTGCATTGACATGGCCTATGACTCACCCGATGCTGAAGACCTAGCACGTCTGATCAACACTTCAGTCGCTTTCGATATGCATTCACCAAGTATTTCAACCGTTCAAACTCTATTCCTGCTCATCGTTCGACCATCTGCAAACCCACTTGTGTCAGATGCATCGTATCGATGGACAACAATGGGAACGCTAGTTTCAGCAGCTACAAACATTGGGCTGCACCTTGATCCCTCCCTTTGGAATATTCCATCGGCTCAAATAGCTGTGAGACGAAGACTGTCATTTTTTATCTTCGCGATGGACAAGTGGCTAGCAGCTGCTTTGGGGAGGCCACCGCATATCAACCGCAAGAATTGGCTTATAGACGAGCTGTCGACTCAAGATGAGCATGCTTCTGGCCTCGATGCGCTGCAATGGGCTGCTGCAATGGTCTTTTCAGGCCTAACATCCTCCTTAGCCTCTACTCTCGATCATCTGTAGTAAGTAGACTTCCACCGCCCACTGCTATTTATTGAAATTGACCTTTTTGCCGCTCCCTTCGATCATCAAGTCTTACTCAGCGGCCAGAAGACATGAAAGCAACCGTTCTTGAGCTCTCCAAGACTTTGGAACACAGAAAGACCAACGAAGCAATGCCAGCAGACTCAAGCAATGACAGGTCGATGCCTGGAATGGCTATTAAGCTCGGCTACTATTACACACAACTACTGATACTGCGCGCTGCCGTGCACGCCCAAAGTTCTCACCCTTTAACAACCACCAATTCGGACCAATGGTCTCCACGCGAGAGCCTGAAGACAGTTCTCGAACAATATTCTGACTTTCTCAAAACTCTCAAAAGCGACGAAACAGCAGAGCACTGGCCGCCTTGGTGCCAAAGTGCATTCTCGTCTCTCTGCTTCGCAATGTTGTTCATGCTTGTCTCAGCCACTACCTACGAAGAAGCGCTTTCATCGATGAAGCTTCTTCAAGCGACGCGGAAGCAGATGCGTCTCAAAGCCAATGCCTTTGTTGTTATCCGATTGGGCCTACTGAGGATGGATGCCATCTTTTGGCGAGGGGTCGACCAAGTCCTCAGATTGGAACCGCACGTGAAGCTTGCGCTGGACGCGTCAAAGCAGGCAACATAAAGTTACAGATCTATATAATTCTGTTTACAATAATGACCTGGTAGGAAGGGTGCTCAGAACATCCTCGATGCTCTTGGCGGCATCCAATGCCATACCGTAACCAGCTTGAAAGCCTGTACCACCAGCACCATAATTATGCACAATTATGCGTCTTTCTCCATTGATGGGGATCTCATCACGTTCGATTCTTGCGCCACCTTCGCGAGACGGTCGCATACCCGCGAATGCAGCCAAAACTTCAGGTTCCTTCTGCTGCAGCTCTTTGCTTAGTTCTGTTGTCCTTTGGAGGATAGACTCGCTCTCGGATGAATACGTAGCGCTGTCACTATTCGTTGTGTCAGTCGTATCCCAAGCTGTAGAACCGAAACGCTTACTCATTGCCCTTTTGCATGTATCCTCCCAAAATGACATTTCCATTTGACCCAGGTCTCGGAATGACATATGTCTCGTAATCCTTGCCGTGACGCATGACGTTGGTACTGACATGAGATGCCCTCACAAGCAGAACTTGACCACGAGTGGGATAACACTTCGCGTCTTGCACGCCTGCTAGCGTCTTTGGTGCGTTGCCGGTGCAGTTGAAGACAAGTTTCGTAGCAGGGTTATTATACGCCTCATGGATGCTTCCGAGCTTTCGTCGGATGAACCGCACGCCAAACTCTTCTCTTAGTCTGTTGTACAGATACAGGCAGTGAGCTGGCGCGTTGACAGTCAAAGTTGTGAATGCACATCCGAACTTGACGCCTTCGGGAAGCTCTTGTGCAGATATTGCTCGGAACTGGGATCCATCAGAACCTTTTTTGTAGTCAATGACCTTAATGTTGACTCACGTCATCGAGATAATCGGCCATAGCCTTTATCTTGTCATGCGGCACATTGTCATCCCAAAACTCAATTGACGGCGTCCTCTTGACGAAAGACTTTTCAGAGTCTTCTGCAGCTAGCTTTTTCAAGTGCGCATAGCCGTGGCGATCCCATTTTATCGCGTTGGCATCAGTGCCAGAAATGGCGGAAAAGTTGCAGCCAGCCCTGGTCTGTTAGTACATAGCACGGGTTGAAGGAGCGAGAGACTTACCAAGGAGATGTGTATGATGGTGAAGTGTCGCCGGGGAGGTATTCGGCTATGACTGTGATGTTCTTCCCATACCCTTGTTGGGAGAGAACGAGAGCGACATCGAGACCTATGATTCCCGCCCTTGGTTGGATCCTTGTTAGTCAGGACTCGAAGTTTTGAGAGGGCGACTTACCCGACGATGACAATGCTATCAGACGCCATTCTTTATCTTCAGGTATAAAATCGATAGATAATTCTCAATTGGAATCGTGATTAAATTGAGGAATTTACTCCTGTAAGGAGGGCGCTCGAGTTTTATCTTTAGGTTATTGATCTTTTCACGATACCGACTGACAGCCGCGGACAAGTCCGGTTTCGCCTAGCTTCGGCCAACCCTGGTTCATCTCCATCGGCGTAGCACATGATTGGTGGCGTTGGCACAGTTTGACCGCGGGAAACATCCCCACAGAGACATTGCTGAATCTAGAGATATGAATCGTACGATGACTCAATAATTATCAGCGGCGACTGGCGAAATTGTTTGTAATAAAGAAGAAGAAAAAGCAACTAAGCGAATAACAATTCACTCTAACGTATCCTCAATATCAGCCTCAGCGCTGTAGGGTAGTCAGTCGCACCGGCTTCCAAGCAAATGAGACTTTAATTCAGAGCAGTTCAACGATCAATGGCTTACAAATCGTTCACAATATAATGCCATCATGGAGATCGCGTGGTCTATGAACTTATCTCATGGACACTTCTCAATAGCTCGGCCGTATCTTCAATGAACTCAAAAGCCTTAGCCAATCCCCTTTCTGGATGGTTGTAGTGCGCAAAAGCATGAGGACAACCGGCATAGCGCTTCGTGGTGACCTCGTTCCCACCACCCTTCAGCATTTGCCCATAATACTCTCCTTCATCTCTTTCCAGGTCAAACTCCGCAGTGACGATATGCGCCCGCGGAAGGTTTTCGAAGTTTGGAGCAATTACTGGTGTGAGGATCCACTCACTGTTCAGCTTTTCCTCAAGCTCGTCTATCAAGTTCCGTCAGTACTACATTGTCGTTAGAATATCCGTGGTTATGCTTACCAGCATCCTCGCTGACGAAATATCTCAAGAACCATTGTTCTCGCCCGAGAGGTCCCCATGGAACGTCCTTCAGTTGCAGTACACTCTCATATGGACAGTTCTCTGCAGTGAGTTGTTTTATCTTAGAGCTGCAGTAGCGCATATCTGTAGCTGGGACAATCATGAGCTGTAACTTGATGTCGATGCCCTCTTCGCGAGCAAAGTGGCCCAGAACAGCAGTCATGTGACCACCTGCAGAAAGACCACCGAATGAGACACTCTTCGGTTTGATGTTAAGCTCAGTCGCGTTATTTATGGCCTGCAAACAGTTAGAAATGTCCTTATTAAAGAATAGCTTGGTGTTACCCATTTCACAGAATCCCAGCAGTCATATATGCCTGTTGGATACTTGTACTCCGGGCCCATGCGATAATCAACATCAATGACTTTGATGGATGCCTTGTTGCACATATGTCGACACCATGCCGCCTCAGATTGAAGTCCTCCCAATACCCAACCTCCGCCGTGAAAGTTCAGATGCACAGGAAACGGTCCAGGCCCCTCCGGAGTATAGATCCTCACAGTGATCAAGCCTTCTGGTTTCGTCACTGGGATTTGTCTATCCTCAACATGAAAGACTTCAGGGCCTTTGTACGTTGGGTATGTGAAGCTGTACTTTGCTGGACTCAGGCGATACTCCTCAATTCCGACTTCATCAGCTCGAATCATAGAACTTCCATGCGTGTTCCATAGTTTCCGCCATTCTGGGTCAAGACCTGGGTATTCATCTGGCTGTATTTCCAAACGCTTGAGGCTGGGAAACGAGGCTGTTACCTCTTCAATTGCTGTCGTAGTATAAGACATGGCCAAGGTAAACAAGATGGTAGCAGAAAATCAATAAACTTCACTAGATAAATTCCATTAAGACGCTCTTTTTTCGAGAATACTTATTTTATCTCCCATCTAAACCGCCTCCATCATCGGTATCACTTCTGATTGGCGGCGTTCTCAACGCCGATCAACCACGCTATCTGGGAAGATAGCGCCAGATAGGCCGTCAAACGCCGCCTATCAGAGCCCACAGCGACGACCCCGCGTTATCTCCCAGCAGGGTTCCCAGCAGAATGGGTCTGCCACTGGGGTAAGTTTCTCCAACTCATGATGTTTATATACCGGGCATCACATCCCGAGAAATGAAGAATCCACCATCATTCGAGAGTCGAATCATCTCTTTATTACCTCGACTCAGTTTGAGAATATGACGACTGAAGTTAACATGGGGAAGAAGATTGAGAGCAATGCTGGCGATGCTAAGAGCATTGCGGGACGGGAGGAGCAGTGGCAAGGTTTGAGGAGGGTTCCTGATAAGTTGCCCAAGATCGCGTTGTTGATTCTAGCTGTCGAGGTAAGGTCAAAGACCCCTGAAAGATTTAGAGATGGAAATTGAAGTGACTGACTCCATGTAGCTCGGTGAGCGATTTACCTACTTTGGTCTCTCTGGACCTATCCAGAATTACATCAAGTTTGTCAGCACCATGATCCTTCACCTCTTGTGATACTAACAGTGCTAAGCAACCCATACGACCCCAATTCGGATCTGCCAGGTGCCCTTGGAAAGGGTCAAGCTGTCGCAACAGCCCTCGGCAACTTCTTCAAGTTCTGGGCCTACGCTTCAACAGTTATCGGTGCCATAGTCGCTGGTAAGTCTCTTACTCAACCTCACTCAATTGGTACATTTAACTCATGATACCCAGACCAGTATCTCGGTAAATTCCGAGCCATCTGCTGCGCATGCGTCATCTATGTTATCGGCCTCGTCATTCTCGTTTCGACTTCAACACCTACAGCCCTCCTTCACAATGCCGGTCTTGGAGGTCTCATCGCTGCTATGATCACCATTGGCCTGGGTACTGGAGGAATTAAGGCCAACGTTACGCCTATGTGTGCTGAGCAGTATCAGCATTCGCATCCCGTTCTCAAGACACTCAAGTCAGGCGAGGAAGTCATCGTCGATCCAGAGCTCACTGTGCAAAGACTCTTCATGTGGTAAGACACGCTTACTCATTCTGGGATATTTAAACGCTAATCAACGTCAGGTTTTACTGGGTTGTCAACATTGGAGCTCTTTCACCACTCATCACAGTCAACGTAGAAGCTCACCATTCTTTCTGGCTGGCGTACTTGGTCCCATTGATGTGAGTCCAATGTCTTTGACCCAGCTATATCTCCGCAATCTAATGATCTCAAACAGTGCCATTCTTATTTCCGCCGCTGTCTTCATCTCAGGCCGAAACAAGTATATCCGCGTCCCCCCAGTTGGCTCAGCTATTCTCGATGCGTGCCGCACAACTAGCATCGCTATCAAGGAAAAGGGGTTCAATAATGCACGACCGTCAGCCCTTAGAGCAACAGGCCACAACGAAAAGTACCCATTGGCCAGTCAAGAGAGATACACTGATGAGTATGTCGGAGATGTGCAGCGGGGACTCAAGAGCTGCAAGGTATGTGACCCGTTTCATGATTTTCAGCATGAATACTTACAGCAGCGTCCAGATGTTCCTGTTCTTCCCGTTCTACTTTATATGCTGGAACCAGATGTGGAACAACCTCATCTCTCAAGCTGGTACCATGGCTCTTCACGGAACACCCAATGATCTGCTCCAGAATCTGGACCCTATCGCTCTTTGCTTCTTCATTCCTTTCCTCGACTGTAAGTTACCTTTAGAACGCCTCTTCATCTACTATTCCTAACAAGACGTTCTAGTGATTGTATACCCCCTCCTGCGAAAGCATAGAATCGACTTTGACCCGGTGACCCGCATCTTCATGGGTTTCATGTTCGCCTCGGTCTCAATGGCATACGCATGCGTTCTTCAACATTACATCTACAAATCACCACCAAACAGCATCCACGTTTGGATCCAGGCTCCGTCATATATCCTGGTGGCGTTGTCTGAAGCCTTTGTTATCATCACAGGTCTCGAGTTAGCCTTTACTCAAGCCCCCAAGAAGTAAGCCTACATATTCCTTGCACATTTATGCGTGTACTCACCAAGACCTTCCAGCCTCCGATCTGTCATCTCAGCTCTGTTCTGGCTGACCATCGCTGTTGCTGCCGCGATCTGCATTGCACTCGGCGCAGTTTCCCAGGACCCATATCTCGTGTGGATGTATGGAGCTGTAGGAATTTCTGGATTCATTGCTGGCTGCGCATTTTACGCTTGCTTCTATAAAGGGCGGAAGCAACATCTTTCCCGAGATGAGATTGTTATCGAAGGTAGTTTAGGGAACTAGAATTTATAAGAGTGTATAGATGAATACCTTGAAATGATAGCTGCTTTAAAATTAAGGCTCAAGACTATACAAAGATTCTAACTATTATTAAATTCCTTGATATAGTAAAATAACGCTAGCAACATATTTATCTCCCGCTTCATTTCTTATGTCACCCCACTATGATTTCGTAAGAAGATTTCCTTCATCATGAAGAACTACTGTATCCAGAGGAGACGAAACCTGGGTTATTGTTTCAATAGACCGTGTGATGAAGGGACCATCGCTCCCAGAGCTCCTAATACCACATCCATTCGATTGCAACCTATGCAGCACCGCTCGTGTAAGCTGGCGTGTATGAGGCATGCAAGATACCGTGATTCCCACACAGAGTTCGATGTAAGACCAGAAGATGACATCGTTTCCGTTTTGGGCTAACATAATATGTCAGTACATAAAAGCATGCAGGGATTGGTTTGTTCTCACTTGACTTGCTTATATCGGTAATGTACTCTACCATTTTATATAGCTTGAGAGCACAAACAATAGTCAAGCTGAATGCAACAAGTTAGCGGTTTCTACTACAGTACCAAGTTATTTTTACTCACAATATGCCAACACTAAACATTGCTATTACACCTAGCTTCTTACGGATCTTCAGCCCCATTTTGTATAACTGAGAAATCGGCAAGATAAGCATCCAGATATCCAGGGCTAGATTCAAACAAGCCTGCACCAGCGATGGCCACGATATGTAATGCATACTCTCGCCGATCGTCTTATCTTCCCATGCCTTCCATATACCCAAGAGCACGGGTGCTTGTATCAAAGTGAGCACTACAAATGTCAGTCCAAACAGGGCATTGCATGCCACAGTCCACTTGACCACTCTCCGGAAGGTTTCGTCTGGGAAGATCTGAAGATACAAAAGTAAAATGGAGGTTTTTATACATGTTAGGGCAATGTGGTAAAGTAGTCCGAATGCAAAGAAGTACTGAGTCTTAGAATAACGAGCTAAGAACCGAAGCTTAGTGCTTACTCTGAAGAACGTTGCTACTTGGCGATGCGACAGGTTTTCAAAATCTTTGCCTAAACCCTGTTCTAGCACTGTTGATAATGAGTGAGCAAGATCCTATGATAGCCTCGGTTTCCACTGACATAATTGGTAGAACACGCAAATAGGACTCAAAACGGCCTGGTAAAAATCAGTGAAAACTCTTGTCTAATGAAATCTATTGCTCTTACTGCTGATACTGAAATAAGTGTATCGTCTATGCCCCAAAAAGTCGGCCCAAGGATTTTGCATGTAACTCGCAGGATGTAAAAGACAAAGGCCAGCGTCGTCATGATTATGCCAGTGACTTGGAACTCGACGTATTGGTTCATCGGAGGAATGCCGCATGCCTCTTTGGAAGTCCGTGTAAATTCTGTGTTACTATTGTTAACAGCCTGAAGCTCATGAAATGCTGCCCGAATGTGAAGTCGTTTATTACCCATCGTTTCACCAAAAAGACATCGTTTTGCCACGCAATCCCCCAGCACCCTGGCGAACGCTTTATCGTGGCATAGTTCGGCTTGAGTTTTGGTCGAAAACTCCGAGTCGCTGAAACTCTCAAGTGCGCATTTGACCTGAGATTATCCGTTAACGACAAATAGAGAGACAGAAAGGGGGAGAAGATGGACTGACACCGCATTCAGGTACATCGCTTATTGAACTACTTGACTGAGCGAAAACATCACAGAATAAATAAATCCAGACACAGAGAGAAAGAAGACTGGGCATGTGACGAGCCTTGGACATTTCGGCAGAGGTTGAGATGATTGAACAAAGTTCAGGCCGCAGGAGGGAATAAACAGAAAGAAAGAAAGACCGGTAACACCTTCCACATTATAGCATATTGCAGTTCGTGACAAATGCTCCGGATGATAACGCCGTGGCTTTCTATAGTCGGCGATTGAACGCCGGATTTGGTAACACGCCAGGAGTCGAGATCTGAATCGTGGCTTAATGGCGGATACGAACTAGTTCGATCAATCATATGGCTGTATAAAGAAAGCTTATATTTACCAATAATATCTAGTGTGTACAAAGCCGGGCCAATATCTAGAGAAAGAGGCGTAGAAATTCGTCATGCCATTCCAGTGAACAGAGGCGTGCAGATCAACCAGCGCCCGCAAGACGGTAGATAGACTTGAACCCCGTCACACCAGGTCTTGAGGCACTAAAATATCATGTTGTGGGTCAATAAACGGCTTAGGAACTACGGCGCGTTGGCATGGAGAACCGTTTAATCAGAATAAGCCGTGCAGATTGACCCGGGATGTTGCTCGCGCTGCTCTGAAGAAGTGGAACTGAATAGATTTATATGCTTTGAAGTACTTTTGGTAGTTCAAAGCGGCCCAGAGCAGTTGAAAGTAGTATAAACTAAGGTAGGTAGAGTGGCCGTTTCGTCTACAAATCCTTTCAAAAGAGTAACAGACTGTCGGTGGTGCAAATGTGACCTAGCCTTATAACCTAGAAAAGAATAAAATTCCAATCAATTCATTAAATAATCGCAAATCAATCATAGAAGCTGACAAAATTGGCTCTGTTTGCGCCTCTACAGATAATTTTGGAACGAATATCAACCCACTCTTAGTTTTGATCTGTCAGAAAACCTCTGCCCTGCATGAAAATCCGGGTTGATAACGTGAAAGTGGACTCAAGCGTCAGACGTATTCTGACACTTTCAAAAGCCTAATTGCTATATCTGACTGTCGATCAATATGGACGGATCGAAACCCTTGCTCCCGCTCCCGTAAATCTCATGTTATATGACGCGTGCCAATGGACCCATCATTAAGATTTATCGAAGCTGGACGCATGGTAAGCCTTTTGTCCCTAGCTGACCTCACCTTGGTCCACCAAGCGCATTGGAAATTACCTAGAAAATAACTTGTTGATCAAGGCACCAACTACATATCTTCCGTATGCCTCGTGGAGCGAGATTCACCGTTGTATTCATCCTGATGTCATGGAATACATTTATGGGTCAGCTTTTGATGATGAAATGAAATCGAGATGCAAAATATCACTATAACTGCCGCTCTCTGTCTTCCAAGTATTCAGACTCATCAACTCACACCACTAAGTCTGCTTCAGATCATCTTTTACATCTCGCGACTCGAAGGAATCCATCACCATGCACTCTGCCTGGGTACACATCACCTGTATCCCAAACAGTCCCTCAGCTGATGATAAAAGACTCTCATTACCCTCCTCCTCGCGTCTTCGGCCCCAACCGCCTTGGCCGGCAAGTGTAATGCTCCACACGAAGCCGGCGAGAACAACAACTGCCTGGGAGGTTCCTATAACGACTGTGTAGCTAGGAACAACCAGCTGTGCACGGGCGAATGTTTTGGCCAGCCTGCTGGTGGAGCTGGTGCCCCATGCTACACTGGCTGCACCACTAGGAACCAGCAGTACTATGCCGGCTACGGCATGAAGATTAGCAACTGTGATGACTGCATCAAAAGTCTCAAGGAAATGGGCGCTGCGGGATCTGATGAGCAACACAAGGAGACTTGCAGTCAGAAAGGTAAGAGATGCCCTAGAATCTGTGGGGAGTTCCTGATTACTAACTTAGCTGCAGGTGACTCGTACTACTGTAATTGTGACCCTTAGTGATCGCGTAGTTTCCTGGTAGACTAGGTTCTACATGATACCTACTCATGGGGTACTTGCATGCTCTTATTGACTAGATTTAGAGCCTGCAATATAGGTATCACGCCAATCCTCTCAAATTCGAACTTAACATGCTACCTGGCCGGTTGCTGGCCACAAGGTTAGAATTTAGGGTGGAAGCTAATATGAAGAACCGTGAATGGTGAAGAAATACGATGCCGTCCTAACTAAGTTCATTGTCCTGGGTATATGCTCTCGGCCAGATGTATCAACCACCAATACCAGATCCAGTTCACAGTTTAGACATTATGTCAAAGTGCTTGACCAATTACTATAGCATAAATATACCTAGAAACTTTGTTATGATATTCTACTAACTAAAGCCATGGCCTAACACCGTAGCTTTAAATGTTTGTGCACGATGAATATTATTTTTAAGGACACGATGCCCCTCAGTAGGTCAACGCGCGGAACTCTCCTAGTAACGAGATATTTTTCGGCTTCTCATCACATTGCGATCTCCATCAACCCGACCAAACTTCACCTTCCGTCCAGCAAGAAACGCCGATAGAATGGCCCATTGGCACTCGTTACCTGCCGAGATCCGCTGGATGATCTTGGAGACCCTCATAGCGCACAAAGGGACCGCACACTTGGCTTCCGTCTCCAATGAATGGCGAACTTTCATTGAACAGAGGACCTTTTCTCATATCAGACTTCACCCCGAGTGTCTCGACCGCCTCGAACAGCTCAACGACCACTATAAAGGGCTGATTAAGCATCTGTGGCTCAATATAAAGCTCAATGGATATACCTGTCGAGCATGCCGAAAGAGAGAGTCAAAAACATTGTCATATTCCATTGCAAGAATCCTGAGAGAAGCCATCACTAGGCTATTCTCCGTCTTGATAACCTGGAGGGAGCCTTTGACTCTGGAACTTAATGTTTACTGTCCGAGCGACTCGCAGCACTGGTTAAAGAATAGTTACTTCGGAGCTCCTGGCGAAGATAAATTCGAGTGTCAAGAGTCTAGTGACGATCCCATCCACGATCCCGATCACGGGTGGTTTGAAGGTACTATCACTGAAGCGCCTCCAGACGATGCTCTACGACGCCCTTTTGGACTATCTGAGTTGAGATTTCGGGAGAGTCTCCCTTCGGTCAATGCCGTGACTAAATTTGTCTTACGCCGCCAGTGCCGTCAGCAACTCAATCCTGAAATTTTACAGTATCTTTGGTCAAGGTTGCCAAACCTGGAGGAGATCAGCTACGAACCGTGGCAGTCACACATGAACGCAGTACAGCAAGTCTCGGATATAGGCAAGTAATCAATACCACAAAATGATGATACAGCACTGACAGAATGAATAATAGGCTTTGTAAACACGATCCACCGCATCCCAGCAGGTGTTAAAAAAGTCACCATATTCGAAGATTTCAATGAGAACTTTCTGGAACTATATGCTCTTGGTAGAGGCATTTCAGCATACCTAAATCCAGAACGAGTCAGACTTCCTTTTAGTGTGCTGGGCGCGGCATCTGCCATGAGAAGTCAGCGGCTCGAGCATCTTTCCGTCGCGTTCATGATCGATGCTCACCATTTCTTCGACGCATGCCTATCAAGTTGGAGATGGCCTCGGCTGAGAACTCTCACATTGACAGCCCGGGGTATCGTCACGGATAGCGTCCGTCAGACCAACAAGCTCTTCCAAACTGCCGCAAAAGTCGCACTCAACATGCCTGAGCTTCAGACACTGACGATATGGCACGGAGAAAGAAGAGAAGCTTGTGCATTTACCTATCGTCGAGCTCATGGTTCGATATGCTGGCAAGGCACACGGGATATGAGGCTGGAGCCAAAGACTCTTGAGACTTGGGAGGAAGTAGCCGTCACATACACTGGGAGAGTGCTCACAGTTGACAAAAAGCTGTTCATGGAGGATATAACGTCTCATGGGGATGCCGTTCATCATTTGGGTCTGCATCATGTGGTCAACAGAGTGTCACTGCAGCAAATACGAGTTGAGAACCGAGTCTCCTGGCTTAGAGCCATATAGACAAAGGAAACTACTCAACTAGGAGAGATTAGCGTCAAGGGTTGGAAAGTCTATTCTAGTCTACAGAAATGTTTTCATCATTTAGAATAATGGTCCTAGGCTTTCGCTCTTATCCACTGGTCTGAACGACAAACAACACATCTAGCTCACAAGTGCCATCACTGTTACATACGCCAAACGGTGCATCTTACAAGGAACAAGGTACTTTGCTAGAAGGTCCCAGAAGCCTGCCATATAGTCCTGTCAAGTCGAACGACCCCGCGACATCTCAAGCTCTAATTCCAACGTCACGTTTTGAACATGGTACCTGGTAAGTCGCAATCTCCATTGCAGATTCTCTGACCAGAGACTGAGCGCTATTTCCCACGCTAGACCCGCGGAGATGGCGGAGAGGCCGAGCGTAACGGTTAAGGCTTAGTCTTGGGCGACAACACGCTTATGATTTGCTCGTTGGTCAATCCCTGTTTCAGCTCCTGTGCTTGAGGTCACTGAATGTCAGCAAACAAGGACTAGCCTCCAGCGCCATCCCACCCTAGCAGTGAACACCGCAGCTGTGGATAGAGACAGCTTGAGGCTAAGATAGTAAAGAGTATGGAATTTGAACTACACAAGCTCAATTGCAATGGACCATTAGACATCAAGTCAAGGTAGTAATACTTCCAACGCTTGCATTCTCATTTACTAGAACTGTCCACAGCTCGCGATTGCGAGTCGGCTGCAGCTTCGCGGCAAAGTAAGACATCCTGAGAAACTAACCCACCATCTAGCAGGGATTAAGGTATGTCAACCAACAAATGTAACCTTGCCGTGCATATATAATAGAGGAAGATACCATCCAACACACCCCTTAACCATCTTACCCCATTACAAATCCTTAGAATCTCCTCATCTCTTGATTCGCATAGATAAATGGCGTGGAGACGCTCCAAACTATCTGCTGTGGGCTTCTTCTACGATGAAGACTTGCAAAGCCTTACCCACATGTCGGTTCCCCCTCATGTCGAAACGCTTCGCCAGTCAATGCTCGACTTTGGATGCCAGGACCAAGGCCCGCCCTCTGAAGAGTGTATCCAGATCCAGTATTTGGCCAAAATCAATTTTGATGGCGGATACGACGAAAAGACTTGGCAAGACTTTTTTCGACAGAACTTCTTTGATGTACTTTTGAAAGATACTTCGGGATCACAAGGTGTTTCGCGCAAAGTCTCACGGTGCAACTACTATTATGACGCCGCAAGGACTAGCACCGACGCTTTGTGGACAACATTTAGAGAGAAGTTGGAAGGGGATCCAATTAGAACGCTTCCCAAGGCCGACTTTGTCTTCTATCTCCCGATATACCACTTGGCCGCCGAATCTCCTATACCTCGAATCACTGATCACAGAGGTCGGGAATGGAACAAAGAACCAGCGTCATCTCTTGTAGAGAATTTCTCCTGGTCTACTCTAAAAGGGCTCTATATGCACGGCCTACGTCCCTCTCCTTTCAGGATTTTTGGCAATGAGGAACCCCTCGAAGCAGATTTGAAGTGCTATCCATGGCTAGTTGTTGAGTGTAAGAGTGGCAAGAAAACCCTGAATGAGAGTCAGCGATTGGCAGAATGGGAGACTGTCTGTTGCCAAGCACTCAATGCTAGCGCGTGCGCCGTTAAGTTGAACCAGATTGCCGCGAGGTATGCCGTTGACTTGCTCAAGCAGACGCATATTCCTCCAATTCCAGCTGTGACTACAGTCGGCACCAAGGTCAGTGTCTGGATAACGTACTTTGCAGAAGACTTCATGGCGTATTACCATAAAGAGCGCTCTTACATGTCTTACCGCAAACAAGATCAAGGTTATGTAAGTACAAAGCCCAGGGTCTGGAACTAAGCTCTAATGATGATTTATCTTAGATGATGCAACGGATCTGGGAGGGAGATATGACTGAGATTCGAGACATTAGGGAATTCCAGCTTATACTCGAAAACACATATACTTGGGCTATGCGGGTATACAAGCTTCAGATAAATGGGTTTATCGACTATTGGAGGGCAGCCCACTGCAGCATCGATTCTACTCCACGGAGCATGCCACAAAGACGAGCCCGGTTGAGAGAAGGGTCCTCTTCACAGCCAGGTACTCCATCTGCCAGCCAAATCACACAGGATTCTACTACGAACACCAGAGCGGGGACAACTACCGTACTTGGCAAGACTCGGGGAACACGCAACGCTACCAGGGCTCCCAATAATCCCAAAGCACGAGTGAACCAGACTTTAGCACTTGCACGAGTTATTGAGATCTCAAGCGGATCTGAATCGTCTGAAGACTCAGATACTGAGGATGCTGAGGATGCTGAGGATGCCGAGGACACTGAGGATATCTCTGCCTACTCACCTTCAAGTACACCCTCAACAGTCCTTTTTACGGCAAGCGAGGGAAGGTCTGTACAAGGCTCAGTAGGTCCTCCTTCAGCCCGCAGTTCAGCCCGCAGCTCAGGTCGCCTCTCAACATATAGCTCAATGGGTCTTCCTCTTTCAATCTGTAGCTCCCAGGGTACTCCTTCGGGGCGTTCCATAAGGGCCCCAGCTTCGGCTAGCTCAAGAAGCCAGGTTTCTGTCGGCAGTTCTGTGGACCCTCTTCTTGATTCTGCAAACAACGACGATTCGGGTTACGCTCCGCAACAAAATGTGCGAAAGGTCTTTCCAGATACGTGCCCCAGGTGTCAGAGAACAAGAAAGTTTTTCCATAATTGCCACCTTTGAATATAGGGATCGGACAAGGAGAACCAGGTCAGACTTCCTGTCCTCAGGCTAGACGCTCAGTACTTGTCCCAGAGTGGGGAATCTCAAATAAGCAGATCTGTAATAGCTCATGTTTTTAAGCTCATCACATAATATCACGTTCTTTCAATTGAGCTCTTTACAAAATGATATCACATTCTACTGGTGCGTGCACACCGTGATATTAGCACTTGAACTCAAGCATTATGTGAATAAAGTGGGTTTGGCACAAGATTTCAAGCTAGAGCGCAGGTAACCTGTGAGTTGAGATCTGGATTGAGATCAAGCCATGGTGAGGTATACGAGGACTTGACTTTCCAGGACCACTTGGAGAAACTAGATTAAATCTCTCTCCCAGTGACGCATCAATGCTATGCATATTATGCCCACAGTCTTCAAGGTTCACATGAGAGCATCAGGCCAGCTTCGAGCAAGGCGGGATTAACACGGAAACATGAGGGATAAGAAACGACATATTCTAGATTGTCTCATGACTCTCGCATCGACAGCGCACTTTGGGAGAAGATCGTGTTTCTACCCGAGAGACGGTGGGCATGCTATATTGTGGTGGACGCCGCTTAGAGAGATGATTTAATGACCTATGACTTGTCCGGATTATTGACGCAATGGACCGAGTTCACTGTGTCGAGGTGCAGATCGTTAACGTCTCTTGATACATAAATGCTAGAACCTTTGCAATTCTTCTTCCTAGGAAATATTAGCATCAGTAAGTCAGATGCAAACCAACAAGAATCTTACTCATATAAGTAGCAGAACGTGCTCCGACGAAGGTGGATGCTGTTGACTTTGAACTTGCTACTAGGGAATTAGTGAAGCCATATTCGATTGTTGAGACAAAGCATACCTGGATCCGACATTGCCGCACCCGTAGCCATGGACGTCTTCGTGTGAACCTTTGAGATTCTTCTGATTATAGACCCTCGCCTGCCAAAGGATAAGTCATTACTTAGGCGCCAACCAACTGATGTGAAAGAAACTTACGGTGATCACATCTGTCGCAGCAGCTGCGACAGCAAGGTAGGAAATAAAGGCAATAATCTGCATCCCTGTTACATAAAGTAGTACGACTGACAAGAAAGATTAAACAGGGTCACTAACAAGCATGATGAGAAAAAGGGATACAGCGAGGCTATAAAGACATTTATAAGCGAGGTTTTCAGGCAAGGGTACTGGAAGTCGGCAGTGAAAACGGAGCATGGGTCGCGGCAAACAGCTGCCGAGCATCTCATCATGGCAACGGAAGCAAAGGATAGGCGCTGTGGCTTAAGAGGATCTGCCACGCTAGCCTCATTACGCATAATCTGATGGTTATTTATCAGGTCAATACTACGCTGTTCCCATCGTGCATGGCCCGAAACACGCTGCTTCTCATTAGATTATGCTGGGATTCATTTACTATCGTTTTCGCAGCGGAAACATTCCGCACAACTACAGTTAACAAAATTTCAGTATGAATGTCGCTGGCAAGCGAAATACTTGGAAGGCTTTGCATCTCTTGATGTCGTTTATCCAAACACTACTTTTCTATTCGCTATCTCAAATCGCAAGAGCTTACAGCTCACATTGGTGAAGAGGGTTATGCTCACGTATGTCTTCAAGCTGCTCTTCAGTATATTAACCTCAATCACAGTCTTGTCAGGATCGGAGTTGCCATGTTCTCGAATCATTTGTTAATGAAAATACTTGAATTTACGCAACGCGCATTTCATAGAAGAAGGAGATCTGGCCCGGCTGGATGGTGATCATGCCGGCACTTCCTACAGGCGCCATCTCTCAATACATTCTGATTGCGATTAGTAGACGTGGCCAAATAAAATGCTCAAAGAAACGTTTGCACCTCTGTTCCAGTGTTCTGATCATTGACATGCCTATTATCTCGCTAGGACCGTGTAATCCAGAGGTTCACACCCTAAGAATACAGGCCTATACCATTTTTAATCGGAAAGGGAAATAATTATAGTAGTACAGGACTTATATAAGCTCAGGAATAAGCTTCTAGTGGTAGATCGGTCCGCAATTGCAGAACTTAAAAGTGTAATAGGTGGAGGGCCAGGGTTAGACCAGGTAGCTAAGAGTAACTACACTTACGAGCTCCACGAAATGCTAGCGTTGGTATGTACAACTGTCAAGAGAATAGTGGCAAGTGGGTGAATTACAACATGGGCCAAGCTGAAGATACGGCAATATTGCTGAGTAGCACAGTTCCCTGAGTATCATACAGACCGTTTTAGCGATCTTTGGCTGATGGGGAAACTCTGGAATGCTCCATCTTACTGTCTCACCTGTTTCTAGGAAGCCTAGGTGAGGAAAGAAAACACAGAACCTTAATCGCAAATGACAAAAAGCTTTGGGTAAATTTAGATGAATTTAGGATATCTTTTGCTGAGTTTATTTTGACACGCCATATCAAGGCCCGGTGTTTTCTTGCTCCCAGAGGGACGCGAATAACGAAGCCTTACCGCATCAAACGCTCGCGTTATTGTCAGCCAGCCACTTTCTGGGTCTCGAACCGACTATGAACGCCAAATCTCACAGCCATCAAGTTACCCCTCCCATATCTGACTTGCATATCACGCCTCGATCAGATTCGCGGGCCAGTAGGATATAGTTCCGCTTTGAAGAAACCTGCGTAGCCAATAGTTATTGTTGGTCTGCGCCCTCCTTCACTGGTAACGATCTTATCACATTTCTGATTTTCGTACTTCTTCCTATGAGCTACTAATCCCCGCAAGTCTAGGCCCGGGCCTTTCGCCGCTATTGATCTGGCCCACCTTTGGGGCTAAACCGTCGTTGTGCCAGAATGATAAAGCTGAAAAAAGAGAGATATTGTGGCAATTAAATGGGAAAATGGGCCATGAATATAAATGCGATGTGTCCCTCAGCTTACACCCACCACTAGCTGTGCTCAATAGTCAAAGGACCACCTGAATTCGTTTTTCAATTGACTAGAGCATATACAAACACCATGTCGACAGCCACGCAGACTCCACCGTCTGAAAGGACACTGCAAGAGAAGATCGAGCACCTCGGTGATCTCGTGAGAGATCCCAAATCTGACTTGGGCGCCGATGAGTTGCCACATCTTCCCGAGCTGATTGATGATTGGTACAATACCAATGTCGATGTCACCAAGGAAGAGTTCCATCGACGAATCCTAGGAGTCTTTAAAGATTCCAAGCATGAGGAGGTATACAACGGCGTTATGGCTCAATTGCCTGACGAGACGCGAAAGGTTCTTGAGGCTTTCATCGATGGTGATAAGACTGCTGAGGAAGCTGGTGAAGCTATCAAGGAGGTTGCACCTTTGGAGCTTGGAGCCTCAGATGCCAGCTCTCACGTTCAAACCTTCTCTTTGATGGCGCAGCAGGTGACTCCTCCCGGCAAAACCAAGGCTCGTATTCTCCTCCAATATTTGTGCGCTCTATCTCTAACATTTACAGGGCAAGGAAACCAAGGATTTGACCTTTCAGGATTGGGGCCGTACTGTCACGAATACGCCCACGGTTACGTATTACCCCGAAACTGTCGCCGAGATCATCGAGATTGTTCGTGATGCTGTTGCCAAGAACAAAGGCATTCGTGTTGCCGGCTTCCGTAAGCTTCTGGTCTTGCCAATCGCCCTATCAACTGACCGTATCCAGGGCACTCATGGGCACCTGTTTTCGGGAGGAGTAACAAGGCTGGCCAGTCTACCAATGGCGATGTGTTAATCTCCACCTTGACTGAGACCAACGCAAGCCGGTTGCCCAATCTCACCTCGGTTCCTACCAACCTCTTTCAGCCCAAGGATACAGAACTCAACGCGATCAACGTAATCACAGACCCCAAATTCGTAGGAGCTCCAGCTCTGAAGAATGGCAGGAAGTATGTCCAGGTAGGCACGGCGACCACGAATGAAAAGTTCCGACGATGGTGCATCAACACGGGAAATGTTACTCTACCTATGAACATTATTGAGGTCGAGATAACCTTTGGCGGTAGCAATGCTACAATTTGGTGAGTTCCCGAGTGAAACCTTTAGGTTTTGGAACTAACGCTCGTAGTCACGGCGCGGGCATCAACAACCCAACCTTGAGCGACCTTGTCCGACGAATCGACTACATCGACGTCAACGGCCAAGAACGATTCGTCAACATGTCCGACCCCACGCTTCTCAAGGCCGCAAGTGGCTGTTTCGGTCTTCTCGGTGTCGTCACTTACATCACCTTTGAATGCGACGCCATGTGCACCGCCGTCATGCGTCCAGTCAAACTTGACGTTATCGACGCTATCCCGCCACCGCCCGAGATGAAGGATTCGGATATCCCTGCTCCCCTTCGCCAAGGGCGCACCCAAGCTGAAAAGGATGCTAATGTCCGCGAGTTTGAGCGTCGTGCGAATGAGGACTTTTATGCAGAGTGGTTCTGGTTTCCTTACTCGCAGCAGGTCTGGGTTAATACCTGGAAGACTGATTCTGACACTAAAAACGTGGTCAACTATCCCAGCAACGCAAAGACTTTGTATCAAGTTGCCAGTACCGCGATTATGAACATGGCTCAGGAGATCGGAAAGCATATCCATGCTTTACAGGTTGCACCTCAGACCCAGACTTCACTCCTTTGTAGGTTCGGATCATCTACTTGGGAGGAAAATGCTAACACGTCGCAATAGCTTGGCTTGCAGTGAAGAATTTCGACGATGTGAAAGGAACCAACAAGAGCATCAGAACCCTACTGCCTAATGCTCTTCATTTCCAACGCGGCGTCCAGAATATCCGAGTACGCAATCTGGAAGTTGAGATGGCCGTAAGTCTTTCGTTCTTTGGCGTTAACGCAGAAACTAATGTGACTATTAGCTCGACTCAAAAAAGGGCAAGCCCAACGAGAGGGACTACACTAACGTGAGACGTGCTTGGTGGGACGTCATCAAGACATGCTACGCCAACGCCAAAACATCCCCTATGCGCATGCCAATGGAGATGCGCATAATGGGTTCCAGCGAAGTGACTCTCGCGCCACAGCGAGGCAACAAGCTCGGAACATGCGCCATCGGTATCCTGACTCTAGAGGCTGTATCTGACATCTGGGTTCCTTATGCACAACAAGTCCTTGACAAGTGGACGAGCTACAAGACGAACGAAGGCAAACCCGTGGTGGTGAAGCCTCATTGGGCTAAGGAATGGTATATGTACAAGGTTGGCGGTAAGCCTTGGGTGGAGAAGCTAGTCAAGGAGGATTACAAGGAGGAGATTGCAGAGTTTCAGGCGCTGATGGCTGCTATCGGCAAGAAACATGGATGGACTCTTGGGGATATCAAGAGGACGTTTTCTAACGATGTCCTTGATAACACCTTCCTGGGCGGTGTTGCTACATCTCAGCCACAGCAAGCTGTGAAGGCGGCGAAGGTAGTTCAGGTTCAGGTGCATGAAGTTCCTGTGGATGTAGTCTGAAAGCCATCTGTCTAACCAGTAGCCATCAGACCATGAATAAGGTATTACAATCAACATTTTTGAACGGTGCCTAATGAAGCAATAGACCTAGGTCAACCCACTACGTCCGATTCGATCCTGGCATCCAGGGTTGAGGGATTAGTCAGCGCCGAATACCATCTGGCCTGATTCTAGCATCATCAGCACAAAGGCTTTTAACGATGCCCACCCAAGCATCCCACTAAGATCTCGTCCCCAGGACCTAGTATCTGTCTGTAGTCATGTTTTCTTATGACAGCGCAAGCACAGGAGGCGGGCTCGGCCCAACGCAGATCCGTCTCCTCCATCTACTTCCAGGAAAAGACAACAACAATTCGATTGAATGTCGACTTGAAGCTATCGCATTCGAAGAAAGTCCAGTGTATGAGGCTCTTTCGTACTGCTGGGGCGATAGTACTCAGCTTCAGGAGATAAAGTGCAACGGTGAGGCATTTAACGTCACCGAAAGTCTGTTCTGTGCACTGCAGCACTTGAGGGACGGACAAATGGAGCGGACACTATGGATCGATGCCATTTGTATCAACCAGAATGATATGGAGGAGCGGCAATCTCAAGTCAAACTCATGAAAGACATATATACCAAATCAGACAGGGTAGTTATCTGGCTTGGTCCCGATCCCGCCTCCGATGGAGTCAACCACTTGTTCGAAATGGTGCCAACGATTCCAAATCTTCCCGGCCCTCAGTTGAGCAAAAAAGAGAGAACTTTTTTCGAGATGAACGTATTTGATGCTGATCGCTGGCATCAAGACGAGGACAGAAATCCCTCCGAAGTTCCGGATCATAGTAAGAAGGATTTCGTTATACCTCAAGAGGTTGCAAAGGGCGCGATCGCTGTATTAACAAGAGCATGGTGGTCAAGGATTTGGACCGTCCAGGAGATGGTTCTAGCTCCCAGTGCGATCATCATGTGCGGCCATTTAGCTGCTCCGTTATCAGATGTCCGACGTGCGTGCGCTGATGTTCTTATGCACGCAGTCAGCGACGCCTTTGACACTGGCGATGATGATGTTCTACTAAATTTTGGAGACCTGTTTGACGACCCCAATGGCACAATATACATGGCCACGATGCGGCTGCATAGCAGTGTCAGTGCGAAAATGGAGCTTGGGAAGCTGCTCTGCTTCCTTAGATGGTTGAGAGCTAAAGACCCAAGGGACAAGGTTTATGGCTCTTTGGGTATTGCCGCGTCAACATACGGCATTGAGCCGGACTATACTATTTCCACTGTCGAATGCTACACACGTGCGACATTTAGCATCATAAGCGGTAGCCGATCACTGGATATTTTCAGTGCTCTACGAAGGCCATCCTGCATAGAGAGTACCTTGGCAGGCCTGCCATCGTGGGTCCCTGACTGGAGTTATGACTTCTCTAGTGTTCCGGATGAGGATAAGGGACCCTCGGCTATCAACAATCCTATTATAAGGGAAAATGTTCGTACCCCAATGATGCTAGAAATGGCGGATTCGTTTCCCGAGTGGAAGGCTTCCGGATCAAACATGCCCTTCACTGCAGGACTTTCAAGCGATGGCAAAATACTGACACTCAGAGGTATTATCCTGGACGAGTTAAGTTGCGTTGGGGACAAGCTCGAATACCCCTGGCCAGGACCTGAACTACAATCCGAGAATGTGGTCAAGGAGGCGATTCACGATTTCAAGAGAAACTGGAGAATCTATGGGTCTATTGGAGCTGCCATGGACACTATTAAAGGCTGGCAAGATTTGGCTTTCAAAAATAAAGATTTTCAAACAATATCCGGAGAAACCCGAATGGACGCTTTCCTCACAACGTTGCTGAGCGACAGGATTCGTCTCAGTGCTGATCGACGGAAAGTCTTGGACTATCTTAAAGGGAGCATAGGAACTAGCTTCAAGATGAACAGTAGCGGTACTGTTATGAATCACCTTCATCTTCCACACATGGCACCGAAACTATATCACAGACTACTAGGATTTGGAAAGATATGCAGTATCGATGACAGCGAAGTGCTCTCGTTCGGCAAGTCCTTCACTGACGTGCAACTGGCGTTTGACCAAAGAATGGCAACGACGAGATCGGGGTATCTCTGCATGCTTCCTTGGCCTGCGCGAGTTGGTGATCGGATTGCGCTACTTCGAGGTGGAAGAACACCGTATGTGCTGCGGAAGGTGGGGGAGAGTTGGAAGATTATCGGAGACTGCTACGTTCATGGCATCATGTCTGGCGAGGCATGGAGTGATGGCAAGTGTGTTGATATTGAGATTGTCTGATCAAAAGGCAAAAGCTCCTAGGGAACACCATTATGTGGTACTGTGCGTGGAAATGAGGGAGAAAAAAAGTGCTGGAGGCTATTTACTATGACGATGTTGTCTGATGGGTGCGGCGCCAGCGGTACGAGACTCTTAAAAGGCGTTTGGGGGATATTGAGAGAGAAGACATCTCTTACCGGGCCGCAGCCTCCTTGCTGTGTGCCCATCCTAGTCTTAAGATGATTCGTAGGTAAGAAGGGAAACCATAGAGAGACAAGCACTGACATGGGAGATGGTAGATGCCTGTGTAAAATTGAAGTAGACGATGAACCCTTTGGAGTGCAACATGCTTCGTATTATTGACATGACGGACTGTATTTTGTGAGTCCATCTGGCCATGGGAAGTTGAGCAACCTTCAAGCAGACGTATCTCAGCGTTGCCATTCACTGTAATCTGAGACCCCAGACGTGACGTGATCGAGATGCTGAGTCACATGCCACGAGAACATCCAGTGAACAGTTATGCGTGATAAAGTCAGGGAAAATATGAATAAGAAACCAGCCAGATGTAGACACATGAGTCAGTCTGCTGTCGTGAAACGTGGCCATCAGAGTCGAGTCCCCATGCAGTGAAGCCATGCTGCTCAGTCAAAGATATAAAGTGCTGGGCATCGCCATTTGGTGATAGTCCTCTGGAAATCCCCATGCTTTGGGAAGCGGACCAAGCTATTGTCGTTGTCGGCGAATGGTACAAGAGAGCAAGACTATGGATGAAGAGTTGGAGCGGGTTATTCGGGATTATTACCTCCGAGCCCGACAGATTCTCTTGCCAAGTACAGCGTCGCCTAGACTTGACAGTACCACTCTACCTATTGTCAGCATGGACGAAGACTTCGTCAACTCAATCGTTGACCCCCGCCCTGCCGCCAGCCGCTCAAAATATGCGACGCTACGCACAAAGCTGCCGCCAAACTTCTCATGTCGCCCAAACGCGACGCTGCAGTGTTTGGCCCAAAGCTCCGAAAAGCACACGCCAATGTCGGGCGATATCTCGCCACCGGGTATGTATCTGAGCTCATTGGTCTTGAGGACTACGCCATTCCACACGTGCAGGGCCACAAGACAACCGGGTACTATCTGCGCAACGAAGCTACTACTTCGATCATCGCTTTGATGCGCGGTGGTGAGCCGATGGCATTCGGCGTTAGCGAAGTGTTCCCACAAGCCATGTTCATCCATGCGTCTAGCGTTGGAGACGTGAAGATGCATCATGTCCAAGGACAGTCAAATGTGATCTTGGTGGATTCAGTGGTCAACAGCAGCAAGAGCGTGACTGAGTTCATCAAGCGCGTTGTGCGTCTTGAGCCCAACATCAACATTACAGTCGTTGCGGGCGTAGTTCAGGCTGAGGCGATCGCCGAGGACTATCTGTTCGCCAAGGTGATGAGACGACACGGCGCTGGATTGGTTGCGCTTCGAGTTTCGGAGAACAAATTCACAGGAACTGAGACGACTGACACTGGGAATCGGCTGTTCAACACGACTCACTTGGGTTAGGCTTCTGCAGCGCCACGACGACGTGATTATCCCAGATGACTCTAAGGATAGGCAGTAGTAGTTGATGATAGATGTCACAAGAAATTGAAGAATATTTGGCATTATCTAATTGAAAGGCAATTGACAGGCGATGTAGTACTTCCACTTCCATGACCCATGGCCAGATTCTACCCAAAAGACTTAACCCTCATTGTTACAGTTTGTGCAGTAATCCATAACAACCTTACAAGAGTTCGACAACTCAATGTGTCCACACATCCAAATGTTGTCATTCTTCTTCGCGTTCTCACGTCTATACCAAAAGTCAGTAAACAATCCATACTCAACAGCTAGGGAAGGGGAACTTACGCTTCCTTGATGAGTTTACCGCTCATGCCAATACCATAGTCGTCACAGCTAAACTTGGCAATACAAGCAGCCTGTCCCATAGACATGACCATAAGAAGACCCTTCTTGGAGCGGCTGTAGCGCGTAGTGTACCCAGTGTAGATAGTATCATCTTGGAATTCACCAATGGCGCGGTCACATGCGTCGCCGAGACCAGACTTGGAGAGTCCATCGCTTGTACCGCACTGCCCGGACCCATCGTTATCGACGTGAGTTTGCGTAGGAACTGGCGTAGCGATGGTCTTCACCTCACCAATGCCATTAGAGAAAGTAGCAGTGACGTCCTTGTACACCTGTCCGTATGCAAGAGTGTAGGCAGTCCATGCGAGGACAGTTCCATCAATGGTCTTGGTAAGAGGTTCGTTGATGGGTGCTTGTGTAGGAGGGGGGGCTTCTGTCGCGGGATCGACCTTGGAGGGATACTCGGTGTACGCTTCACATTTGTTGTCGATGAGTGTAGCTGTCGCGATGTACTGCTTGCCAGAGACGGTAGTGGAGCATTGGCAGTATGCTGACGTGACGCGGGGACCGCCGTAGATACCGCAGGGGTAGTATGTGCGCACTGGGGCGGTGGTGATATCCTCAGTTGAGCCGGAAGTGATAGCGTTGGTGGTTTGGTCGGCTGGACGGGTTGTTGTGAGAAGGGTGCTGGGCCTTGTGGTAGCGGGGGCTGAAGTGTCAGTCTCATCAGCCTTGGAGGTCTCTTCAGTCTTGACGGTTTGATCAGCGGTGCTGGTCTCATCGGCAGGCTTGGTAGAGGTCTCTTGGACAGAAGTATCAGCTGCGGTGGTCGACTCAGGAGCTTGGTTGGAGGTAGTCGCGTCAGCAGCCTCAGTCGAGGTAGGCACGTCAGAAGTGCCAGTCTCAGCTGGGCCAGCAGAGGTGTCACTGCCAGTAGCGCCATCACCACTCGTGGGAGGCAGAGCGATCGAAGTCTTGGGTTGGGTATCTGAAGCAGCAGGAAGACTGGTAGTCTCCCTCATCTTGCAAGACCCTGTAGTCTCCGTCGTCTCGGCAGAAGTAGTAGTCTCAGCCTCAGTGGAGGTCGGCTTCTCGGTGGTACTAGCCTCCGTCTTGCTCTCCTCCGTCTTGGACTCTTCCTCTTCCGTCTTAGACTCCTGCTTCTCAGTCTTGGACTTGTCGTCATCCTCCTCTTCTTCACTCTGATCCTTCAGATCATTGCTGTTGCTGGTGAGAGTGCTCACGATGGGAGTGACACCCTCGACAATGCCACCAGTGATCTTGCCAGTGACATCTTCGAGGTTGGAGACGACACAAGATAGAGTGTTGATGACATTGGAGACAATGTCGAGAAGTCCGCGACGTCGCTTACCGGGACAACCACCAGACTCATTACCACCAAGATCCTTAATAGCGCCCTTGACGCCGTCGATCAAGTTGTTAACCTTGTTCAACGTATCTGTCTTGAGACCATCAGGGTTGTTCGTCCAAGCGACGATGATAGGGATGATGTCGTCGACCTTGGAGTTATACTCTGAGGCAGTGACCTGGGCCTGAGAAGCAGCAGCAGTGGCTTCTTGAGGAGGAGCAGTGACAGGTGCTGATGGCGCATCGCTGGGCTTGTCGCTTGGTTCAGAGGCCTTCTCAGTGGTGCTAGGGATGTTGTTGACGGGGGCGGTAGTGCTAGGAGCATCGACATTGTCGGCTGTGGTTTCGGGGGGAGGGACCTCAGCGCTGGTGTCGGTGTTGGGAGGAGGAATAGCAGCGGAGGTAGTGGTATCAACAGGTGCTTGTGGTTGGGTAGTGGTCGTCTCGGGACCTGGGGCAGGAAGATCAGTGGTACTATCGACAGGATCAATCGCATGGCTTGTAGTCTCAGTCCCAACCGGAGCAGCAGTGTTGGTGGTGGTGTCGACAACCGGAGGAGGGACATCGCTCGTAGTCTCTGTTCCAGCATGAGGGAGACCAGTGTTGGTGGTCGTACCAATAGGCTCAACAGCATCGTTGGTGGTAGCTGTCTCAGTACCAGCAGGAGGGGGAACATTTGTACTAGCACCAGGAGTACCAACAACGTTGGTCTCTGTACCAGCGGGAGGGATCCAGTTCGATGTAGTCTGGTCATCTGTCGTGGTAGGAATAGGGTTCACGATAGTAGCATCAGTACTGCTCGAAACCTCCACAAAAGCTGATGTCTCGGTACCAACAGGCGCAATCTCAGCGCTGGTGGTGCCATCAACAATCTGGCCAATAGTGGTAGGAGGTTCGACTACCGGGGCCGCATTGGTAGTTGTGTCAACGACAATAGCGTCGGATGACGTCTCAGTGTTGATGACAACGATATCTGAACTTGTAGTAGGAAGAACGTCAATGGGCGCGACGGCGCTGGTGGTTGTAGAAATGAAGGTATCAGTTGAAGTGGTGTCAGTGTTGACGTCTCGCTCATTAAGCTGGTAGATTCTACTATAATTAGTCCACGATACTGAACTCCAGTAGCAGTATACTCACTGATAAGGAACGGCAGAAGCGACCTTGGCTCCGAAAGACAAAAGAAGGAAACCGATGCCAATTGGCATGGGAGAGTCTGTAGGGCGCAACATAATGAATGAAGAAGCTAACCCAACCAAGGTTTGCAATACTAAAACAACTGACAAAAGAGTGTCTGTAGGAAACAAAAGACTTTAAGTAAAGCCAAGTACAATAAAGGACTTATTTACAGACATTTACATACAAGCCTCAGCAACAACAGGACGGCTTGACATGGATTGTAAGCCATCCCCATAATTCTAAATTACAGGGCCGATCCTTCAGAAGAAACTTCCGAAGGATCTCAGCAAAACACGCTGTTTACATTAGCGCATCGAAATTTAACTCCAGATGCAGGAATAGACTGCGCGGCATCGCATCTGCCGAGAGTGTTACGACGCAGAGTGAGATGGTACAATTTCGGAACTCCTTAATCTCCATCCTTCGGAATCCTTAGTTACAGGGCTGTAAGGCTCCATCCCGTGCGCTTATCGGGGGCCCCAGTGGTGTTCCAGGGCTGAGCTGACTCCACTGGAGTAAACAGGCAGGGGAGTTGTAGAATGGCTTGCTCCCATTGGTATGATCGGGCTGTAAATAAGGCATCACCTTGTAATTTTTTATTCTGTAGGGATTTGTTTATTTGATGCGTTAGATTCGAACAATATGTCATCGTTGCAATGGGATTCAGTGCATGTAATCAACAAGGCAGATTGACGATCCCAATACCGCCCCCATTCTACCCATTCCCATTATCTATGATTCAGCATCTCAACTCTCAAGACCCTCTGCGGGACGTGCAAAAGCTCAGCCCCCAATCTCAGCACGTTTCAACTAAAATCTCATCCAGACCCCAACTTTGATCCTCCAGACACGGCAAACACGGGAAGATCTAACTCAGAGCCCCGTCTCACCATTCAAGCCTCCCGCAGAATGTCTCAGTAACCCGCCTGAATCTTCGGCTCACGAGTCATCAACACGCTATAACTCCACTCACATACAGTCAGCTCAGCCCTGTTTCATCGGTAGTGGAACATGTCAGCACAAGGATCTCCATGATCGCTCCTGTTTCAAGTACAATAGAATTTAGATGAACTAATTAAACAGATTACGCCAAGGATTCAGCATGCATCCTCCGAAAAACACGGCATCTTGTAAGTCACTACCAAAGTCCTGAACGGTCCGTTAAATAAATGCACCACCCAACATTTTATACAGCCCTAATAGCACGTCGTCGGTATTCCTCCAACACTCTTTTGGATAGTCATTCTCTTCAGCGACAATGCTTTTCTCAAGTCGCTTCACCTTTGCCCTCGGGGCTTTACTCTCTTTTATCGCCAACGTCAGCGCCGCTTCTGGCGAAGGCAGCTTTCCTGATTTCATCTCGAATTGGGCCCTCTTCCGAAGATGGGAGGACATCACAGGTTCTATTCCCGTCTTTGACGTCCCCGGCATGGATGACCTCATTGTCGGCGACTGGGTCAACTCTGAGAAGAAGTTGACCTGGGAGTGCTACACGCTCACTAAGGACAGCCTCGTCGCCAATAGCTTGACTGTCATTATCGATAAAGCTACCCTGACTTGGACCGATTCTGAGAACCAGCCGCAGCAGCAGACTGTCGTTAGCAAGCGCAGCGGTATTAAGTCCGGTGATGGCAACGCTATCATGTACGGCGCACGTCTTCAGAAGGCCCTTGACCATCCCAATATTCTTCCCATCAACCATATTGTTTACGGCAAGGGTGGTGTGAAGGACTATGGTTTCGCCATCATGCCTTATGTTCAGGAGGGCTCTGTGGCTGATAACCTCGGTAGCCTGACTGATGTGAACGGCGCTTTCAAACAGATGCTCGCTGCCGTTGCTGCTGTCTCGGCTGCGGGCATTATTCACCGTGATCTCAAGCCCGAGAACTTTCTCAAGGATGGAGATACCATTAAGCTCATGGACTTTGACCAGTCGCGAGACGTCGGTACTACTGTTCAGATGGATGTCGGCACTCCCTCATACACCGCCCCAGGTAGGACATCCAGTTCTTCTGCCTTAAACCGCAAACTAACATTGCTCTAGAAATCATCATTGGCAGAGACTACACCACCAAGGCTGACACTTTCTCTCTGGCCATGAGCTTCCTCGTCATGTCTGTTCCTGACCTGCGAAACTCTGATGACCGATTCCAGCTGTGGAAGGATCTCATTGAGCCTCCCAACACTAGCTACGAGCGCGTCACGGCTGATAAGACTGAGGAGATCCTGAGAGGGAGGAACTATGGTGTTTTCAACGGCAACGATGGTCTGCTGAAGGTCATTGCCAAGGCTATGTGCAGTGAGAGCGAAGGACGCTACACTCCTGCTGAGTTTGAGACTGCTTTTAACGGAGCTACATAATATCTAGGTTCGTCGGGAGGAGAGGTGAGATTGGGAATATTTTGGGTCAAGCTAGTTGAGACATTTAGACTTTCTATGCATTCTCATATTGGTGATCATTCCATTATCACAATTCGCCGTAGCTTTTTCTTTTCTTCACGTTCAGTGCACACATACGACCCTGCATCTGTGAGATAAAATCCTCGTGATCGAGGCTATATCGATACTTCACAATCCAATCAGAATGGTAACCAGTTTTTATTCACAATCGATGATAAGAGCACTATGATGAAGATGTCTAGGTAGGCGACTACATTTCTTCACACCTTGCTAGCCTTTAACGAGTCAGCCGCCTCCTGCAAGCGTTCGACACTAACATCCTTCTGCGACTGTACTTCAAGCTGCAAATCATTAGCCAAACCCACCACAACAGACCCAAGACCTACCGTAGCCACATTCTTGATGTCCGATTTCTCAGCATACCAAATCAAATCCCTCCTCAGTCGGTGCTGAACACGTGCGTTCTTGGTCGAGGCCGTAGCAGGGAAACGTGTCCAGATCAAGATGACAGCACCTGAGTCAGGATGGCGATAAAACGCAAACTTCTTTATTCCGGGAGCGTCAAAGTATTCAGCAAGATCTTCGGGCGCTACATTCTTGATGTGATCCTCGAACTCGATGCTGTCTTCTTCGTGATCGATTACCTGGCCTTTGATGAGCTTTGCTCTAAGGATGCGAGATTGGCTTACCATCTTCAGCAGGTCACCATCCTGGAGTTGGGATAAAACTGCTGTGCTGCGTGCATCGAGGAGATAATCTGGCTCTGTTTTGGGCTGATCTGTCGTCCCAGGTAGATTGATGGTTTGGCGCTCTTTTGGTCCGGATGACATATTGAAGTCTGTTAATTTTGTCTTATGTGTCTTGGTCTGAGATGGTGCTGTTGAAGTTGTAAGAAAGTAGGTACGCTGACGTCTAAAGTTCCTGGTGCCTGAATGTGTGCTAGACCAGGTACTGAAACAGCGATTAGTCATGGAGGATAGCCACTAAAATCAGCGACAGGCTTAGTGAGTCCTACGGCGCACGCGCCATCGCAAATAGGACTTGATCACGAATTGTAGACACGGCCGACCTTCTAGGCCTGTCTCCAAAAGCAACATAAACTCTGAAATGACTACCTTATCTTTATTGCCTTACTCAAAGCTTCATCTCCTATCTAATTAATCGTTCGACATGTCATGTAGATATTCTGACCAACATTCAGCCTACCTACCCTAGAATTAACTGTTTACTGTTTCGGATGATCTTTTCATTCATTGCTTTGGACTAGAATCCTCTTTGGAGTCTTCGTGAATCTCGCAATTCTCACTGGCTGGTGAATAGTTATTTTAAACTTGTTTTTATGCTTAAAGTAGTCTGACTTCAATTGCCTGTTCTAGCCTGGCTCAGTCTAGAGAGAAAAAACGAAAATAACGCACAGGGACTCTGATAATTCCCTATTCTTAGAACAATCGAATAAAATTAGACATTTGACCCCTTCTTGCTTGAATAGTGCGTTGCATATCATATTCTCTTGAGAATCTTATTCTAGTCCATATATACATCATGAAGTCATACAAATTCGCTCATCATCTAAGAAGCATACTCAAAAATGTCCTTGATCTCCTCAATGGACAGCTTCTTCTCCAAAGCAAGTTGGAGCTGAATGCGTGACTTCGAAGGATTCAAGTATCCAGCTCCAATACCGAAGGGCCGCTCATCAACATATCCCCAGGCAGTACGTCGGCTAACAACGACAGGAATCTCAGTCTCGTTGAGAACCTTCTTGATCTCATCAACAGCCTTATCAGGCCAACCTCCGGCGCCAAGACCAGCGAGAACAATACCCTCAGCACCGTTCTCAATAGCTTCTTGGAAAAGCTTAGGGTCAGTCTCTTGATGACCGTACAGAACATCGACTTGGGGAAGAGCAGTCTTGGTGGAGCTGGTGCTGATATTGAAGTAGTGATGACCGAGAGGTCGAGTGGCGGGGTACCAGAAGATAGGCTCGACGTTCTCAAAGGAGCCGAGATAGCCTTGATCCTCGGCCTTGAAGGTATCGAGGGAGTTGGCGTTTGTCTTGATGGTGTATCGCGCAGAAGCAATCTTATCGTTGAGGACGATCATTGCTCCTCGACCCATAGCGCTCTTGCTGCTGGCGAGTCTGACGGCAGAGAGGAGGTTGAGAGGGCCATCAGCGGAGAGAGCAGTAGCAGGGCGCATAGAGCCCACCAAAACAACAGGCTTCTCGCTCTTGACGGTAAGATCCAAGAAGAAAGACGACTCCTCGAGGGTATCGGTGCCATGAGTCACAACAACACCCTGCATATGATCACTATCAAGATCATCCTGAATGCGATGCGCCAAAGTGGTCAGAATAGTAGAATTGATGTCTCCACTATCAACATTGGCGATCTGCACGCCCCGAACATTGGAGACGTTGCATAATTGGGGAACAGCGTCGATCAAAGTCTTGATACCCAAAGCACCAGCCTTGTAGCCCGTAGTCTGGTCAGAAGACCCAGCTGAACCGGCGATTGTGCCGCCGGTGGCGTAGATGGTGATGTTGGGAAGACTGGCGTTGTAGCACTCAAAGTCGCTGACTGCGCGGGTGAGGAGCTGGGGTATCTCGGGGAGAGGCGAAGCGAGGGCCGAGCCTACAAGGGTTGTGAGAGCGAGCAGGGATTGAAGAGAGGGCGACATGTTGGGCGGTCAGGACAAGACTATCAACGATATAAGACAACTGCCTGGAGAACAGAGAAAGAAGAACATGATGAAGGGGAATTTGGGCATCTTTTATAGTCGTGATATCTTGGTAGCTTGGTGTCTTGGTATGTCAAACGTGGGTATCTTAACCTGACCGAGGATATGCGTGTAACCCACCGTGTTACCTTATCATTAGTTAACAGGTCCCGTCGGATCGGCTCTCTAGTTCGAGGATAGTAAGATAGCCAAGAGCAAGTAAGGTGAGGGTAGAAGGTTCTCGCCGTGCGCCCTAATTACGTACGGCGATAGGTGATCGGCCAAGGATTACGGGTTTCTGCCAAGATTCTAGCCTGAATAATTATCGTTCGGCCTCTAACGCTGACATGCCGATGCAGACGCGGGGAAGACAGCCACTGCCAGCAATTGGCTTGGTTATGGTAGTTGTTTCTGTGCATCTAGAATAGATAGAATCAGTGCCATTTACCAATAGATTGGTTCAAAGATGTAGATATTAATTAAGTTGACATGCTTTGCCAAGTGATAGACGACATATAACGGCCCATTTAGGCATAGCCTATAAGCGGGGTGTAGCAGTTCCTAATATCGAACCAGCCTCTCCAATCCCCACGAACTCAAAATCCACTTTCTCTCTTTTCTCCGTTGGTTCTTGACTCAGTCACTCTCTTGTCCCCTTGAACACTTGAGTTACATCCCTATCGCTTGCGGGAATTTTTCGTTTTATTTTTCTTATCTTTCCGTTACCTCATCCCAAGGAAACTTACTCCCGTTGCGGTAAACCCTCGACCCACGCACGTGCGCGATTATCCATCCTTTATCTCTCCCACTGTACGGAGTACACTCATTGCCTTACCAAGATAGACACAGCACGCACAGTAGAGACGTGTCTTATCTGAGGCTAACCTAACCTATGCCTGACGATGATGTCCCCCCCGCCAAGCGGACGCAGGTACCTAGAGCCTGTCAGCGCTGCAAGACGCTCCGCCGAGGCTGTAACGAGTATCGGCCCTGCAGGCGATGTGTGGATGCAGGTTTAGGAGATCGCTGCATTGGACAGTCCGGCGCTCCGAGTATTCTCCAGCCCGTCCACGGCCATTACTCGGTACCCTCAAATGCACCTGTCGCCGCGCTGCACCGTCTCATCGAGCTTGTACCGGCTCAGGTACTTGATCATTGCGTCGAGCGCTTCTTTGCACGGCTTTACCCTACTATTCCTATTCTGACTCGCGATTATGTCGTGCTCCTGCGATCGGCGTCATCGTCGGCCACGCCTGAATGGAGACTTGAGGCTTACTCTGTGCTTGTCGCCATGTGCGCGCAAGTACTCCTCCAGACTGAAGAACCGGAGAATTTACTATCGCAAGGCATCATCGCTGAGAATAATGCGACATATGGTTCAATGATCGTGGACCAAGTCGTCACCGTCCACCAATCCACCCCCCGCACAATGAAACCAACCCTCAACCAATGCCTCCTCGCATTCTTCCTCTACGCCTGCCAAGCGCGTCTCTCGCACCACAGCCAAACATTCCTCTTCCTGCGCGAAGCAACAACTCTATTCTGTCTTCTGCGCATTGAGGACATGGACCACTCCGCAAAGGCGTTAGCACACCGACTATTCTGGGTCCTTGTCGTATCAGAGCGATCTCACGCCATCCGATATCGCCGCCCCATCACATTACAAATAACCGACGAGGCCCCAGAAATCGACCTCAACGATCCTTCGCTTTCTGGCTTCTGGAGTCTTTCGGCACTTTTTAGACCCATTGATACCTCGTTTGTTGCGCTGCTGAACCAGGAGCGTTTTGCCATCTCACCGCCTCTTTCGTCGCTGGATTTCGTGGAGACGGCTGTTAACACGGCTATAAAGCCTGACTTGCAGCTTCATGAGACGCAGAAGGCGAATTTGAGGATAACGCAGCTATGGTTGCGAATGATTGTATGGAAATTGCGTCTTCGATTGGGTCATCTCAGTGAAAATGCACATCAGCATAGTCTCACCTATCAGTACCCTCTAGTCGTTGCCAAAGATCTCACGCTCTCAACGCGAGATCTTTCCATTGACAGTATAAAGATTCATGGCATCGGAGTAACAGAGAAGCTGTACGATATTGTCTCGGCCGTGGTAGACGTCCTGGCTCGCGTCCCAGTCACGCCTTCAAGTCCTCAAGGCCTGGCAATGGGCACGTCACCTGAAGACGATCTACTATATATCCGGAACCTCATAACCAAACTGCCGGGAGGTGCATCCACTTATGAGCCGCTTCTAGAAAAGCACATACAACAGGCACTGCCGAGTCCCGGGCCTAGCGTGGCCCACAGTAGTCCGCCAATATCGAGAGTAAATTCATAATAAACAATCTGTACAGCAAGCTATTCAATACTATATACCCCCATTACTATCATACACCTCGTTCTTTTGATCCCATCAATACCGATACATTATTGCAATATCTACTGCAACTCCTTCTCGTTCAACTTCTTGTCGGAAGAAACGGAGTGCGAGTAAGGGTCGATATGCGTCTTGGCAAACTTTCTCGCGGGGACCTTCTTCTCAAAGAGAACATCCAGCTCAGCATAAGTACGATCCTTAGGCTCAGGAAGTCTGAAGAACACCCAGATAGCAGAGAGGAGACATGTTCCAGCCCAGAAATAGGCAGTGCGAGCTCCCCAGTTCCATGCCGACGATGAAAGCTGATAGTTGGTCATGACGTTGACAAAGATGTTGCTAGCATTGTAAGCGGCGCGAGCCATGACGATTGTCTTGGCCTTTAGTCTGGTGGATGAGAGCTCGGAGATGAGAGAGTATGTGACGGGGCCAACGGTGAAGTCGTAGACGAATGTGAAGAGAATGAGCATGCCGCCAATAGCCCAGACCGATGAGTTGTCTTTGGAGAAGGAGAGGGAGCCGACGATGATGAGGATGAGAAGTTGAGAGCATAGACCCGAGAAGTGAATCGTGCGTCGACCAACTCTAGACATCAAAAACCAAGAACCCATGGTGCCAACCATTCCAAGAGCATATTGACCCATGGATAGAGAGAAGGAGTTGCTGGCATCCATGCCGGCTTGTGTAAGGAAGTATGAGAAGTAACCCATAAGGTTCTGTCCACCAAGAGTCTGCACAAGCCAGATACCAACAACGATCTCAGTTCGGCGAAGATCAACACCCTTGAAGCAGTCTCTATAGCTAGTTCCCTCCTTCAAGTTCTTCTCCATCTCATTTGTATGCTCAATCATGGCAATCGTCTCGTCGGCGTTAAAGTTGGGTTGTTGAGGCGAAGTAAGTCTCAGAAGCGACTTCTTGGCTGCAGCTCGGTTTCCCTTCCTAACATACCACCAAGGTGATCTATCACAACATTAGATCAACACTCCTCGCTCTGATGATGTGACACAACTTACTCTGGAGCAAAAATAACACCTGCCAGGATAGGCACGGGCCAAACCCACTGCACACCAAAAGGGATGCGATAAGCCCACTCATCACCGCGCCCAACGGAACCTTTGTTCACAGCAGCTGCAAAGAACTGACCAATTACCCAGCACATGTTGATGAAGGTCGTGAGGTAAGGTCGCAGAACAACCGGTGCTACTTCGGATGCATATGCAGGAGTAACGCTTTGGAACGCGCCCCATGGGATACCTTGCATCGTTACATTAGCGAATGGCACAGGTAGTGGCATGATATGATAACTTACCGCAGAGGACTTCGCCGACCACGAGGATCTTGACGTTGGGAGCGAAGAAGAGAACAAAGACAAAGGCTATCATGAGGACGAGGGAGCCGATGGTCGTCATCTTGTAGCCGTACCTGTCAGATGTCCAACCCGCGATGATGAGACCAATGATCTCACCGGCGCGAGCACCGTTGGACAAACCAGATTGCCAAGCAGGAGGAACAGCGTATTTCTCCTTCTCAGCATTCCACGAGCCAAACTTCTCATTGAACACAGGAGAAGCATACAAATTGCCAAGTAAAGCAAGATCATAGCCTTCCATGATGAGCGTCGTCGACAAAAGAACAGACCAGCCGATGGCCTTGGGATAAGTCTTGATAGCTTGCCAGAGGGTCATATGATGCTCAGCCTCGGCAGCGACTTTGGCCTCTGAAGCAAGAGCCTCAGGGCTTACGGTCTCGTCATGCTGAGCGTCGATACTCTTCTCGGGATAAGAAGCCATGGTGAAAGGTTGGGATGGGAGAAAGTGATGATGGAGATGCTGGGGATTCGGAAAAGAGGAAGGATAGTCGGTCCTTTATGTACTTTCGCGGAGCCGATGCTCGCTACGCCTGAACCCGACAGCTCGGATGATGATTTTTCTTTTTTCGCCCAAGCTTAACTTAGAAAAACTCCCCAGAAACAGGTCCTGTACATCATCTGGTATGAAGCATGGGGAAACCTGGGGCACGGGGGAATTGAGTGTGTGGGGTGATTTTCAAGAAATGGGATTGGGGCATGAGTCTTTTGCACAGGAGACTCCGCGGGCTAGCGGAGCTTCCACTCGTCGGAATTTGCTTCACTGCAGTAATTGGTTGTTTTGGGACTAGAGATCAATAGTGCGGAACAACTCCGATGGTGGGAGCGCTAGAGGCGGAGTCTCCGCTGGTCACACACGAGCTTGGATTTTTTAGGTGACGTCGTAGGGTAGATTGATGGGGTGAGAGACAGCCTCGGCTGATCTTTTACGAGTTGGCGATGGATGTTACACTCGATTGTTTGAGCGGAGAGTCCGTTATGCGGCGTTGATCACAGAAAGGACCTGATCTCCACATTCAACGGAGTGATGTCGGCCGATAAGATGGGTAAATAATAAACACCTCGCCTTCCCCTCTCAACAATATTCCCAGACCATTCTCTCTCATTTTCATCGCCTCTCAAATCATCACAGCCATCATGGGCTCCATCGTCTGGGACGATGAGCATCAATACATAGGCAAACAGCCCTGGTGGAAAGCCGCCTCCTTCTATCAGGTCTACCCAGCCAGCTTCAAAGACTCCAACAACGACGGCTGGGGCGATTTACCCGGCCTCATCTCCAAGCTCGATTATCTAAGCGATCTTGGCATTGACGTCGTATGGGTGTCGCCCATTTTCGAAAGTCCCCAGAAGGACATGGGCTACGACGTTTCAGATTATCAGAAAATATACGAGCCTTACGGCAGCGTTGAAGATGTCGATATTCTCGTCAAAGAATGCCACGCACGTGGTCTCAAGATTATTCTCGATCTTGTTGTTAATCACACCTCAATAGAGCACGAGTGGTTCAAAGAATCGAGATCATCAAAGGATAATCCGAAGAGGGATTGGTATATCTGGAAGCCAGCGAGGTATGATGAGAACGGCGTGAGACATCCCCCTACGAATTGGAGGGGGTATTTTGCGTGCTCGACGTGGACTTGGGATGAAGGTACCCAGGAATATTATCTTCATCTTTATGCGCCTGATCAGCCTGACTTGAATTGGGATAACGATGAGTGCCGAGAGGCGATTTACGAGAATACCATGCGCTTCTGGCTCGATCGTGGTGTTGATGGTTTTCGCATCGATACCGTCAATAAGTACTCCAAAAGGCGAGATTTTGTCGATGCGCCTATCACGGATCCCGCGTCGCCGCATCAGCCTGCGCCTGAAATGTGGTGCAACGGACCGCGCATTCATGAGTTTATTCATGAGATGTATGAGAAAGTACTTGGACCTTACAACGCTGTTTCAGTGGGTGAACTTTCAAACACGCCTAATCCTTCACAAGTCATTCCTTATGTATCAGCCGCTGCGAAAGAGTTGGACATGGTGTTTGAGTTCTCCATGATACGACTTGGCAATGGAAACGGTTTTGGTGACAAGTATATCTACCAACCGTTCCCACTATCCAAGCTCAAAGCGTTTGTATACAAGTGGCAGAGCTTCATCGAGGGCACAGATGCATGGGCAACAGCGTTTTGCGAGAATCACGACAATGGTCGTGCGGTGGATCGCTTCGGTGACGCGTCAACGCCAGAATGGTGGCTCAAGTCGGCCAAAACTCTAGCTATCTGGCAAACAACACTAACAGGAACTTTATTCCTGTATCAAGGACAAGAAATTGGCATGACCAACATGCCTAGGTCGTGGGGAATTGAAGAATACAAGGATATCGAGAGCAGCAACTTTTACGCCGAAGCCGTCGCGTCGGGCGACGAGAAGCGCGTTAGAGACACGATGCACGGTCTTCAGATCATGGCGCGCGATCATTCGCGTATTCCCTTCCAATGGGATGATTCACCCAATGCTGGATTCGCTGACGCGTTGGCGAAGCCGTGGATGAGAGTCCACGATGACTATCGCGATATCAACGTCGCCAAGCAAGTCAAAGATCCCAACTCCATTCTCAGTTTCTACAAAGCTATGCTCCGTCTTCGAAAACAGTATCAAGACATCTTTGTCTTCGGGTCCTTCAAGCTCCTTGACCCAGAGGATGAGTCGCTGTTTAGTTATATCAAAGAGAGTAGTGTACCTGTCAAGGGACGACGGCTTGAGAAGAGGAAGGCTGTTGTTGTGCTGAACATGAGTCGTGAGGATAAGCTTGGCCCGGATGTTCCTACAGTGTTGGGTTGTGCGCATGAGGATGTTAGGTTGATGGCGTATACGAGGGAAACTGCCAGTGGATTGAAAGGAGGACGGCCGATGCTGGCGGGCTGGGAGAGTCGAGTTTATGTTAACTTTGAGCTGGAATAGGCGTTATTGGGTACTTGGCATAGATAATTACGGAGAACTGCAATTCAATCTGATTCATTTATACATCATCAGGCCATTGTTCTATGCCTTCATCTGTTCTTCGCAAATCGACTCCACTAGATGAGTTTGATCCATTCAGCCTTCAACTGTCCTTCTGGATCAGCAGTAAGTTTCTCGAGGATTTCTCCATGCATTAAATTATAGACATAACACTCCCCGATAACCAAGTACCCATCTCCCTTCGGCCTCAACAAAAACGGGACCTCTGCGCCAAACAATACGCAGAGCTTATCCCCAATCTTCATATCCACGGGTCCAACCCCAAAGTCTTTCGACGCCGTCTTAAACAATCTATAAGAGTTACGAACAGGTTCCACGGCGCTGATGTATCGACGAGCATTCCCGCCTTCAGCTATCTCAGCGAGATACTCAGCTTGCGTCATTTCGTCGTCTTCGGGCTCAATAACATCTCGAAGAGCTATAAGATCTCTGATGACCCAGTGGGCACTTCTCGAAAGGACCACAGCAGCTAGATCAGCGAGATTCGTGGCCTCATCATCAATAGGATATGCTCTCCCATCGCCACCGCACGTTAAAATCATGGCGCATTTTCTCCATGCCTCTGTGCTCCATCGTGGCTGATTAAGGAGATTGTTGCGACTTTTGTCATTTTCGTCGAAGATCCCCCAATAGTCGCGGTGTTCCTGCATGGAGGTAATTTGATCTACGATCACGCCTTTGAGGACCAGCTCTCCTTCCTTGTGATCGGAACGCATTTCCATTCGAGAAGCAGATGCACATTGGAACCCTTGATCTTGCTTAGTCGGTAATATCGTCCATGGCCGGCGCTTATGCCAGCTTGGCACCCACGATGGCCTTGATCGATCATAGTCTCCAAATGTCCCAGCTCCCGAAAGAAACGTCAGTGGGTTCGCCGACTCAAGCATGAGTCTTGCGATATCTTCGAAGACTTTCTCAGAGTTAATTGTCTCCCGGTAATCTGGGAC
Source organism: Fusarium fujikuroi IMI 58289 (assembly GCF_900079805.1). NCBI lineage: Eukaryota > Fungi > Ascomycota > Sordariomycetes > Hypocreales > Nectriaceae > Fusarium > Fusarium fujikuroi. Next base: position 458,892 of record NC_036626.1, on the reverse strand, counting down.
GATCTGCCTGCCCACAGAGTCTGTTGTTTCGATACCCAAGAGGCCATAGACCTTATCCTTCGGTTCTTTGCTCTGGAAATATCGAGAAACTTGGAGTAATTGTGCAAACGAGAATTCTAGTCGCGGGAAACATTTCTGCGAAACTGATAGTCGATACATCAGATAACCGTTCATCGCTCCAGTAGGGATCATGTCTCGCCCAAAGCCGCTGGGTGACAGCTCCGGCTTGTGGACCAGTATAGCTGCTGCGAGGCCCACCCACTCCCAGGGGATCTGGTAAGAGCCGAGTTGAACAAGTGCATGCCTGGCTAGGACAGCTTCTTGCAAGACCCACATCCGAGAGAACCAACGACGTCTGAAGAGCTGCATCATGTAAGAGCGGCTGTCTTCACCATCGTTGATGTTGGCGCGATATACGGTAGAATCGTCATATTTTGAGAGTTCCGAGTAAGTTGCTTCGAGGGCCTCTTGACCGGCTTGTGCGAGCCAGTCGTTGACAACTGCGCATACTCCCGAAAAGGCTTTTGACACCGAAGAAAGAGATGTCTCAAGGACCGTGTTTCCACACATGCAACGGTCGCTCTCTTCACCTAGCCATACGACTACCTGCCATGCGCCACTGAATATCTGCCCCATCAGCACTACCTGCTGGCCTCTTTCTTTCACATCCTCCTGGTTGATACAGATGGCATCAGCCCATATCACTCTGCTTGTATTGCTTCTCCGAAGCTCTCGTAATGCGATATACAAACTCACGGAGATAGACATAGAATGACTCGCGCCGTTGGAGATGATTTCTATCTTCCGGTGACTGGAAGTACCTGACGTACCCCAAGTGTATGACAGAGCCTCATATGCTGCCTCGTTTGTTTGCAAGCTACATACATGGAGCTTACATTGAACCACGTCATCCTCTCCAGCGAGGATCTCTAGTACTCGGAAGGTACTGGCCCCGGGCAAAGGGTGATAGATTCCGGAAGTGCTTTTAGCTGGAGTACCATTGTTCTCAAGTGGAGTGAAGCGACATATCGGCGATCTCGGATTGTTGATTGAGAGCAAAATTCCCTCTACGTTGGAATCTTGCTCCAAGTCAGCGAACAGAGGCAGAGGGATTCTCGAATCACTGTCGCGATCAAAGATCAACCTGTTGCTCACAAGTCCTCCTAAATATGACTCTATAGAACTTGCGCGAAGGGATGGATTCATCTACCGATTCCGACATCAGCCGATAAGCTCCAGATGCGTCGAAGGGGAACGAGTTGGCTATGTGGCCAGATAGCTACGTGCAAGAAGGGTAGCAAGGTCATATAAGATTGGAGCATACCCTGCTTAGAAGTGAACTGGCTCTCAATGCCGCAGGGACTTTGAAACTGGAACAGCTGTCTCTTGAGTGGCGCGCGGAGGACTTGGCCTCTGCCTTGGGCTTGGACGGCAACATTTGAGAATCGACAACCGGCAAGACACTCTGGTAGGAATGGAAAGACTAAATGGGGTCTTATATCATCCCTTGTTTCTATTGTTTTAACGTGCTGAATTGCGGATGACACCTCAAAATACCCCTCCTCACTAGAGACCCACGCACTGGTCTGACACAGCCACTCAGCTGACCGCCGCCGTCCAACTTGTATTGTGTCAGGTAACACTCAGCCACTGCAAGGCAACTTGATCAACATCATAATTTATCGCGCGACATTATAATCCGAGTGATGGGGATGAAGTTTTTCTTTCCTTCTTTTTCTTTTTTAATAAGGCCTTTTATCATTTCTCGTCTATACTACAGCTCATCACGAGCTCCTCGCTCGGTCTGCTCCATGATACTGACCCCATGACTTCCGCTCTGAGCGATGAAAGCATCGAGTTGTTCAACCGTCAACATGTCAGTGAAGTTGCCCTTGAAAGAAACAACCTCATTTGTACCAGCACGATATAATCTGATTGAAGGATACGAGTCAATCTCGATTGGTACGTCATTCGCATCGACGTTAATCGTAGCCAGAGCAGCTTTATCAGAAAGTCCAAGCTCTGCGTACTTAGAACCAAGCTGGCCCAGCACGGCATGCAAACTATTCAATTCGTTAGCATTGGAAAAGCGTAGAGACAAGTCTGGCTTACTCGGTACAGTATTGACACCACGGTACGTAGAACTCAACCAAGACATCTTTAGACTTGTCAAATACCAAGTCGTCAAAATTACTGCCCACCAACTTTGCCAAGAAAGGCTGTGATGTTGACACCTCAGGCACTGGCTCTGACTTGATGCTGGGTGTTAATGAGCTAGCCAGGTAAGCAGCCACATGCTTAGCGACCCTATTGGCGTTGAACACCTTTTCAGACATGGGATACGCTCTGCCCTGCTGATTTGCGATGGCAAAACCACGCTTAATTTCTTTATTGAGGTGCATCTGCTCGCATCTCTTAGGGTAATCTGGTGCAAGTACTGTCACGAAGGAAAGCTGGTCTTTATACTTCCTAGCAAGAGGAGCCAGAGACTTTACGAGCTCAGCCCGATCATCGCGTTTGCTGAAGAATATCTGGGCCAGCGGTCGCTCATCCTTGAATGGTTAATTGATATGAAGCCCTGAGTGAAAAGTTGCTTACCTTCATCGCTTCTTCATGAACAATGGGATCATATTCGCGAATCAGTGGCTGGGTTGCATCGCGCAAAAATGCCTCGACGCCCGTGACGGTGAAAGGTCCGCGGTAGTAGGCAGGATCCTCTTCCTCTTGCGTGTAAACAGCAATGGAAGGGCCCTTGCTGTCTTTCTCAAGGCCATGGACAGAACCAAAACTGTAATGCGCTCGCCATCTTTCGGCAACAGCACCAAACGTCTTGTGCTCAGGCTTATGATCCGAGCCAAGAAAAGCAATGACTGCCACTCGAGATGACCGCGCAAAATCGAGATGGTTCTCTTCGGTAAGATCTACAACGGGAGAACCCGACTGCCGCCCGATGTATTTGACAACCCTGCAGCGACGATCAGTGATCCACAAGCAATTTCACAGAAGCTATGAAACCCACGATGACGCGTCTAAACCTTCTTTGTAAGTGACCAGCTTATTGTTGCCGGTTGTAAACTTTAACGTGGGGACTGTGAAGACTTGAGAGTCATCGCACACAGTTGGTTCGTCGTTGCAGTTGACAGAAGCAATGGCAGTGTTTGTGAGTGCTGACGATGCCCTGTCCAGAACTGCTTGCACCCTATCACACTCCTTGCAGCCGTCTGCTGTAAACAGAACCAACGCTGGTCTCGAAGATACCAACACGTTGAACTCTGTTTTACTGAGTTGTACGGCTTGTGCGTGGGCAGCAAGAGCAACGAGTGATACCAAAGTTGATGAACGCATGATGGCAAAACGAAAGATGAGAGAAATGGGAATACCAGTTGGAGGGCAGATGTCAGACAACTTGAAATTCATCATATCAACACTTATCAAGTATTCCAGCCGCCACCACTACTCAAGTTAGTCTATTTTATTAGCCCACATCGTCATCCCTCTAGCTTATCATGAGACCTAATCTCGTATAACCATCCTTTAATTTCAGCAGCCCCCAAAGGGCTTAGTCCATCCCAACACAACTGCCGAAGTGCCCCATGCACGAAGTCGGCCGTACAGCCGTAGGGCACAGACTAAACCCTGCCGATTTCTAGAATGTTTTATCAAATGATGGATCCCCCACCAGTAGAAATAGGAAGGTGAGCTGAAGTTTAAGAAAGACACTGAGTCATGTCCATTGGAGAATAGTGTATCTATCCATTAGCTCCACTAACGGCATGAACCTTATATACGAAAAGAGATGCGGTGACTAGTAAGCGATGAAACCTGAGTCGTGGAAAAATATAAAACCTAGGCCACGAGCTTTGGTAACACGGGTGCTAAGAGAAGAGTTCTAGAAGACTTGTTCCGATTGAGGATAATCGTGTAAATTTGTGTAAACGTTCCTATCAGGGTGTTTCGTGAAGTCATGTTATCTCTTTAGCACAAACTTTGAGGACCATCTCCCTCCAGCTTCTTAGTTAGGTCAGGTACATGATCAAGAAAAGCTTAGCCTGGAGTTCGATTGACGGATGACTATCATTGAGAATCTATTTGCTATCGAATACGCGTCAAAATGGCGATACAGTCGCGAGAGAGGTTGATATGTTGTAGAACAGTATATATAGATCATTGAATCCCACAGATATCTCAACATCCTCATCACAGTCTCACTTCAAACATTCCAACCCCTTCAACTCTTCCATCATGAAGTTCACTTCCACCTCTCTTGCGCTTCTCGCAAGCATTCCCCTCGTCTTCTCCCTTCCCACTGAAGCTCAGCCACCCACTCTGAAGCTCGAGAAGCCTCAGGGTTTTGACAAGATCCAAAAGGCTGATCCCGAGCACTGGCTCCAAGCCGTCAAGGAAGAAGCAGCCCGCCAAGAAGCCGCTGCTGCGTCCACCTTCAACGAAACTGAAGCTCTCGAAGCCAGAGCCAGCTGGATCTACCAAGTCCACGGCATGTACACCGACAACCTCGTCAACGTCGGTGACGTCGACACCTTCTACATGCTCTGGACCCGCATGTACGACTCCAGTGACGATAAGGGCGGTCTCTCGGATATAACCCGCGGCGCATGGAGCAAGTTCTGCAACGGCCCTGGCGCTGGTAACGGCGTCACCACGCGATTCATCCTCGATGGCCAGTGGGGAGCCGTGGGCCGTCTAAGCGGCTGGTCGATGCGCGACGCCCTGATCCACTCTATGTGGCAGACCGCCGATGGCATTGGCAAGAAGAACGGATACACTGTTTACAACAACTGCTACGGCTTTACCTGGCAGGAGGCCAAGCCGGGAAGAACCAACTCGGCATGCGGAGGACGATCCGGCAAGGCTTGCCCGCATAACTCCGACTGCCCGTTGGAGGGAATGGAGTGCACTGGCCTCAAGTGGGGAACTTGGATGCCCAGCATTATCCGCATGAATGTCTACAACCGTGATGGATCGCTGCGTGCTGATGCGTACCAGGCCAGAATTTCTTCGCAGGCTCCTGGCTCTGGTGGTTGCTCCAAGGCCCAGACTATTTCTGCCTATGTTGCTGACTTTATCCCCATTGTTGGGCCCTACTTCGCTACTGGTATCCGTATCAACTGCTTGTACCAGAGCTAAGTTCGCTCGCCGAAGGCGTGAAGTGGTCGCGGCGTCACAAGGTTGAATCCAATTGATCTTGTGGTTCGGGGACGTGCACGAGGATGGAGTATAGTGTGCAATCGACCTTTGTCATTCTTTGTAGATAGTTATTTTAGCTCATGAATCGACTCTCCCCAGATGGCAGCTGATCTTCACCGCCTTGTAGTCGTGACCTAAAGTGCTTTGGAACCATTCTGAGACGTGATGTAGTGATTGAAGATTTGGATTCAAATCTCTTGATAGAAAACAAGACATTGTGAAGTGGAAATCAGAGTCTGGAGAGAAGGATGCCACCGCGATTCAGCACTTTGTAACGAAGAAATATATGCCTGACTATGAGTATCTTAAAGAGAGGAAGCTAAGCTGCCAAATAGCTATGTGGGAGGATACATGATTCATATGTGTTCGTCAATACCATTACCGCCAATGCTCAGCTATCCAGAGGTAGAATTTGGAACAACTCAGCACTCGGGCTAGGCAAAGGCTCCTTCATGCCCAAAGCCTTAGTCACGTTGTCCACACCGATAACCCAGCCTGGGGAATCCTCCTGCCTAATAGTAAACCTGTCGGAACCTGGCGCTGCAGGCTTGATAAACCAGTTCCACTGAACGGGGATTTTGAGCCCATGCCCTTTAACGACGAATCTGGCACTATTGTAGCCACCACCTGCGGTCACGATGCCCAAGTAATCGCCTGTTTCAATCTCTTGCAGCCAGTAGGCAGAGCCGCTGAATGAATCAAGTGACTCCCTGCCCGACGCCGGTATCAGGTGCCATTTCTGCCACCCGCCACTTGCAATGGGGATGGGAGTGGAGGGAATAAGGTGCGACACCTTTCCAAGTCCCGATCCATCGCCAGTCGCAAACCAGATTGGCAACTTCATCTCACCCTCGACTTCCATCAGACTGTTGTAAAGGTCGATGGTAGCCTTGCCCACAGATGACTCGAAAAGCTGTTGCTGCTTCTCCAGGTATCCAAGGTGACGGGCGGTAGTCTTTTCTCCTTCAGAGAAGTGAACCTTGGGGGATTTTGTCGCCATCTCTAGAAGCTCGATTCCCCGCCCGACCACGGCCCAGTAGCTGTAGACCTGTACCTCTAGTTAGCTTTACATACCCAGTCACTGCTTTATGAGCTGTTACTTACCAAAGCTCTGCATCGAAGGTAGAAAATTCGGAATTCTTCTGAGTTGTCAAAGGCTCGCTGTGCAAGTTGCTGTAAGAATGAACTCTTCCCCTCCTCGCCCAAAAAGCTGTTGATTTGTTCAAGACTCTCTGGAACCTCCTTGACAGCCTCCTTGAGGCGATTATCCAATCGCTTCTGGAGATCACGCATTTTCTCCTGGCGTTTCTCAAGATCCGCGATCTCGGAGTCACGAACAACAGTCTCGAAAATGTCAATAATGCCGTTGTAGAGACTGTCAATCTTTGTCAAATGACTCTTCAGGGAGTCACTTCGAAGTTGCAGAATGCTATCGGCCAATTGGCTAGCAAGATTGTCAATGGACTTCTTGACATCGCGAATGAGGCCAATGGCTTCTTTAAGGTCCTTCTTGACATCTGCGATCTCGTTTTTGATGTTGCCTTCATCGCTGCCAAAGAACTCCTCAAAGCCCTTCTCAAAAGCCTTGGCGCCAGCTGCTCCTGCGATGCCACAAGCAAACTTTACCAGAAGCTTGGTGCCGATTTTCTCCGCCAATGCTGACATGTTGTAGACTTGTTGCAGTGTCCAAGAAGAATGGGTAAAAGATAAGAGAGGTAGGTTAGTTGAGAAAATTATGTGGGTAGAAGTTGATGAGGAATTATCTTCTTGACTGAAGGGGTCTGGCTCTTTATAGAGAACTGGCGCTTTAGTTCCATTGCTATCTCGTGCACTAACTTATGCATTTGGCTGAAAACAGAAGAGGGAGATAGTATGGTGACCTGGATGTATGGTGTTGTGGCTGGCTGGCCGATGCAATGCCCCATAACTTGGCAATAAAGACAGGTCGAGGCCAGTTCAGCTGTCATCCTCCATCCTGGGTATATCCTCAGGGTAGATGACAGAATCCAAGCATTGACCAGTCATTGATCAGTTTGGGGCGGAATAGGCCCGCGCAACAATTCCGATTTTATTTTAAACTGTCACGTAGGCCACTAAATAACCCCAACAGTAGACACGGCTAACCAAATTAACAGTCAACAGTCAATAGTCTGTCCCAACTCGGAGCAATATTCCCCACTAGCGTCAATAATTGGCCCTTGAAAGGATAAGGGTCCAAAACTATTGAATTTCTGTGAATAGCTGAAAACAAATCTGGACAATATGGATATAGTCACGGAGTAGCCGGCAGGCTGAGTATTCCTCTATTCCTCTCTAAACTCCAAAGTCCCATTAGCAACTTTGCTTCGACTTTGGCCAATCTTTACCGCTTTATAAATGTAACCTAATTCAGGGATGCTCTGTATTTTGATGATGAGGGTGAGAGCCCCAATAAGTGCAACTTAAACTCCACAGGATGGAACAGGTAGACCAGCGCTGTTGCCGATAGCTGATACTGCGTTTTAGAGATATATACCAAGATTGATAGCATACTATCAGCAATAAATAGGCCAAATTTCGTCTGAGGACTACGATAATGACGAAGTTTTACTATGTAATAGGACTGATACTAGCCTTTCCAGGTAACCTTTTAGATCTGCAAAATGATGACGTGAACAGCTGTTATGGTTTATTGAAAAAAGAAAACATTGTTCTTAAGAATGTTAATATTTTGCCTCTTATGTTGGGCTTATGGCTACTGAAATGAAGTTCTTGTAGATACTGCTGTTACATAACATGTATATGGTAATAGCCTATACTGCTGACTTTGTCCCTCTTATCGGGCCATACCCTGCTATTGTTTTTCATACGAACTACCCTTATCAGTGCTAAGCTTGCTCAGTCAAGGCATGCCATAACAGCTAGGATCGTTGACGAAGTGGCCCAGGCATCACAGGGTTGGCATCGTGTTACATAAGGACTTGGCAATGGTCGTCATGCTTAGTAGTTCTTACTTCTATGTAGACAGTTCCTAGAATAACCATAATTCCTTCTTATGGCACAAAATTCACTTTAACAGACTGAAGACCCTAAATCTCTGGCTATAGTGCCTGAGCCCTTCCGAGGGGTCACAGGCTTAACCCGGCGTCAAGACATCCACACTTTCGTGACAGACAAGGCTGATGGCCAGAATACTTCGCAAATGTGTCCTCGTCAGCTCATTTGCCACTATCTCATTCCACACCTAGACCCTTTTCCACTCTAAGTAGAACTCCTTTCCAGTCACTCCCGCTCCCATCATGCGATCAAACTCCTCCTGCGCACCCGCCTGTCCCTGCTTTAGCTTGATTCTAAAAGGCCATTTCTCGATGATGGTGTGCTCGTCTTTGATCCCGATCTTCATATACTCCGGAAATTCATCAAACTCAAGTTTGTGTGCAATCCTACAACTGTTAGGTCCAAAGGCAATGGCAGAGCTTCCCCAATTACTCACTTGTCGAAAATGTGGTCAAAGGTTCGGATCAAATCCGAAGCAAGTACGAACTTGACGATAATTGCATCCCAGGTTGTAGTAGGCAGGGCAGTTTCGGGAAAGTAACCGTCGAGGAGCGCCACCATTTCTTCATGTTTGTCAGACTCAGGAGTCGGGCCAACACGATCCTCACTTGTCATATTTTCCTGGATGGCGTCCATGAAGCGTGTGATAAGTGTTGCGTGAGGATTGACTGTAGGTGAGCGAAGCAAGGGTGCCATCACAGCAACCGTCATATTGATGCCGAGATAAGACTTGTCCGAAATATTGGATACCTTTAAAGAATGTAAGTGTACTGTCGATACACAGTCACCGAATCTTACCTCGATGCGGTCAAATGACCCCTTCTTGAGATGGTCAAGAAGGTCGGTAGCATTCAAGTGGAGTAGCTGAAAGGTGATCCGTTTGTTTGCAATACATGAAATGAAGTGCTTCAGGACTGAGCGAAGGTAGGTGAAGAGTTTACCGTAGATGTCGGAGGTTGCAGGACCATGCTGAGTCATTTCAACGTCTTTCGCAGACCACCCATCTAGCGGTTCGCAGGAATACTCCATTGGCCACGAGCATGGAGAATGGAAGAGTGTCCTGAAGATATTAGTTTTATCCCGGAAGTCAATGAAACGAACACTCACGGATTCGGGATCGTAAACTCGCTTCGTCCTACTCCAAAGGGTTGAAGGACTCCATGCTCCCGAAATCGCTGCTTAGCGACTCGATGAGAGGGTGGGAGGAACGCGTAATGGCGATCGAGAAAGTCGCGTTGGGACTCGGCAAGAGTCACGGCCTTTCGAAACTGGTTCGCTATCTCCATGTTCAGACCGTTGGCGGTACTGACGGAGGACAAGAGCTTGTCCCAAGTCCCCTTGGCGAGAACCAGTCTGAGAGATCGCTTCCCGAAAACCCACGTCTTACCCAAAATGCGGTTATCAGGCTTGTCCTTTATCTTGTCGCAGACCGCCTGGATGAGCGGACGGATGCGCTGCTCAAGGACGACTTGGTCAGACTTGCGGATGAAGCTTGAGTACCACGTATGAATGATGCAGTCGACAGCTTGTTCATCGTCGTCAGATGTAAGAGCAATAAGAAGAATGATTGCATTTCGACCAACGATGTTCAGGTCACGATCGCTTATGGTGATGTGGAGGGGCTGATCCCAGCCTGGAGCAAGTTGAGCGATGGTCTTGACGACATTTCGCAGGTCGCCTGAGGCTATCATTACGAAGAGTTAGCTACTCCACCACCAAGATACAAAGCAAGAAGAACAAATACCAGCAAAGAGAAGAGATAAACTCTTTTGGAGGGATTCTCCTTCATTCCCGTCAAGCTTGAGAACATCAAGAGCTGGGACACTCCCAAAGATCCAAGTATCCCCTCCGAGACCATTTCTGGTTGGGACTTGGCTGCCTGGGGCGAAAGCTGGAATTCGATTCTGCAGAACCCATCCAGGCTTCCAAGCATCGCTGTTCAAAGCGGATTTGCAGTCGAGCTTGTGGATGGGCCAGTGAGACTTCTGGCACTCGGAGCTACAGTACTGCAAGATGTGAGCATGATGCGACTAGTTGAGAAGTACCTGAGGCCAATACTTACGACAACAAGACGGCATTTAGCGCAGCTAGACTTGCCAGTGTTCTGACAATTGGCGCCATCTAGGCTGCAGTTCGCGCAGGGAAGTGAGGATGTCGCCATGATATCTGATGTCGATTCTGGTGACTGGTGAGGAAAAAGAAAAGGAAGAGAAGAGAAGAAGAAAAAGAGAGCAAAAGAGAAATGGTGAAAACCAGAGCTTGGTTGGAGCCTGAGGCTAGATCAAACATTCACAGGGTGTTTGCTGTAACTTCCAAGCACTGGCTGGCACTGTCAAGGCGGATACCTGCATATCGCGACCTCGCTGATTTCTTGATTGCGACTCCACTCTTCAAGCTGCTTGAGTCAAACAGCACAATAATTCATGGTTGCTAGCGGCAATATCTGGTATACAGTGGCTACCTAGGTAAAGGAGGAAAGAAAACACAGGAGCTCGATGCTAAATGACATAAACACTTAGGTAATATAGCCTAAGCCTAGGATATCTTTATCAAGTTTAGGATACCTTTGCTAAGTTTATTTTAACACCCTATATGAAGGTCCAATGTTTTCTCGCCCTTTGAGGAATGCCTACGACAGAATAAGTTGACCCTACCTGGTCAATACCTACTTAGTTTGATCCACTACAGCAGCAGTGCTGCGATGCCATTCACATCCAAACGTAAGAAAAACTCTAGAGCCCGGCAAGTATCCGGCAATATTGCAGTTTGTCGGATGCCTGCATTGCAGTGGTCCATGATCTCGCCTGACTGCCTTGATATGCTAGTCATTGGTAATTTGTGATCGGGATTGCTCACAAAGAGTTTACATATTTCGGTGAAAATCATTGTTGGAATCACTGGCAATAGAAAAAGAGGCTGCTGGCAAGCCTCAAATGCATCAATCCCCTGACGCTGGTTCTGCCTGATACATCCTCGTGGGTCTGTTGTGCACAAGCATCAATGTCACTCTTGAGCACTACGAGCAACGGATTTTCTAAGATTCAAAGATACATAAGTGCAATTGTCAAACTACATATCAAGTAGGTGCAGTCATAGTCACTATGGCAGCCTTCACTGAGGCACTCTGACTGTACCCTTCATCACCTCGACGGCTGTTCCACTAAGATGAACACTCTTTACCTTTCTCTCCCCAGCTCCATCCGTCTCGACCTCAACATCTACCACAATCAGACTCTCCCGCCCCATCTCAACACCCTGCGTGATATTGAACCTGATCGAGGTCGCAGAAAGCTTGTGCAACGCCAAGTAACACGACAACGCGCACGCAGCACTTCCGGTCGCCGGATCCTCCATATTGCGCTTGACAAGTCGCGTACGAAGATTCTGTACATGCTTTCCGTCAGATGATGTCTCCCCCTCTAGGAGAGTGTAGTAGTAGCGCCTAGAGTCAAAGTCGTGTTTCCAGCCGTCATCCTGCAAATTGCCGTCGATGTAAGTCATAGCCCCGACCTTTGCAGCGCCGAGTAGCTCCAGAGATGGGAGTTCCACAAGCGCGAAAGTCATTCCGTTGACAATGCTAAACAGCGGTGCGCCTTCATCAGCGGCAGCGACCTTGGCCAGTTTATCATCCCAACCAGCTTCAATCTCATGCTTTGGCAAGCGCTCTTTATGAAGCTTGACATCATGCGGAATTAAAGCACGCGCAGAACCGTTTTCGAACTGGAGATCGAGTCTGCCCGCCTTTGCAATCATAGTCTTGACACCTTGGGGCTGAAGAAACAGAGCTGTGCCGATAGTCGGATGCCCCGCAAATGGCAATTCGAATTTCGGGGTAAAGATATCGATCTTCCTCTCGTCTGTTTCATCGCGATTTTCAACATCATGAACAAAAACAGTCTCGGAGAGGTTGAATTCGCGGGCGATGCGTTGCTTTTGAGACTGGGTGAGGGGAGCTTGTTGGCTTGGTGGGGGTATCGTCACCACTGCCAAAGGATTGCCCTCAAAGGCGGTGGTGGTGAAAACATCGAGAGTAGTAAATTGGAGACTCATTTTTGCGCTTTTGATTTTTTTCTCGATGTTGTATCGATGCCTGGAATACATGAATCAGCTTTTTGTACTCAGCCAATTGGGCGTGTGAGTCAGAGGGAGCTTCAGTCGTAATACGATGACTAATTCAGCCGAGCACAAGTCAACAACAACATCGGCACGTATATACCGAGAGCATTAATTCTGAGCGATTTTAATCCCTGGCCAGACTAAGTGCCGATGTAGCCTGTCATTGACAGACAGTTTGATTCAGAAGAAATCTTCAATTCCTGCGAATTTGCTCAATAGCAGCAATGTCTTGTATCTCTATGCTACTAATTTCGAGCGCATCTCACATCAGGAGCTGAGTTTCGATACCGTATCCTTCAAGGTGCGCACTTCACGTTCCATGTTTCTGAGTTCAAACTCGTGCGACTTTTGTAGCTGCCTTGCCACTCTTATCCGGTTATACCCCCAGCAGAAACCAAGCAGCGTGAGGACAAAGGCAGCCACAGCGCCGATGGCGATACCTGCCACCTGAGGACCTGTCAACCCAGACTTTATACTCGGTTTGACTTTTTTGCGGGTTTTGCGGTTTTTGCGGGACGGTTTCGCAGTGGCTGTAGGGTCAGGTTGGGGTTTTTTGGTAGATTGCGAGGTGGGTGATTTTCGTACCAAGCTTGGTGTTCCTGAAGCCGCGGGGAGGCGTTTCTTGGAACTATCCGGCATACTGACATTGAAGTATGCGGACTTTTCATACACTGGCCTTCCGAACAATTCAGATACTTGGAATTGGAACCTGTAAACAGCGTCTTCACCATTCTTCAAATAGTGGTTGATGTCATACTGAGCCGTCCACAAATAGGTATTTCCTTCCTTTGGCACTGTACGATCACATTAGTATAACTCTCGCAAAACTACAGAGTGGAATTCCATCATACATCGCAGCGTGTCCGTTTTTGGCCCAAATTCACTTTTCGCGGTATTCAGCTGCGCAGCAGTCACATTTTCAATGGTGTCACTACCACCCAAAAGCGTGACCTTGATGGTCTCACCGTGTCTGTAGCGTTCGTTGTTGGTGAGAACTTGAAACCCGTCATCGAATGGGCCGAATCGCCAGGGGCCAGCGAATCTCGCGGGCTCACGGGGGGGCGAAGTGAGTGGCCCTCCTTGACAAGCTGCTAGGCTGGCGAGTGAGGATCCCAAAAGGAAAACCCAATTCAGTTGCATGATGGGTGTTGTAGACTGAAGTCAAGATGTGGGGAGTTATGTGTCGCCTATCCAAACCTGCAGACTTAGAGTGGTGCAAAAGATTTGATGGTATGGATGAAAGGGATTCATGTAAGGGCGAGAGACGCCTATTTATCATAATTGAGCACTCCTGTCTGAGAGTCTGAACCAGCACTCAGAGTTTGGTGGCTGATGTCGGCATGGATTTCCAAGTAGGCCAAAAAAAATATACGCCAGTCATTCACGCCGCCACCGACAACTCTAGACGCTGAATAGCCGCGCCAAGAGTCCAGCGGCGTGAGCGATGCTAAGACGATATCATATTAGACTTTGGAAACACTCACGAGCCCAAGAATGTAGCACGTCGGTTACTTGAATCCTATCAGCCAATGAACCATTACCCCGCACACTGATTTTGATATCATCCAATGAGGGTAATGTGTTGGTTTTTCAACAGGTCAGATTTGTATAGCCACAGAATGTCTATGTGTTACGATTGCCGAGCAAGATAAGTATTCGCAAGCCTTTTTTGTGGACCAGGCTTTGATTCAAATACTGAAACCAATGTGAACGGTCTTTTTGGAATGGCAGTCAAACCTAAGGGATAGAAATCCCGAGTTATCCAGGGTTCATCGGATTGTAGCGATGTTTATTATTGGCCATTGTATAAAGGCTTTTGAGTAGATTCTTGCATCGGCGTATCCTCATTCGTCACCAGTGTTCGCAGCCTAGAGTTTAATTTTATTGGCGGCGGTCAACTACATGGCCAAAATTAGCTGGCCCCTCAATTTCTCGTGAGGCCTTTGAGTGATCATGAAGTATGATGTGGGCTAATTCTTGAATGTCCATAACCTATCGCATTACGAGTAATCTTCCCCGCAGTATTTCAACTCTAGTTTATGGTTGAATCCCTCTCCGTCAAGGCGCTTCATGCAGCCCCGGTGGACTTCTAGCATACCCTGAAGGATTCATCCCCAGTGCCGAGTCACCAGGTAGCTCAGCCTTTGTCTCGGAAGAGTGGAATTGTTGGTGGTGACTCTGAGAGACCACTGAGACGCCTGTATCTTTTTCGCTTCGTCCTAATCGTCTCCAGATGAACCATCCGACAACCCCAAGAAGTATTAGACCGCCGATGGTGCCCCCAACCGCGGCACCAGCAACTTCGCCCTTGGTCATTCCAGAGTCGGGATTTGGATCAGTATTTGAATCCGAGCTCTGATCTGTGGCCGTAGATGTTGGGAGTGGCTGCTTAGCGGACGTTGCAACCCCTGAAAAAGACATGCTTTGTATTGTAAGGGGAGTCCACGCGGAGGTGATCGTGGTCCAGAGTCTCGGAGCGGTGACATTGAAGTATTGCGTCGTAGCAATGAATCCCAGATAACCGGCGTGAGGATCGCCCAAGGCAAAGTGGTACACAGAGTCTTCATTTCCCTCCAGTATTCCTAATACATCCCACTCGGCCTTCCACTCAGTACGAGATGCTAGTTGAACGGGTCAGCACGGCGAATACGTGCAGCAGATTTCTTGATTTCCTACCGTCTAATACTCTGTCATCCCAGTCCGTTGAATCTATTTGTTGGATCAAGTAGAGCTCAACTTTGTCGAGATCGGTCTCCCAAAGGAGCTGAATCGTATCCCCAACATTGTACTGTATATTCTGTCCGAAGCCAGCATCGCCGTCGACATCTAATTTCCATTCTGGAGGACGCAGGAATTTGGTGCTGCATAGAGCACGATTTGCGAGGATCGAGAGTATTAGAGTGAGGATCGAAATTGTATGCATATTGAGGACGGACAATTTCAAGTGTCAAAAGTGAGGGATGATGGGCCGTTCGCATTTAATGAGGCCTTAGTGCAGGATGTGAAACTCAGGACTGGCCGTGGTGGACAGGCTTTTTTGTTTTGACTGATTCGTGAGCCGAAGCCAAGACCAAGTTGATAGGGGCCATTAATTAAACCAGGGCCATCCTCCCCGGGTGATATGCAGCCGACGATCGAGATAGGAATAGTTCAGGCCGTAGCCTAAAATGCTGGGACTGAACTTGGAGGCTGATCTGACATTTGACTCCGTTCCCACCACCGTGAAATCTTCAACACAAGTGGGAAGTTAATAAATACTAGTATCTACTATGAGCATTATTCTTGTGATGAGTTTCTTCTTTTATCTCCCTTTTGCAATGTTTGACGGGACTCGAGGTCCCCGCCATTTTCTTCGGTGCACTTCCAGATTTGTCTAGTTGCATATGCAGTCTTGGCAGGGGACAACCAACCGCACAACAACCAACAGAGCGTCACATCACATTGGGTTCAGCTACTGGCTGTGAAACACTTCGCACAGACATGCTGCCCAGAAGAGAAGGTGATTAAATGAGAGCCGAAAAGAGAAGCAATGTTGATAAGCCCATTTCTGAAAAGGGGCTCTGGTCACTTTGACGAATTATCATCGTTCGGGAGTTCGCCTCTTGTAGACTCCCGTCTATAGAGGCTACCGATGTCGCGTGTTCGCCGATGCTCCAGACAGAGGTAGCTCTTGCATAGGTAGGGTGCTGATCACCTGAGCGAAGGAGAAGGAGCCTTGTAAGGCTGAATACACAACTGACTCTGCCATTTTGCTGTTAGCTTATTTCCAGGAGACAGATACGCACACAGATTATGAACTGACACCGAAACTGTGACCCCCCGTCCAGGTCGTAAGCAGAGGCAATTACAGAACTTGTGTCTGTCGCAAAGAGATATAGCTAAGATATTATCATGCATGATGCCTAAGCCATGTACAAATTCCTCGACTGGTCAGTTCGGAGAATTGGAATCTCGTGGATGCGCGGGATAGCTAGCTGGGCACCTAATTGGTCATGGGTATGATAATAAAGACATTATAATACACACAGCTCGAGGAACTCACGGGAGATATCATTAATTGAAACAGGACGATGATGTCATACACTGGAACTCATGAACGTCATATAAGTTTGTAATTGTTTCTAAGTTACGGCTGAATACAGACAACGAGCTAGGGAAGCGAATCGAAAGCCTGAACGTTCATAATGAGTGTGTTTTGAGAACAGTAGAATATCATCATACAGATGATCCATAAATAGTCATTTATCCAGACTCGGCCTGCTTGTCGCAACCGCCCTGCTTAAGGCTACATTGAGCACCAGTGAAAACAGCCTCCTTGCAATTAGTGAAAGAGGCACGGCGATCACGTCCGTTCTTGACAAAGTC
The DNA here is from genome assembly GCF_900079805.1 of Fusarium fujikuroi IMI 58289. Lineage (NCBI taxonomy): Eukaryota > Fungi > Ascomycota > Sordariomycetes > Hypocreales > Nectriaceae > Fusarium > Fusarium fujikuroi. The sequence goes on along the minus strand of NC_036626.1, from coordinate 442,170 downwards.
GATGACGAGGTTGCCTCCGACACCGTTGATGTTGAGACGACCCCCATCAATAGCACGATTGGTGCCCTTCAGCTGGCCAGTGGCGTACTCCTTGCAAGAGCCAGGGAAGCCATCGGACCTCTGCGTGGAGGCTCCGTCGACTGGGGAAATGGTGATAAGGCATTGGCGGCCACAGGCTGGAGAGCCAGGAGTGCCACCACCAGGAGTTGAAGCGTCCTTGACGTCGAGGGACAAGGCGCTGCTGGCAAAGGCGGCGATCATGAACATGGCGGTGGTCTTCATATTGGCGGCCTGGTGGGAATTAGCAAAGGGAGGTAAAGCTAAGAGTCAGTGGTGCGGGCTTACAGAGATGAAAATTTTTGTAAAGCTTTTAATAACTTGGAATGCGTGTGTGAATGCTGTGAAACTGTTGTGTTGATAATGTCGTTGAAGTGGTCGGAGGATGGCCTTTTATGCTTGAGCAAAACATCTTCAAACACTCATAGAAGTAGCAATACATGGACTGCTTTAAAGTTAATCGGCGATCTAGTCTTGGATAGACAAGAGGATCGCTGAATAAGAGTGACTAACAGGATGATCAACGAATTTGCAGCTCTATCACGAAGGTGCGCGATGCTGAAAGCAAACAATCCCCAAAAGAAGAACAACAGTACGAACGTTACATGATGTCAGAATCGAGATATCAGCCTGCTTGTGATAATCAAGCTCGCGGAAATATATATGATCGTCGTACTAGAGAATAGCTAGGTTACATTGTATGGTTCGGCCGCCTTGTGGTCATGCATGAGCGGCCGCTTTATAGTGTTCAGCCACTACGAAGGAGCGATCTGCATTCATACTACGATCCTCCACCGACAAAGGGAATTATTTCTCGTATAGAAAGTGCACGAGCATTAAACGCAGCTTTGTAATTGAGCATTGTGAGATTCTCGACACTCACTAATGCAATGGGCACGGAAGATCCAAAATCACGGACATTCCATGATCTCGATCTATGCCGAAGTTGCCGTTCTAAATGGAGGTATTTGCTGGTAATGTTACTTCATAACCAGGAATTCTCGAAATTTGAATGGCATCTCGTCAGTGCACTGCTGAAGAGGACTGTCATGAGTACAGGTTATACGAGTGTAATGCGTGTCCGAGATTCAGACCACTCGCTAATCCATGTGCCTATTTCTCCGTGCTCAAATATCCCAACACGGCTGAAAGTAGTCCCTGAGACGAGTTCCAGCATCATGAAGACGTTTTTGCCCCCTCCATATCCATGGTAGCCCATGCACAGAGGCACACATGCCCTTTCCACTTTTTCCATCTCTTTGAACTTTCGCACCAGATCTGTGGTGTCGAGCTGTAGACTCTGCGAGCTGAAATTCTCTTCAAAATAGCAATCACTTCTGATTTCATCTTTGTATACTGCGAGCGTGGTTGACAGGGCCGTCCAGCAATAGTAGAACAGCCTACACTCGATATCTAGCTCGGCCGAACGCAGGAGTCCTGTAGAATCACCTCCTGGGGATTCAGCTACGATTCGCTCTTCCACAAGTTTCACGAGTGGCTTTGGAAGGCCGCTGTACCTCTGATGCAAAGCACTGAGTGTCGTGTGTCCTCCTCCGGAAGCCCAACTCCATGTTGGAGCATACGACCCATTGCGAACCACCTCGGCGCCTTCACTTGCATTTGTCCTTCAGGTCAGATCGGAGTGTATAGTCTCCTTCCAGAGCCCGGCTAGGTATATATCTTTGTTGGCCTCATTGGCAATACCAGACATGGCGATGAGTCTGTCTGACTCTTTCGTCAGAGCACAGTTCGCATAGATAGACACGAGGTTACCCCACAGAGTATGGTAAGTCTTTCTGTCCATAGCTTCGTATCTATGACCTGTCGACACTGTTTTCATAATCTGCTGTACTGCCGCTTAATACACTGCGTGGATAGGCTGGCGGTGCAAAGAAAAGTCTTTTGCAAGAGTCTGGAGTTCCCAGTTCGGATCTGCTTCACATACAGTAGTCTCAAGGCACTCCCAGTACATTTGACCTTTGGTAAATGAACAATGCGAGGGGCTAGAGATACTAAATTTGAAGTACGAAGACTTTACCTGATTATTTTCTCCCTGATTTGTTCAACTCAAATCCTTAGGTGACAACATGTATTGCGGCCCAACCACATTCAAGCCAACGAAAGACGCTGAAATGTGGCTGCATATGCGGCGGATTGTTCTGCCGTGTTTCAGCCGCGAATAAAGAGCCACCTAACCAAACCGAATGATCAAGATACCGGAAGTCATCAAGCTCAAAACAAAAACATTACATCCCGCCATGACGCTAGCCGGTATCAGCCTCGTAGACGACTGGACATCGAAAATGAAGACACGGTAAAAGGCCCGCCCACCATATTGCACCGTGCTTCAAGTCTCACTCATGAGAGCTGATCTCCGTTGGCTGACGGAACCCTTTCCAGGCTGACCACCAAGAGGAGGCTCGAGACTGCTTACCCCGCAACTGTATGGCGAGCTTGTGAATAGCAAGGTGATTTTAATTGGTCTATAGAGAATAGATCATGCTCGACATCGTCAATGCGATTAAAGCAAGGCTCGTTCTCTTGTCATCCTCCAATTCCAGCGCTGTCTTGTTGCATCATTCGACTCCCCATAGACCCGTCTTTCTCAGGCCAAGGCACTGTGCTCTCTGATTGATAACAACAGAATGGCCTGCGTGGTCTGTAATTCCCCGGCACCCCCCAATAGTAATGATCAAGGCTGCACGTACGACGAGTTAGTGGAAGCAGCAGAAGCCGATTGTGCTCGATGCACGTTTGTTTTAAAGTGCATCAGCAAAGGGGCAGCACATATCAATGTCCGGGACATCAAGAAAGTGCATGGCTGCGTTATAGTTCAATGGTCCGGTGGCGAGTGCTTATTGGAGGTTTTCAACCAGCATGGCAAGTCTCTGTCATTAAGTTTCTCAATCACAAGTAACCGCGGCGAAGCTTACACCTGAGACATCGAATCATGTTGACATAGTAATTGCGGCAATTTGGAACACGCACTAATGATTCTTGCTGCAGGTGTTGAAGGTGCCGAGCTAGGCATCAGACGGTTGCCTCTAGGTCGTTTCCCCAGCACTACAGAATTCCAGACGACGACCACCACAGTCCAGTCATGGATAAGGGAGTGCCTGGATACACACGATGGATGTCAGTCACAGATCAATGATCAGTCTGCCTCGTTCATCTGCCCAAAGAGATTACTAGACCTGAGTAATGGAGCCCTGGTTCTGCGAGAGAATCTCGGGCAGAAACTACGCTACGCGTGCCTGAGTCACTGCTGGGGCAAGATCAACATTGTTAAAACGACAACACTCACACTTGGCACGTTCAAAACAGAAGTGCCTTTGGATCAACTGTCGAAAACGTTCCGCGATGCTGTTGGCATATGCCGAAGTCTCGGAATTCTCTATCTTTGGATCGACTCGCTTTGTATAATTCAGGACAGTCCAGAAGACTGGAGAGAACAAGCAGCTCAAATGGCAGATGTTTATCAGCACTCGTTCCTTACTGTTGCAGCTACAAAGTCCCATGATGGGTCCCAGGGTTGCTTTTCGGAGACTAGCCCTCGATACGTGGCCAAGCTAGTTCCTGGCTATAAAGATATCTACGTCCGCGAGCGGCCTCCAATATTTCCAGATCACTGGACGCAGTTGGAAAATAATCACAGCTATCCGCTACTCAACCGTGCATGGATCTACCAAGAGATGAGGCTCTCACCGCGCGTCTTGCACTTCTGCAACGAGGAGGTTATCTGGGTTTGCCAAGCCTCACAACGAAGCGAAAGCGGTTGCAACGACCTCGATTATAATGACGGCGATAGCTTTAAGCCCACGCTATTTGGCTGTGTCAACAACAATATTCGTGATAAGGACCAGCTTACATGGCACCGGACAGTTCTAGAGTATTCCAGACTGAATCTCACCTATGAATCAGATAAGACGATTGCACTAGCTGGAGTTGCTCAACGTATGCAACGCACACGGCTGGATGATAGATATCTAGCTGGGATATGGGAAAAGCATCTCCCGCTCGATCTCCTATGGATGGTCTGGCCCACGCCGACGATCGGAAAACCGAGACTTGCCAGGTACCCTTCGTGGTCATGGGCTTCTGTCTCATCACAGGTAATGTGGGACGGGATTTGGAGTCCACTCCAGTCTGTGGTTGTTCAGGAAGTCCGATATATGCCTAACGGCCCGAGCCAGATGGGAGACTGCTCAACGTCTTCAATTACCTTACAAGCTCCCCTGATAGATGTCAAGTCCTTACTGTCAACCGAGGTCACACCTATGAGGGTATGGAATGGCAACATTAGCTACACAGTCACACCATTGGAAGATATCCACCGCGAAGAGCTTTGTGTTAACAACTACAAGCCCGATAGCCCTTCAGATGGACCAGCACCTACAAGATGGCCCCCTCTCTGTGGCGGGTTCGTCATCCCACTGGGTGTCAATCTCGAAAACAACTTTGCTTTCTGTGGCATCCATGTTATCAAAAAGCCGGGACATGACGGCTATGAGCGAGCTGGCCATGTTGGGATTAGTCATGATGCTTTGTTAACAAGCAATTACGCCAAATTCTTGCACCGCCTAAAGAAAGACCATACTTTGCCAATACCAAGCACGGAGGTTCTGGAGAGCACCTCCAGAGGTTACGTTTATCGTCTGAAAGAGCTGCTAGAAGGATTGCAATTATCAGAAATCGTCTTAGTATAGAATATGCCTTTAATCCTTAAATACAAGAAGCAAATGTCCCGCGTCCCTCCAACGATGTCCTAACCCATTGATACGTTCTTCATTTCAGCGCGCATAGCTGCTCCATCCGGTACTACCAGCCCCATCATTATTCCCGATTTCTACGCTCAATGCGGCTGCCCTCCTACGGGCTTCTTTCTCGTAGGAGTTGCCATATATGTAGCTGGACTTGCGATCGAGTTCCCGTCCCTTCGCAATAATGGCTTGAGGGTCATGTAGACCATAGAATTCGTCACCACCGATGAGCCTTTTGACGAGCCGGTCTAGCATACTGAGATCCAACATGCTGAAAGATTAGGAGTGGTGGGCTTGAAGAGCGTCAATTTGGTAGAGATTATAGATGATTCTGATCAGAGACTAGGAGTTTGGTGTCTCAAGAGCAAGGTGTGCTTTTGAAGTCGCGACTTGTGGCTGAGAACTTAAATTAGAGTAGATCTCATGTTCGAAGCGGTCCATCGCTTGGCCTTGGTGAGGAACATCTCGCGAGCGTCAACAGGCAGGGTAGTCAGTCTTCTATAAATACCTGATCTGACTTGGACTTCATTCCCAGGGTCTGTCTTTGGCTTGAAGGACAGCATGTGGCGAGAGATCTGCATGTAGATCAAATACGTCATTTTCTCATACAGAGACTAGAGTTAGCCAGGAACAGACGAAAGAGGTAATGCCCATCGCTGGCCGATCTTCAGAGTTTAAAAATGCTTTTCGTGGCGCTTGAAGAAGGTATTCGATGTGTAAGCTGGAATTGAATGAAAGCGCTCAGGAATTGTGGCAAACTTGTCCGAATTGCTTGCAGAACCAGAGTAATCATGGTTTGTTTAACTTGATCTGCATGTTAGTAGATTCATTTCTTGGATATGAAAAAACCCCATGCCCTTCTCTTTTACATCTCGAAGCATTCCGACCTTTCCATCACGGCTCATATTCCCACACACGAATGGCCGACTTCATAGTGGAACACTTCCAAGTTCTTCTGTTCACGCGGCATAGGGCACTGAAGGTCTTGGTGAAGGGTTTGATCTTGAGTGCTTACCTGACACCTGACCACTTCATCCGTATGCCGTGTACTGTTTCCCACGTCCGGCTCGACAGCCAAGCAGATTCAACCAAGACCAAGTGGGAAGCATCATTTTTCGGACAGCAGTCGAATGCGAGTATTGATCGTAGCAGGCTCACTCCCATCACGGCAAGCATTCTTCAGGAGTGTAACTCAAAATCAGAATACACAAAACTATAGCGGCTCTCACTATGCATACCTTTGACAATCGGGCGCGACCCAGAACTGCCCAACCACACGTGTACCATGGATTTGGTGACAACCCTACATGGTAGCCATGAGGGAGGAAGCTCATGGGCGTGATTACGACAGCATCTTCAGGACCATCGTAGCAGAAGACACAGGAGGTGATGGAGGATAATTGTGTGACAATAGAGTCAGAAAGGACAGGGGAAAGGGATGACCCGGCGCATAGAGTGATAAACAATGCAACACACTAGTGATCGAAGAAGTTATGTTGTAAACGACTCTCATCATCGACTAAAACATTTGGACAGGATCATTTAGGCTTCACTACAAAGTTATCCATCTTAAACTTCAGCGTCGAAGTCTTGGTCCCCTTCGCCCCAGGTCCCATAACATACCACTCCATAGAAATCGTCCAAGTCCCAGTCTGCGAGTTCGGAAAGTCCGCAACAAAGTTCGCCCACTGATCAACCTTATGCGTACCCTTAAAGCTTGGCGTATATATATTGCTACTGAAAGTCTTGGTATCAAAGCTGAAAGAACCCATTTGATACGACAGACCATCGGGAGCTTTAGCTTCGACGAACAAGCCAGGCTTGCTGGGCGCGGTGTACCCAACGCTATTTTTGGGGAGCAGCATGGACCATGAGAGCTGGAAGCGCGCCGCTTTGCAGATCTTGAAGGTCTGGGAGAGTTTGTTGTAGCTTGTCGGGTCGTTGTAGCCGGACGTTCCGGCGGCTTGGATCGCATGGTCGCTTTTATATCCAGATTTTACAACTGTCGCGGTGCCGAGCTTGATGTATGTGGGTTTGAAGACCCATGGGGCTTAATGTGTTAGTCCTGCTAGAGATGTTACGTCACGTACTTGGGTAAGCTTACTAAAGGCACTCGACTCGAAGCCCGGGTTTTTGAGGCTGTTTGCTGGGGTAGTGCAGGCTCGCGCATCAAGGCCGATAACAGCATCGGTGGGTGCGGAGAATACAGGGGCAGCCACCGCTAGCCAGCTAAGAAGCGCTAATTTGACCATGGTCGCGATATTTAACGAGGGTGTTTATATGACTGAGAATGCAGGCGATTGCTTGTACACGACAAGAATTATAGATATGGGAGAAAATGGCCGGTGAGGGAACATGTCTCTTTCTTATAATTAAATTGAGGGGCGATAAAAAACCCGTGGGCTCGGTAGCTGAGCATCATCATTCGATACTCGAATCAATAGTTTCGCGAGGCGTTGATCTAGACCGCTCAGCCGCACTCGCTAGACAGGGTATCTCCGGACAGGACCCCTGTATTGTTTTAAAGACTAAATCTCCAAGTACGTTCATATTGTCAGCAGTTCTGCTCTGAAAACCATCATTTAGCTACTTCCTTGATCTGTATACAAGATTTATATGTTCCGTAGACACGGCCTCGTCAGATATTCATTTTTGCTTCATTTCATGCGGGCTGTCGCTTGTATTTGACCGCAGCCAGGTTCTCTGCAACTTGGTGTTATGGACGAAGTTCAAGAAGGAAGTGTTGATATCAACATTGAGCTAAGAAATGTCCCCTATCAATCTTCATCCCATTTCAAAAAGAGCGGCCTGAATCCAACAATGATGCCCTCCAAACCTGATGGTGGATGGATTTCGTAGTTGACCCCGTAAACACTAGTGACCTGGTGATCCGCGAACCATAACTCCCCCTTAGTGTTTCCACTCCTTCCCACCTCTCGGAGTTTCTTTCCATTGTTCAACCAAAACTGGGCGCAACCCAGCTTCTGGCCGAACCAAACATCGAGCCAATAGAGATACTCTCCTGCCTTGGTGTCCAAGTTTGTTGTGCTGGCTGGATCTACCGCGGTAGATCCATACGCCGCTCCCCAGGTATCACCGTACTTGATCTGCAGGAGCTCAACATTGGTGATCCCGCCTACGTAAACAGCTGTGATCTGCTCATTCTTTCCCCGTTTGACTGGGGGAAAGGGCCCGCTCCCCCAAGGTTCATAGCGGCCGCGACCCGCAAAGATCTCGCGGTCTAGATTTGTCAGAGCTTCCTCCGTAAGAGGCTTTCCTGTCAGGTAAGGCCAAAAGTCGGCGTAGTTAAGGACGTGGATAGTCATATCCGCATCGTACTGCATCTTGGCCCTGAAATTGGCACCTGTGTCGGCTCCAGTGTCGTAGCGTGATAAGCCCTCCCATTCGGGCCTAACATTGACACGTCCTGCCTGGTAAGTCGCCTTGGCGTATGTGACATAGCTCGAGCTTTCAATGGCAGGAATCGCATGAGTCACATCATCCATCGCAGAAAGGTACGTGTGCACAGCTTTTCCATTTTTCTAGAGTCTCTGCAGGGACAGAACTCATTTTGGAGTCGTCTAGCATGAGATTCTCTAGAAATAGCTTGTGACGCGACGCAATTTCCGCATGTGAGACGGCCGCAGTTTCTGTCGTGAGCTTATCAAAAGTCTCCTGTAGAATCTCGACTTCGTCAGCAGAAAAGCCCCATTTTTGACCATGCTGGATGCCGTCGCCCAATAGCTTGAGGTGCATTGTCGCTGCGAGAGCGAACCATGGCAGCGACGCCACACCGTATTTGGGAGATGTAAACTCGCTCATGGAAATAATCATCGTCTGATGCAGCGATGCAAAGGACCCGAGAAGCAAAGTGGTTACGTCTTTACCCTCATCATGCTTCTTGACCATGGTAGAGAAATCACCAATGGCGGTGTCAAGGCCTGCCAACTTTTCTTTGAGAGTCTCCAAATGATACTCCTCTATCTTGGAATCGATCATCTGTTCGATGCGTCTGAATAACTTCTCCCAAATGTCTGCGGCCGATTTTGGCTGGAAGATGAGGGAAGAGAAGAGGTTGAGAACAGCGGCTAGGGCGTCGCCATATCCGGGAATGAGCTCAAGACCTGATGCAAGAATTCCGAAGATAAACTTGCCAATTTCATTCGGGTCTTCGAGGTCCATGTGCTCGCCTTTCTAGATCGTGTCGAGGCCTTTCTTGACGGCCTTGTTGAGAAAATCTTCATCAATCTTGACCATTTTGAAGGAATGAATCTCAGGGTAATAGAGTATTGTGATAGTAGTGAGAGATGGGAGTATGCTTGTCTGTTATCGATTTCTAGGCAGCATACCTTGACTTTATATACTTCAGCGATACCAAGAATACTTCGCGCGGCGTAGGCGCAAGACCGGAAATGATGAAACAGCGACGGCCTATTGAATAGACGAAGAAGGCCTCAAACTAACCCAATCCATTTGAGGATTTCGATCAAAGTCTTTCTATGCTGTCTGTTTATGCACGGGGTTCGAAAGGGGCGGAGATCTGCAGTATCTCCGTCGTTTCAGGGAGATGCAGAAACTGGTTACATATTCCGCTTTTCAGCTCTCCACTATCATCTTCCCGCTTCTTGATCAAGAAAGGATTGGACAAGGTGACATCAGTAAGTAATCACTAGGTCGCCTGACGCTTTAGCCACAATGGATCACAGGCTAGGTATTGGTCAAGAATATGGTTGCGTGTTTTGATGTGATTGCGGCATGTCAATGTGGTGGACACGGCCTCTTTGCCTGCAGTTGACGTAACTCTTGTGGGCTAGGATGATCATTTGAACCGTCTAGCCAGGTCACGATAGTTGTTTCCAAGTTCTTGTGAGACGATGCATCCAAACTGTGGCTGTTGTAGTTGCTTACGGTCTTACCAGACATTCGTCATATCTGAAACGGAATGTCTCGGGGCTATCAGTTGCCGATGTAGTTGCCTCAGTGACATAGAATTCTATTGCTCAATTCTTGGCCGCTACCTTTTCATGTGACCAGTCTCGATATGATTCATCGGAAACAGAATTATCACAGCCCAATTGGAATCCTGACTCAACAGGTGACTAGAAATAACCCTCCGTGTAGCAGGGCTTTACCAGCCCATACTTTGCGTAGATCCTGCGCCTTACAGCCATCTTTACACGATGGAGCACTGGACTATATCTTTCAGGTTGGCTTCTGTACTGTCTCCATCCTATCCAACCTGATGGCATTGACCTGAGGTTTACGAAATTTTGCCTCCGAGTCCACGTCGGCTCAAGCGTTGGATAGTAATGGCTAAGAAGAATCGGGTTGTTGATTGAAAAACTAAGACCTAGCACAGCAGCATAATAGTCTGGCAACCCAAGCCCTTATCCCGCCTCGTTCTAACTAGCCACTTTCTCGTCGTCTCAACAGCGCGTTCATCATCACATGAGCACGCATAACATAGACCACGAACAAATTAGCAAGTGTCTTTCGCAACAATAACATTGTAGTTGTCAGAATCGAATTGTTGCCCTCGGACCATCTGAACAGACCAAGAAGGAGCGCAAGGCCTCACAGTGCAAGGAGGGCTGTTGACTGTCCAAGAGCAAGCTGCGATGATGTGGTCGATGTAATCAGCGAGGTAGGAGCACCTAGGCGAAATCGCGTGACCGTTGTCGTTGCAAAGGATGATGGCATCGCCAGTAGCGCAGGCGATCTTAGTGCACGTGCGAGGTCCTGCGCCAACATGGCACACGTTGTTCCCGAGCGAGCGAAGGTAGTTCCTTTCCCGGTGAGCAGCCCGTACGTCCATAGCTCCAAAGCCACCAACTTTGCAAATAATATGACCCTAGTTTGTACGTCAGTATGTTGAATGATAAGACAGATAGTTGAAATCCTACTTGGCTGCGCTTTTCAACCTCAGCTTCGTTGGCATTGTCCTCTGGAAACACGTAGTCTGGGTTCAGCTTTTGAATCTGAGCAACAACTTCCTAAGTAGCCATTAGTATTTTCGCGTCTTTAGGTCTAATACTAGCTTATTTACTTACCTCAGCGGTACCAGTCAGAGTGATGGGCTCGGCTCCCTCTTTGATAGAACCAGTCCACTCCATCGGAACAATCTTATATCCTTCGAGAGGGTTGTCAACAACCTGAACACCATCAGGAAGGGCCTATGTCAAGGTTAGTCTATATCAACTTCTTTCAATCAGTGAGAAGCTTTACCGCGGCAGAGACCGCTGTGGCAGCGGTGCTGAGAAGAGTGAAAAGAGTAGCCTTCATCTTGAGTATTTCCGTTGTCTGAAGATTGTAAGGTGGGAGAATAGTGATTGAGTGCTGGCTGTATTGCTGCAGAGATGTTGCTTGTATGTTGCTTGTACAGAGAATTTGTCTTCTTTTATAGTATTTTTAACTTTCTTTCCCCGGATGCATTCAAGCCTGCGCCTTCTTCCTCTCTGTAGCCGATGGTTGTACGAGTCTACCGAAATAATTCGGGCCAAGGGTCTCTGGACTCGTATACGCCGCATCGTAAAATTCGTAGGAATTCATGCCTGCACCTTCCTCTTCCATGCTAGATGATCGACATCCATAAGGACTTTGAATTAAGCATATCGTAGCACATCGAATAACAAGACTATAGATCCACCTTTCCCGTCAGGCGCCTTTAAGGTTATCTTATCTAACCGCCCTGGATCCACCCTGAGCAAAAATCTACAATCTACTGGGCAAAGATATCTATTTTTCCGAGAGGACGTAAATTCCAATAGGTTATTAGTATCGAAATTCTGAGGTTCAGAGATTGCGAGATCAGTTCAACCAGTCTGAGAAAGAACGTATACATCAGGTTCAATAGAGATTTGGAGATTCAGGAACTCCCGACTCGCTGTTTTACTGTCTATCTTCTCGATCACTGGTGCCTGGCCTCATTTCTTTTTACCCCTCCCTTGGATTATGGTCCAGACCGTCGCTCGGCATCTTCACCGTATATTCTCCATAACGGAAAGCGTACTGTAGGATTTATCCTGTAGGCTTACAAGACTTGGCGCTCATGCCCCTGTCTGTAGGGGCGCTACACGCAGGCATCAATGTCCCGCAAGGCCACTGCGGCCGCCCTTACATTACCGGCAGTTGACTGAGAAATACTTGCTTTGAGATATTTTCCGTAAACACGATTTGGAACAACGCATGACCTTCACATTATTAAGAGGCACATGGACATACTACTAAGTTACTCCACTCTCTTTACAACACCATCTGGCGGGGTAGTAATTATTCTAAACCCCATAGCTGTCATAAAAGCTCATCATATACACACTTCGCAATAGGCTTTATCCTCGTTGACAAATCAGAAATAGCAATCGCCAAAGAGTATCATCATTCTCAGTGACCCCAAGTCCGAGGTAACAGGGAGGGAAGCTGCCAAGTGTTCAATCGGCCGCCAGCACGGGGTGGGGATGCCATGCTCTTTTTTTGAAAAGAAAGTTCATGGACACTACAAGCCCAGCCAGATGTCACATCTCGTGGACACTAATGTTCTGGCACCTATTTTATTACCGATAATGCAAGATAATGTCTCACGTAGACGGCGTGGTTGGCCCAGGAAGACGGAATTTTCTAGAGGCGCGGGTCGTTCATCAACCTCTTCAGCGTGAGATGATAACGATACTACGAATCAACTCGTGCAGCCCTCTCCCGCTAGCCAAAATGCACCACACAGATTTCTAACTAGGTAGGATAAGACGGCTGTGTAGATGGGAGAGGTTGCTCCAATAGTAGATTGACGCCTTACCTTACATATATACTACGGGAACTAGGCACTTATACAACCTATCAGGCTGGTCTTTTGGGAGAGTGAGGTGACAGCCAGCTTCACTCAGGCCAGTTTGGAGTTGTTAGAATCCCGTCGATGTTCTTGCTTTAATCCATCACCTAAGCATTGGCTATTAAGGCGCATATCTGGAGATAGACTCGCAGTGATATGACAAGGATAACCATGATTAAAGGCGCTGAAAGGAAGTCTAGTAACAAGTATTCTTATGGCAACTTGAGGAATTGAAAATTGGAGGTCTATGATAAAATGCAAGGACTTCTATATGACGCGACCTTTGAGCTACCAATTGTTAATTCTTCTCTTGCTACCCTGTATTGCTCAACGCCTAGCTGCATGTTCTTTTGAGAGAATGGCTGAACAGGTACTTGCAAGAGACGGTTACTTTATCGTGTCAGCTCGCAATAAAACTATTACCGGACCATTTGAAAAAATTGAATAGTCATTTAAGAATTGCAAGTCTGTCTAAACAAGGAAACTCGACCGCATTTTTATGTCCGAAACACACAAAAACAAATTTGTTATGGTCACTTGGGAATAGAGTCAGTGTGTGGATACTTGTAGTAACTGATGGAAAGCAGTGAAAGGGAAAAAATTGTCAAAGTAAATTGACTTTCACATTGGGACCAAGTCTCTAATTGGGCCGTCTTGTTTATGGAGCAACACCATTGAGTACCCCGCCATGAAGTTGCGATAAGCGGGGTTGACGATATCGGAGGTCGACCCGACAAGGTCGGAGCCGTGCCCCGTTCCGTTTCCGAACCAAGACGGCATCCGGGGTCCAAATGCCGGGGCTGAAACATTGAGCAACGGGGGACCAACTACTATAAATAAATAAAAAATGACACTGGCCACATAAAAGTTGACCCTTTTCGGGCGTCCTTTTTCCATGATCTTATCTGATCTGTAAAATTTATCTGGCAGAGTTTGACAGACACGGCTGATGAGTCATCCATAGCACACTCGGAGCCCCACATCTCGAGCTCCGATCTAAATTTTTCCGTTGACCTCATCGCACAAACCCACTCATTCACTCACTCACTGCAACGCGCATATCTCACATCCCACGCAGCAAAAATGAGTGGAAAACCTGCCCTTGGTCTTCTCGGCGGCGGCCAACTCGGCCGCATGCTCTGCGAAGCCGCATCCCCTCTTGAAGTCGAAATCGCCATCCTCGACGCCCAAGACGCACCCGCCAAGCAAGTCAGCCGCAGCAAATACCACGTCGATGGGTCCTTCAAAGACGCCCAGAAGATCAGAGAGCTCGCCAGCAGCTGCAGCGTCCTCAGCGTTGAGACGGAGCACATCGAGACTGCTGTCCTGGAGGAGCTGGCCACCGAGGGAAAAGTCGTTGTTTACCCTTCGTGGAAGACCCTGCGCCTGATTCAGGATAAGTTTGAGCAGAAGGATTATCTGGGCAAGCAGGGTATTCCTATCGCTGAGCAGGTCGCTATCCAGGCTGAGGGTGCGGAGGAGATGCGTAGGGCGCTGAAGGATGTTGCGGCTAAGTTCGGATTTCCTTATATGCTCAAGTCGCGAAAGGATTCGTACGATGGACGTGGAAACATCAAGATCGCTAATGATGAGGATATTGAGACTGCTGTGAACGAATTTGGAAAGCTTCAGTGCTACGCTGAGAAGTATGTTCCCTTCCAGCGCGAGCTCTCGGTCATTGTTATCCGCACAGAAGACACTGAGGGTCGAACAAAGCGTCTTGTTCCGTACCCTTGTGTCGAAACTGTTCATGAGGACAATGTTTGCTCGCGTGTCTACATGCCTCCTCGCGATACACCAGATGAGGTATCCAAGCGCGCTCAGGAAGTTGCTGTCAGTGTTGTTGAGAAGCTCTGGGGACGAGGTGTTTTTGCTGTTGAGATGTTTGTCACGGAGAAGAATGACATCCTTGTCAATGAGATTGCGCCGCGCCCTCACAACTCTGGCCATCTCACCATCGAGGCCGTTCCTTACATGTATGTCTCCAAGACTGTTCCACTCATTTCATGCTGAGAATTCCTTAGGTCACAGTACAAGGCGCAGCTCACATCAATTCTTGACGAGCCCCTCCCCGAAAAGCTCGAGCCCCATGTCGCGTCCAGCATCATGATCAACATCCTCGGAGGCGCCGAACCAGAATCCCACATCCCTCTCGTGCAAAAGGCCAAGTCCATGTTCGACAGCAACATCGGCGTGTACCCCCATCTCTACGGCAAGCAGTCCAAGCCCGGCCGCAAGATTGGTCACATCACCCTTACCGGGTTGACCGCCAGCATTAAGGAGCTCGAGGAGTATGCTCAGCCGCTTGTCAAGTTGGCAGCTGATATGCGAGAGGAGCGCATTCAAGCTAAGAGCAAGAGTCTTCGACCTGAACGGGCTGTTGCCAAGTCTACTAGGGATCCCCTGGTTCTGGTTACCATGGGCTCTGACTCTGATCTCCCTGTTCTCAAGGCTGGTCTTGATATTCTTACTCAATTTGGTGTTCCTTGGGAGGTTGACATTACATCTGCTCACCGAACACCTGTCAAGATGGGTGATGTGGCTACTGCCGCTGCTGATCGTGGCATCAAGGTTATCATTGCCGCTGCAGGAGGAGCTGCCCATCTCCCCGGCATGGTCTCAGCCTACACACCTCTTCCCGTCATTGGCGTTCCCGTCAAGGCCACCCACTTGGACGGCATGGACTCTCTTCTGAGCATTGTCCAGATGCCCGTAAGTAATATCCTCATCCACCAGTGTACACCGACTGACTCGATACAGCGCGGTGTTCCTACCGCCACCGTCGGCATCAACAACTCCACCAACGCCGCTTTGCTGGCCATCAGAATTCTGGGTGCTTTCGTCCCAGAGTACCTTGAGAAGATGAGGGCTTACCAAGTTGACATTGGTGAGCAGGTGAATGGTAAGGCTACTCGATTGAGGGAGTCTGATGTCGAGTCGTACTTGGCTCAAATGAAGAAATGAAAAGCGATTATATGATAAATTCTATAGATAAGAAATGAAAGGTCAACTAAGGTTCTATAATACCAGCATTTATGCACAGCTTTGATGGGAAGGGGTGAAATATAACAGAGACAGGGATAAGAAAGCCAGGACTTAGAATATCTGCGAGCTCTTATTTTTTCATCCGCGCACGCCTTCTCTTCTCTAGTTCGCCTCGATAAGAACCGCATCATCAACATAAAACTCCAAATTCTGACACTCCGCCCGAATCTGAATACTCGGCACCATGTCCAAAAACATTTGACTCCAAGTACAGCTCATAGTAAACTCCGTCCATTCATTATACGGCCCAGCCCAGTCGGAGCCCGAGATGTACCCGCCCCCGGCACCACAGGTAATCTTTCGTGACTGGCAGTTAACAGCCGTGCTTGTCTTGATCCAGATAGAATAATGGTACTCAGTGTCAGCCTTGATCAGGGATGCGTCAACAGGATGGTCGATGCCCAGGACGACAGGGCTGATGTAACCAGCTGTATAGAAGTGGCCAGAGAATTCGCCGGAGTGTGTATCTTCGTCCGTGAAGGAGAGCGTGCCGCGGCCTCCGAGTGTGTACCAGGGGGCGGTGCTACCTGAGTCGAACCCAGGGTTTGTGATGACGTTGGTTGGTTCTGCGGCAGCTGTTGTGGTGGTTGTAGGTTCCGCAGTGGATGTCGCGAGTGTAGTTGGTTCAGCACTTGAAGTGGTGATCAGGATAGTGGTAGAGCCAGAAGCTGTCTCAGTCCCTGTCTCGCTAGTAGCTGTCTCAGTCTCGGACACGGCCGTCGATTCAGTGAAGAAAGTGGTAGACGTCTCAGTTTCATCGGCGATAGTTGAAGATGAAACAACGGCAGTAGACGAGGCTTCAGTGGAAGTCGTAGATAAAGCGACTGAAGCAGAGGAAGAAGAAGGCTTGCATGGTGATGCACAGACAAGTTGGCAAATAGCCAGCAGCTGAAGAGCAACTCGCATGATGATACAGGTAACGACTGTAAGGGTAAAAACAAAGACCGTGACTAAGGGAAGAAAAAGAGAAAGGAAGTGGATGAACTAAATAAAAACAGTCATGATCAGATATTTAACTTGAAAAGTCCTCCTGAGATGATCATTAAACGGTCTAGAGAATAGACTATTGGTTTAGGTTGACGAGTTATAGAGATTAGTGCCAATAGTTGACAGTGCATAAACAAGCTAATGGAAATTGGCAGGCATTTGTACCCACTTCTTTACCGAGCTTACGGGATCATGTCAACTACCCTGCACGCAAGGGTTTATTTACAACCTCAAAAGAATTTGATAGATACGGTCCTTCGCGAATCGGATCATAGTCGTTTGAGGGTAAGTCGAGGGACCAATTGCATATGTATAGGACACTGCGAGAATTAAGGCTGTACAAGACTCGAAAATAACCGTCAGACCTGTGAAACCAAATTCACCAAAGTCCTCAAAATCCATCACCAGCCCAAATCCTATCCCAAGCATTTTTCACAACCTCAGTCTCCAATTTCTTAAAGAAGTCATCCACAGCAACATCCTCCTGTCCCTCGATCCTCATGACGCCATTCTTCACACCTCGCCAGCCCTCGACAGGAAGCTTCAGCTTATCCTGACCGAGGCCATAAAAGTATCTGCCCTTAAACTTCTTCTCACCACGTTCAATAGCGTCATACTCAGCCTGGCATTCCTCGCAGATCATGCCTGACGCGAATGTTATATATAGGTATGCTGAGCGACCGGCCCACCATTTGAATTTGCGCGCTGGGTTGCAGAAGCCACCGCAGGTGTAGTACCCGTCTTCCGGGTCTACCAAGTCTCCCTCGTCTGTAGGTGGCTCAGCTATGTCCTCCTCATCATCGCTGGTGTCAACATCGATGTGAGGCTGCTCAGCATCATCGTTCTCTTCGGCTGCCGGGATCTCCCCTTGGTCTTTAGCCTCTTCTTCTGCTGACACCTCGTCCTCAGATTTATCAGTATTGCCCAGTCTCGAAAACACAGCCGAAGCAACAATACGAGCATATCTGTGAAGCTCATCATCATTCCTCAGCGCTTTGCTCATTAAGGATAATGACTGCGCTAGCATCCACAGATAAGGCGCATCGTTCCACCCAACGGAATCGTTGAGACCCGCGAAGCAGTCGTGCAGCAGAGACTGGATGGCTTGCTGGAACTTTTCAAGTGGGCCCATTACAAGATACATGTACGCTAGTCCAACACGGTGAAAGCTGGTCCAGGATGCAGATGTTCTGGGAACGTCTGAAGCAAACGGTCGTTGCATAAGACCAGCGAGTGCGGACAACCGCTCAGCTTTGTAGACTGGATCGCGAGACTTGCGGAAGAGCTCGAGCTGAACATTAGTCATGTAATCAACGGCGCGGAGCATCATCAAAAGTGCAGTTCCACCAAGAATCGGAAACCTGAGGCCTGTTGCGCGTGTGTCGAATACTTGATCCAGTAGTTTGAGTGCCTTCTCAGGCTCGCGACATACCTCGAAGTATATCACGGCGAGGTCGAGTCGAAGCGGAAGAGCAGCGTCGAGGTTGTCCAGGAAGGCGACGGCCTCTTCATGGAACTTAACGATGAAGTCTTGCTCGCCGGTCTCTGAGGCGATGTCGGCGAAGATCGCTTGTCTTTCTTCCCCTTCCTCTGCATACTCTGAAGCGATCCATGTGATTCTCTCAACAAGACTCCACTCCTTTAACATCTGGATATATTGGGACTTGTCCTTCCTTCTCTCCACGACCCTGAGCTCGTCCACGAGATCTTGTCCCGGTGTAATTCCGTCAGCATCACTAGCCTTTGCCTTGGAGAATGAGTCAAGAGCAGCGTCGTATTGACGAAGCTTGGTTTGCGTCCTAGCACATGTCGTATAAACCGTCCGTTTCAGCGCGGGGGGAATATGGTTCGTGGACAACTTGTCGACTGCAGTGCTGGCCACTTCAACGGCTTCTTGTTTCTTCTTCTGCTGGAGGAGCAGGCTGGATAGTACGCACGAGGTTCTGTAAAACTCATCATCACTGGGCTTGCAGAGCTCAAGCGCAGCGCGGCATGTCTTTTCGGCTGGGTCTAACAGATCATACTGATCGAGGACTTCTGCAACTGCGCGATGGGCTGCTGCGCCAGGCTTGATCTCATCACCAAAGAGGTTCAAGATTCCAAGGCTGGCTGCAGTTTCGTCAAACTCTGCACTGTCCTTACTGAAGCCCTTTTCGCCGTCGAAACGATCCGGGAAGTTAATGACAGCTTGGTCCATCACCAACTTGGTTAGCTCAGACTAGAAACAGGCAGCGCGTTAGCATAGTCGCCAAACAAAGGCCGATTGTAAATATCCTTACCACCTGCAAGATGCCGTGAAGTTTCTGCCACGAATCAAAAGCGTCTTTGGCATTCTCCGCGCCGTACAGCTGACGGAGATAGCCCTTTGCTATATCGATGCGACAAGTCGCTGGCGCTGACCCAAGGGGTTTCCACCACTGAATAGCGAAATCACTCAACCTTTCCTTAACTTCTGGCTTCTCAAGGAGACCTGCCCATTCAGAAACCTTGGTGTTAGTTAAGGCTCCAGCCCCAGGTTTTCCATATATGATCCCGCTCTTGGCCATCATCTCCGCCAGCCCGGTCTTGTCAGACATTGCCTCGGCAAAGACTTCAAGGACCTCTATCTGTTCCTCTGATGTGTGCTGGTCTATCGTTATAGATATAAAATGCCCGAGAAAGTGCAGTGCCGAGTATTTGAGGAGTCTCTCGCTTATGCTCTTGCGAGGCTGTCGTAGCAGCTCTGCGCTGGTGACTAGCATTTTCCGATTGGCTTCCGAAGGGCCCCATCTAAAATCAGAAGCGCCGTGAGAACTATTGGTGAAATAGTGTCTCATGGAACGCTCCTTGAAAGTGACGGGCAGTGGGCCATCATCATAGATACTATCATGTTTATCGTCATCATCCTGCTTCAGGTCTTGGACTGCTGTCGCCTGACTAGCCTGTAGTCTCGCCAGGACCTCTGTATCGTAACCGGGGCCGCCGACTCTCAGGAACTTGTCGAAAAGCTCGCGTATCTCTTCGATGTCAAATTTGCTGTCCTGTGCGAGATACTTGACGAGAGACTGGATCTCAGACAAGGTCAAGAGCCTTCTCGCGAAAGCGACCCAGTGCAGCAACGATGCAGCGACCTCTTGGTGTTTGGGTGGCATACGGCGCTGAGATTCTGCGAGGAGAATTTCGTAGATTTCGTGGAGGTTTTTGGGCTTGTCTTGACTGAGGGCGCGGAGAACGGCCCCTTCACGGCCCAGACCATCAAAACGGCCGAGTAGGTGCTGAGCGTACAGCATATCTATCAGTGTTAGCAATGGTTCAAATGAGTTAGAGATTTCACTGACTTGGTGATACTTCTTCAATAGTATCGGCGATTCTTTGCTGGACATAACGACTGAAACGTCTCAGGTTGTTAAGAGAGTTAATCTCACTCCAGATCAAAGCCCTGAGATCCTGGGTCTGTTTCTTCTTAGTGGCCTCAATCCGAGTTATCTTTGTACCTTCTGGGAGATCATCTAATTTCCCAGGCCTCGAAGTAACAACCAGAGAGATTTTCAATCCCTTCTCGTTAAAGTAGTCGGTCAGAAACAGCTTGAAGTTGGCCCAGTCACGAAGCTCATCAAGTCCATCCAAAACAATAAAGAGGTTGAACTTGGAATCCGGCGCAAAAACGGCGCCCAGTAGGTGTTCAAAGAGGTTCTGCCACAGTTTTGTATCGATGTCAAGGTCGTCTCGAGCTATCTGTGCATTCAGCTTCTCACAAGCTGCGTAGTTTGTCTCCGCGATGCGATTGATGACCGTGATGACACCGCAAAGGAGAAAAGCAAATGCGTCTTCTTGTTCACGGAAGTAAAAGTGCGCTACGCAAGTATGGCCCGTCTCATCTTCGCTAGCCCTTTGGGCGAGCTTGTCGTGTAGCGCAGCGGCCATGTGACTTTTACCCGTACCGGGCTCTGATGTCACTGCAAGGATGGGCCGTGTGCCATCTGGGAGCTTCAGCCATTCTTCCCACTCAGGTTCGGAGAAGAGCCAGCTGCATGAGTCTGGGAGAAGAGTCTCCTTCAGGGCGTGATACTCGTGATCGTCATTAAGAACTATGGGCATAGCGTTGCGAATACTGTTGGAAGAAGTCGGTTTATTCGCTTGCGGCTTCTCCATAGTCTTTTCCTTCTTCTGTCCGCCGAACAGCTTGAGGATCTTGGCAATGTCTCCGCGAATGTTCTCCGTGTTCTCATGAATGGTGTCGATGGTATGACCGACTCGCTCGAGCATCTCGGCGTGAGACTTCTGGTTTTCATCAAGCTGTGATGCCATTGCAAGAGTCTCTTCTGTGTTGCCCAGGATGGCAAATTCGGTCGCTTGCTGCAAGTGATCCAGGTTCTTGTTCATATTCGCTCTCGCACCACCAAGCTCTCCGTCGTCACCTTTGAACAGATTTGAGATCCATTTCTTGAAGCGACCGAGCTCGATGTACTTGTGCGCAAAACCGCACATGGTCAGAAGTGAGGTGAACACCTCCATCAGGCAGTTCTGATAAGCCTTGTCTTGCGGCAATCTCTTCTCCAGAATTGTAATCCGACCTAAGAAGCTGTTCATGTCCTCAAAGAAGACAATCACAATATCGTAGTCGGCAGAAACAGACCGACAAGCTTGAAGCATGTAGGTCAAAGCGGTTCCAATGGCAGCGGCTGGTGGAAAAGCCGGTGCTGCGGCGGCAATAATCTGGTTGGCGCCTTGTTCAACGAGATCTAGATTGGAAGAGAACAAGGTCCTCAGTCTATCGACCTTGCCCTTGTCGTGCCTGAACTTGTGAAAGTTGTTCATCTGATCAGTTCCGTAGTCAAGCATGGACTGGACATTGTCGAATTTGCGCTGCAGACCGAAACCGACAATGCTCTCATAGCTCTTGAGAGCTTCCTTCCATAGGTCGGCAACATCTCGATCATCGTTCTTTAGCTGCTTCTCCAGCTCCGTGCGTGCCTTTTTTGCTACCATGATGCGGTACGCGACTGCCACTAGGCACAAAAATATTGCAGGGCTAGAAATGACAGAAGGGAGATGTGAAAGAGAGCATGCTTGAGGGCGAAAAGAGAAATTGCAAATGGCTCTGGGGTTGAACAATAAATACGAGGGGTTTATTTGTTGCCTTGCAAGGATTGATGCTCTCGTGCCTCACTATAACTTAAGTCCGTGACGTTATTGGCCCAACACTGGAGCAGCTGAATGCACCGTCAGCGGGTTTTGTATGCAGTCAGCAATTAACAGCCCATACCAAGGCTTAGCTTATTTATTAGCTTCCATGTTATCATCGATCAACCAGATCGAAAATTGATGCAGTTTTCGGAAACCTTTGCGGGGACATTATTAATTCTATAGTGCCCTTAAATAACACCATAAGGTATGGCCTGCAATAATCCAGTCATAATCAAATAATCCCTTCGATTTATCGATGCATGGTCAGTCCCTTCTCTCCGTAGCCACCCGAAACCCTCCTCCAACGAAATCAGGTACGGCAAATTACATCAAATAAACGTTGTGTAGAGGTTGTAAGGAAACCACATTGTCTTATGCCACCTACATCAGCCGAAGTGGTGTGACCGCCAGAGGAAATGTCGGTCTTTTACCTGCATATAAGGACACTTTGTTTGAGTTGAGCTACAAAGTCGTCAGCTTACTTGCAGCAAACAAGCCTGGTGCCTAAACCTTTAGTATACTGGCAAGCACTACCAGTAACTTTGTCATCAGACCCGGCCAGAACTCCGGCGTGTCACACGAGTCATCTCGTTTCTTGGGAGATGGCTATGTGATGATGCTCTCAGCTGAGCGGAATTTCCCGTTGATTAGCCAATCTAACGTTCGAACTTGCCATGGCCATTTCCTTTAAGGGCAGCTAAGATGCAGTACATTGCAGATCAATTGAAGCCGAAGGCTTACCATTTCGATCTCGGATTGCAGGTTTGCGGACGGCAAAAGCCACAGTATTTGCCGAATTTGTTTCTTAAACTTTCAGTGGCGCAAGAGAACAAAGCAAACAGGAACAAACAACAAACAAGTTCCCCTCATCAAGTCCATAGAGTGAATTGCTGAAAAGGAGCATCATTCGCTGGATTACTCGCTTTCATACTCATTCCACTACGACAACATCATTGATTTCTCAAGACCTCACCATGGTGAGCTACTCCCGTACTAACATACACGATGCTATCGTCTTTCTAGAGCCTCAGATGGACTACATCTGCAAGGTCAGTGGCGCGACTGGACTTTCGTTATCCGTTGTTTCGGGCGGAGAAGAAGCCTATGCCAAGCATCTCGGTTTTCGAGACGTTGAAGTTCAGAACACCCCGGATGGCGATACAACGTACTTCATCGGCTCTGTGACTAAAGGAATCGTGGCAGTCCTCGTGGGAATATTGGTTGAGGAAGGGAAGCTCGGGTGGTCGACTCGCGTCGCCTCAGTATTGCCCGAGCTCCAAGATGCATTCGAGGGCCGCGGCTCGCAGATCACTATCGCTGATCTCTTATCCCATCGCACTGGAGTGGCGCGTAGCGACGCCATCTGGATTTCTCGGGCTGGGAATATCCTGCTCCCAAAGTCAGAGGGTATACGGACCTGGGCGTTCGGCTCAACCTGTCATCAGAGACTTCAGGAATGACTTTCTCTACAATAACTACGCCTACGACGTGGTTGGCTGAATCATCGAGATGGTTGAGCGGAAGAGTCTCGAAAAAGTTTTCAAGGAAAAGGTATGGGAGCCGATGGGGATGCATCGAACGTCGGTGGAGGACCTTGCTGGGAATTCCAACGCAGCAAAGGCCTATTACGCCCTGGAAGATGCCTCTTCTTATGAAGTTCCAATTCCTACCATATCCCACGAAACCATCATGGGTGCTGGTGGGGCCATTCGGAGCTGCACAAATGACTTGGCCAAATACTACTGCAGCTTTATGAAAGCAGTCAATCATCAGTTCAACAACAACACGACCTCAACCCCGAACTCGCCATTCAAGCAGCTGACTACAATTCTCCGACCTCACAATCAGCTTGGCGTCATCTCTTTGGGCGAGCAGTCTTATGCACTGGGCTGGGGGCGTGCACAGCTCCCATGCCCATTAGGCACTCTCAATTACAACTATCTGCTTATTCCCTTAATGCCAGTAATTGGGCAAGGAGCTCCAAGTCAGCTCACTCTGTATCATGGAGGAAGCATTCAAGGATTCAACACAGCTGCTTACCTCTTACCAGAAACCGAGACGGCCATCATCGCAATGCAGAACTCGTCGGGCCTGGGCGATGCATGCGATTGGATTCCTCAAATAATCATGCATACGCTGTCAGGCAGTACTGAGAGAATCGGCTTTCTGCATCTTGCTACTGTGGCTGTGAGGGCGGCGCTATCTCTGCCAGAGAAGATCGATGACGAACTTGAAACGAGACGAGAAAGAGGCACGAGACATATGAACCTCGAGGCATATACAGGTCGCTACTGGAACGCCCTTCAAAATTTCCGCATAGACGTAAAAATCTTGAATGGCCGTCTCTCCATGACGTTTCAAGGAATTTTGAACGAGACTTATGAGCTCAGGCACTATCATCATCATTTATGGACATGGAATGTGTCACACAATGAGACTGCGAAGCAAGGACGATATCCAACTAAGCCCTGGATATCGTACATTATCGAATTAGATTGCGGGGAGAATAAAGAGGCTCAGGTGTTGCTCTGGAAGTATGATGAGGAACACCCAGAGCCAGGGGTCTTCAGGTTGGAGGAAGGGTCACGCCGAGGGTGAAGCTGGTGTACTGACGGAAAAGAGTGTCAATGGTGAAATATCAATATCATGGACAGCCATAATGGTACTCGCAAGACTTTGGAAAATTACGAGGCTGGGATTATGTTAAGCCACACTGATGCCCCATGTGTTGCAGCCCCGGCGTCGACGTCTTGGCGGCCCATGATCTGACAGATGCAGTTTAAGCCCAAGAATAGGCTATTGCCTTAAGAAGACTATCTATTATTTATGGATTGCACTTCAAATCAACCTCATAGTGTTAAGCTTTCTTCTTAATAAGTTATTGATGCAGATATTGGACATGTCCGTGCCTAATTCTGCGCCACCTATATCCTGCTTTATTCATTATCACTATACTGTATGTTACAATCAAGCAGACTATTGTTAGGAATGTCAAGAAAGGGCAGTTAGGGACCCAAGGGGCCAGGCGGTAAGTGTGTGATATCCTCCTGCAGGTAGTTTGAGCCGAAGGCACCAATCTATGTGTCAGAACGTTTTTGGCGTCATCAACGAAGTGTTTCTCGTGAGATTTGGATATAATACTTCCATCAGTCAACCGACAACGCGTCCTGACGTGGTATTTTGACTTTCAACCGTTACAATGCCTCGACTGAGAGACAAGCTTTGGCGCAGCCGAGAACGCCGTACTCCGGGAGACAAGGACTCCGCTTCCGAAACCACGGATCCGATCTGGTCGACGAAACCACGAACCCAACAGCCGGTCAGGCACAGGCCTCAGCGCCTGCAAATTCGGACTCGCAAGATGTCTCAACGAAATTGAAAATATTCAGCTTCTGGATAAAGGTATATGAGGAAATTCTTGCAGATAAAGACGAACAACTAAAGAAAATCCTGGACGCATACGATGTCCTCCTGGAGCGCGCGGCGGGGACAGACGGCGGAATAGCTAGCAGCAACACTATACAGAACCAGGGCGATGATGTAGGCTTCATCAAGGATAGTTCATCTGCCGAAGCAGACATCGGAGATTCCTCGAGCTCTGAGCTATCCGATTCGGGCATTCACCTATTACCATCAGCCCGGCGCGTGGTGGGGGATGACGCGAAAATGAAGGCCATTGTAAAGATAAAACTCGACGAGATGCAGCAGAAGGAATGGGTACTGAAGTGGCCTGGCCATGTTTTCAAGGTGTGAGAGGAAGTGACCCGGATCGTGGTGATAGCGCAGAAGATTTCTGGGTTTGCAAGCCAGACTGCCGCTCTGAACCCTTACGCCGGTCTAGCATGGGCTGGCGTATGTGTTCTCTTACCGGTGGGTTTAATACCATAACATTGAGGATGGGAAATAGGCTAACATAGGGTCACTATAGATCATCGCCAATGACACGGATGAACGATAACTTGCCATTGATGGAGTGAGCAAGGCAACGGAGCTAGTTGCTCGATACAAAATCGTAGAGGAAGATTACATTTATGGCAAGCATGGTAAGCATGAGGACTTTGAGAAGATCCTTGTAGCCATGTATAGCAAGATCACGTTGTTCTACATCAAGGCCGCATGCTACTTTGCCAAGTCAACTTTGAAGCGCATGCTGAGGGGTGTTGCGACCTTGGACGATTGGAAGTCAACTCTTACAAATCTCACCAAAGCAGATGAGGAGTGCCAAGCATTCGTTGTCTCACTTGGAATATCCGCCTCACTCAAGAAGGGGAGATCAGATCTTGGAAAAGCTGAGCAATCGAGACCAGCACTCAAATCAACAGAATCAAGGCATGGCTTCTCTATGACGTCGACATCGATAAGCAACATCTAGACAAGCAAGAAAAGCTGGGCTCTGAGTTTAGAAACAGTGGTAAATGGCTCTTGGACTCAACTGAATTCGAGGCGCGGAACCCACTTCAGCAATTCGTTTTGATTTTGAACGCAATGCGTATTACTTAAGCAAGAAAATTCTCTAGGGCCCCAAGGTCTCAGAAGGCCCAGCCAAGTAGAACAACAATACAAAGAACATGCAACCTACGTTTCAACAGATATTTATATAATATATCTCTTATTATTCCTATATGAATAGTTAGTATTATCATATATTCTCTGGAGTTTAGGGTACTTAGGCCCGTATTTGAATTTGGCATCTAACTTAGACCACACATCGCTATTATTATTGCCTCCTTGCGGGAGTGTTTCTGATGATGTTGAGTTGGAGGGCTACGATGGGGGACTGGGGCAGCCATTTTATCCCTTAGGGAATGTATTTAGAGTTCTCTTTATGCGTTAGATGTAATTATCATCAGATAGGCTTTATAAGCCTATCTTAGGTAATTATATCAGGTAGCTGGTCTACTGCCTGGACTGACTTTAATAAGAGTGTTATCTTAAGTTGATAGACCCTACAGCTGATGGCTTACATCGCGCGCCTTGCACGTTACCTCCTTGCGGGCGCACAGTGAGCAAAAGAGGAGGGGCCCGCACATTGATGACGTCTTACCCTATGATGTCGCTTCAAGGCTGTATACTCTGCTGATGGCGGCGTAGCTTCTTTCTATACACCTGGTAGATCTGTGCTGTACGTCATACGCTTAGCTCTGGGTCTTTTGGGAGGGCTTGAAGTGCTGGATTCATACTAGCCTCATTATTTGGAACTGCCATACTTAGTTGTTGTAGATTAATTGATCAAATAATGATAATATGGAAGAGTCGATTCGTGGGACATTGGCTTGTCTGGGATATTCGCTTATCAATCACGTTACGCCGCCGCTACAAAAGGACCGTCCGCTCCACAATAATTTCTGACGCATCTCTTTTTGCTGCAGCGGCTACTCTACTTCAGGAAGATTGAGTCATCGCAATGTGGTCACGCGCACTCACCCCTGCAGGAGTCCGCGAGCATCTGAAGCTTATATGTAAGAGCCTCAATTTTCTAATAATACCGCGACCAAGAAGTGTTCCAAGAGACATAGACCACCAACACCCTGAAGCCGAGTCCTCTAAGATTTTCAGACTCGAGTATATCAGCATGTACGACCTTGTCGTAGTTGGTCATGGCATTGCCGGCCTCGCCGCTGCAGTATCAGCTGCAGAATTCTCGCCCTCGGCGCAGATAGCCGTGCTAGAGCATGCACCAGAGCATGCGAGCGGTGGAAACTCACGCTGGAGCCCTGCCAACATGCGAATGCCATCTGTCAATGAGGTATTACCAGGCTTCGTGGACGACATGATGGCTGTAAGCGGAAGTGGTGGCGACCGCGCGTATTTCGAAAGGCTGGCTAGCCAGGCCCCTGAAGCCCTCCAATGGCTCGAAAAGCAGGGGGTGCAGTTTCACGCCATGGACTATTTCTTGAAATCTTGGCCTAACAGGATCCAGCCTATTGGCAAAGGTGCTGCCATTGTCGAAGCCCTCAAGCAATCAGCCAAATCGAAGGGTGTCCAACTGGTGTATAATTGCCGTGCCCAGCGACTTCATCTTGACGGAGGACAGGCCATGATTGAGGCAGCTGATGGGCGACGAATCATTGCCCGGTCTGTTGTGCTCGCCAGTGGTGGGTTTCAAGGCAGTCCAGACATGCTGCGTACTCATCTTGGTCCTGGTGCGGAGACGTTGAGACCGATATCACCTGGGACGGCCTGGAACGCCGGCGACGGCATCCAGATGGCGCTGGCCAACGGAGCCAAGGCCTCTGGCGATTGGAACGGAATGCACAGCGAAATAATCGACCCACGGAGCAGTCAGCCAGCGCCACTGGTCCTCAATTACCCGTACGGGGTTGTGGTGAATCAGGACGGAGAGCGGTTCGTAGATGAAGGTGCTGGACTCGTGCATGACACGTGGGAGCATCTTTCCAGAACCATACATTTTGACACACCGGGCCGCTTAGCCTGGGCAATTTGTGATTCCAGATTTTTTCAATTGGAGGACCATGAGGCAGCTATCCGCTCCGATATGCCGCCGGTGACAGCGGACACGATTTCTGGTCTGGCGGCACAGATGGGGATGCCGGAACAAGCGCTTCTGAACACAATCTCAAACTACAATGCAGCCTGTAACGCAAACATGTCTGGCTTTACGGCGGGCCGGCTTGATAATCTCGCCACTACCTCAGGCTTGCAACCATCGAAATCGAACTGGGCTAGGCCGCTCGACGCTCCGCCGTATACCGCATTCCCCTTAGCCGCGGCCATTGTCTACACTTTCGGCGGCATTGCGACTGATGTGGAAGCGCGCGTTCTTGGCCAGAGAGGCATCATTCCTAATCTATATGCTGCAGGTGAGATTACTGGCCATTTCTACGAGAAGGCTCCAAATGCAGTGGCCGTTATGCGGGCACTCGTCTTTGGACGTATTGCTGGCCTCCATGCCATAAGCTCCCATTAGACAGAGAGAAGTGTACCGTTGGGTTAGTAGGGTTAGTAGGGTTGAAGGGTTAGGTATTGGCTATCTAAGCTATTCTGCTCATGTTATTTTACAGTGGTAGTTTTTAAGTTATGAGAAATAAGAGATAATACTTTGATAGCAATACACACTGGTCTGTGCCCGTGGAGAGGCGTCAAAGACCTAGCCGCTAGGCGCCGGGCCTTTTTGCAGGAAAAGAGATACCCCAGCTCTAGTCTGCCAGTACCGTTTAGCAGAGTCGTCGCGAGCGCCGTGACATAGCCAAGGTTGACAAGTGTTGATATTGATTACACTTCCGCTACTGCATCTCTACAAGTAGAGGGAAAGTAATCATGTAATCACCTCTATAAGTAGAGAGGCAAGTATGTCTCTACTTGTAGAAGCCTGTATAATTACTTGCCTCTATTTGCACAGGCTCCGCGTGTTAGTCCCCAGCATTAACTTATTCAATGCTGGACACTAAAGTAGTCCACACATCGCGAGAACAGCAACATTTGAATCTTATTCTCCATTCACATCATCGACATACCCAAGCTTCCCTTTCCTAACGGAAGCGAATGCGACCGGGCTTTCTCCAAAGATATTCGCGTTTGCAGGAGGGAAAGTGAACGACTCAATAACAGATTCTCCATCTATCATATACCACGCATCTCCAGGCGCAACATTCTTAACGAATTAAGCTTTTTGGCTATATCGCGGAAGCATCGTTACAGCTAAATCACTCTTTATTGCAATGTAGTTTAATATAACTGTCGTCCTGTTATATGTGCCAACCTCCTATCTTAGACCGGCTTGCATAAAGAAAGGTTTAATGCTTAGTGGCTTAATAAAGGAAGAAATTGCCTATAATTACTGCCCTCTTACTGTTACGGATATATTAATGCATTGCCTTCTAAATATAGTTATTTCGATTAACGGTTAATGACTTATCGGTTATAAGAACAGCCGCCAGGCTTGGCTGTTCTGAAAGCTGGCGTATAGCCAAGTTAGCATTCTCAGCTCGCAAAAAATTCGTCTTTGACTGTATTTCGGTCAAAGTGGTTCATAGAGCTGATCAAACTATGGTTGGTGGTTGAGAGAGATAGAGACGAGCCGCGGCTTGCTTGCTGTGTCTGTCATCATGTATAAACGTGAGAAGGGACACTCAGTATCTTGGTACAATGAGACCTAGATGAGAGTAGTTCATGGAAGGAGTTAAAAAAGAGCGAACCTCGATTGTTATAAAGATCCGCAATAGCGATTAAGGGGGTTGAAGCCGGACTGCAAGAGCCTCATCCACCAGAAAGTTATTGGTTGAGGGTGAAATTGGGAACGAGGACCCTTTCTTTACTGCATCACGAGCACAAGAAGGGTTGCAATTTATTGGTTCGTGGAAGTAAGTCGCTTGACGAGGCGTGGGGATCTACCCTGCGCGAGGCCGACCAAGGCTTGATTCGTTTAATTTCCATGAAATGCAACAGAAGAAGGCCTCAAAAGAGCACTAACGCGGGTCGGCAGTACGGGGGCGTCTTGGCACGTCGGGGCACACGCATATTTTCATTGCATGATTGAACACACCTTTCATCAACGCAAAGTTCAACTACTGGCTTAACGATACCCTGAGGCTTGTAGCTTCAACCGGTGTTAAATCAAATGGCATATGATGGATGCGTGTCGAGTAGCAATTCAATCGGGAATTCCACTCATTTGAGCAACGCGTCGATGGATGTTCAGGATCGCCCGGGCCGTAACTGAGGCTGCAGTTTGATGATGCGTCAAGCCGATCAGAAAGAGTACCATTGCGTTTGGCCACGTCCCACTCCAACGCAGTAGCGAGCAGGTCTAATATTGATGCCTAATAAAGAGTAGATACTGTGGGCCAGCCTAAAAACCTCAGAAGTCGATCGTCGACCTCCACCACGACCTCGCAGTATGGACCCTCTACTGGCGTACAAAGAAGCCATGACTCTGTCGGCAATGGGACTGTTTAACACTGCATTGCACCGGGTAGGCCTACCCCGCAATCAACCGCGCAAAAATGCAGTGAAGGATGGCCAGATCGTTCCCTGAAAACTCATTGGCCTTCGGACAACAGCCGCCTGACTTCTCCGCACGGAATTGTCTTGAAGAACGCGCGCTTGCCCTACCAAGCTAAGATGTATGATAGCTGACGGCACAGGAGTTTCAAATACATTAGATATAGGCTAATCGATGAGACGACTCCCTATAGTTATCGAGGAAATCTAACGTATGTAGACTACAAGCAACCGGAGCCACGGTGGGTCTCGCCAGACCGAGCTCAGACAGGCAAACCACAACACTCGTCTGTTTATTGTTGATCCTTGGTTGAGATCACGGTTTGCCAGAGCCAAAGCTCTTGTGTGCGCTGCAATTTCGACAAGTATAAAAAGATCGAATTAACAACATTCATCGTAGACTTGATAACCCATTCATCCACAAACGTCCGAATTTATCCATCCTGCTGCCAGACATAATCGCAAATCACAAGAAGTAAAATAAGACAAAAACGCGCTCTTTTCGCACTACTCCTTCGGAGTCAAAGACCGATACCTAATCTGAGGCATAGCATCAACAGCAGAGTAAGCTCTAGAACCCACAAAAAAGATCTCAGAAGCTAAGATGCAGTAGGGAAGCCACTATTTGACTAACGATAAAGACTTCTGCGTGTACATCAAGAGGCAAGTCTTGCATCGGTCAGGAGTTTATGTGACGGCCTGTTGACTGGCTTCGGCGACAAACAGTGACGGCAGTATCTACATCCGTCGTGGGTGAACAAAGCCATGATAACTACTTGATGTGAAGGGATTGGGGATAGGATTGCAACCTCGCCTAACGTTCATAGGCGGATAGAACTATAGGGCGGTACTCTTGTTCAGCCTTAAAAGTCATTTCTCTCCTATGTGGCAGTCGAGTAAGCGCGATCAAAGGGTGCTGGTGGGTGTCAACAGCAGTGGTCACCTCGAGGGCTGTGTCTACTTCCTAGTTACCAACATTTGATGGTGAAATCCACTAAACGATGATTTACACACACAATTGCGCCGACTTCCAACTGTAATGGCATTACCTTCTTATCCCTGAAGGATGTACTATCGCATTATCCTTAGCTTTAGTCAATCGTGAAACACCTGTCAATATACCTATATACCCGCGCAATACGTAACTTGTTGTCTGGCGTTACACTTACATCGTTTTTAAAACAAAAGGGGAGTGCCGTAGATGCAGAGAGTGTGGAGGCTGCCAGGATGGCTGTTGTTCAATTCGAAGGCGTGTGACATGTTCAATCGTTCGGGTAACCTCAAGCTTCTATTCTATTGTAAGTATATACACTTTAGTCATTGTGATTGTATATGACTATACTGCAGCAAAAAGCTGTTTATGAGACGTCACCGTAAAGTAGACCTGAATGGTCCGGGAAGTGGCCACTACAGAAAGGACCAGCGATTATGCTTGCGCCTACCTTTGAGACCTGAGTCTCTGCGCCAATTTCGTAGCCTAGAGTTGGCGCTTTGACTGAATAAGAGATAGATGCTTGTACCTGAAAGCCCCCGCCACACTTGTGAGAACGAGGATGTTGTTGCGAAGAGAAATGCCTATGAGCAAGTCAACAAGCCATCGGTTAAGCGAATCGAGAGAAAACTGACATAATGTCAGACATGAATACGCGCCGATAGCGAGCCATTTTTGGAGTCTTCGGGGAGGACACTGGCCAGTCACCGATCCTCGTATACTTTCTGTTCCCACCCTGATACCAAGGGCGCTGAAAGTACAGCTGCTGTAGGTGAATCAAATTTAGGCCAGCAGTTGACGGGTGCAAAGTCAATCGCTCCGTCGCTGGTTGACGTATTTCCGTCTGCTCAATACAATTAAATTTGGGTCGAGAAACCTTTCTTGCCATCCGACCAAGATTGATGCAGTGCTCCGGTTCAGCACCTAGCCTCATCAAAAAAGCTAGAGCTCAGCTACTTGCCCTACCACGCTTGGAGCCCTGTATGGCAATATCGGTGAGCGATTTTCTTTATTTTCCTACAAGGATGTTTCGAGCCACCACTTAAAATCCGCGGCTTGATTCAAGAGGGAGAAAGTGCCGCTACCTGCTGTTCAGGTGGATAAATACAGAGTAACATGAACAAGTACGTGAATCAGATGGAGTTGAGGTGGAGCACCTATCAAGAGGTGCTGGCAATGGATGCGACGGCAGAAGCTTGAAGCCTCCACTGCAATGAGCAGTGTCTCGAGAATACCGACGGCGGAGCAACATAAAATTCACACTTGCGACGAGATAAGCACCCAAATGTAGCCAGAAAGGTACTGACGCTGAGTATGGGGTCCAAGGTCTGGCACCTTGCTGTACTTCAAACGAGGATAGGGTACCTGACGGGACCAGTCACGGCGTCCTGCCCACCACTATGGTAACTGGTCGCACCACTTCCCAACTGATGGAAATGAGGGGGGAAATTGCAGAGGTCAAGGCAAATATCGGTGACCTGAGTCAAAAAATGGATATGCTCCTGAGTTTTCTTCAACCCTCGCAATCTTGATTGATGTATATAGGCTTGATTCTTTTTCCCATTTTCATTTTATTCGTTTGATAACATAAAGAGACCCTACGCAGCCTTCACTACTCTAAGCCTCAATCTCATAGCCTTCATTCGCTCAAACAGCGCTGTCGTAATTAGCCTGATGGACCGTTGGGGTCTTTGCGGCATGCACTGAAGCCATCTCATCATGGACAGTCTTCTCGCTGATGATTGCGGCTCCCACCACTGCATGATCGGCGCCACCAAACAGTACATCCATATGCTCCAAGGGCACGCCCTTAGTTTCAGGAATGCAGAACCACACAAATGCAAAGAGCAGGATATTAATACCACCAAACATATACATAGCGTAGCTGCGAAAAGAGTTACTACATTTAGATACTAGATAGACTGGGGGTAACTTACAATCCTTTAGCAGAAAGAAATATGGGAAAGATTTGTTCTACACTTTTTGTTAGTCATAAATTTAGGGAAAACGAGAATGGGATACTTGCGGAGAATGATGCTGGCGATAGACTGGCACTGAGTGGTCATAGCAACCGCCTGCGCACGAATGTTCATGGAGAAGATCTCTGAAGTCCAGATCCAAACTGTCGCGCCCCACGAAGGCTTAAAGAAGAATGCAAAGAGGAACATCAAGAATACAGTTGCGATGCCTACACTGGGGGACTTGGATCCATCCTCTAGCGTCGGCGTCTCGGTGACCACGGCTGCGGCTGCAAACATGCAGACTGCTAGGCCCGCAACGCCAACGAGGAGGAGAGGTCTTCGGCCCACGAGGTCGGTCATCCAAGTAGCATTCAGAGTAAAGAGGATGTTAAAGGTTCCAGCCAAAGCGTTGATGAGCTGGATCTGGCTGTTCGAAGTAAAGACCTTTTTGTAAATGATGGTGGAATATGTTGCGAGAGAGTTGTTTCCGGTGAGTTGTTGTCCGATATTCATAGTAGCCGCGAGCACTGGCGAAGTCAGATATTGAGCATGGACAAGGAAATAGCACCTACGAATGCGCTTTCTCACAGACTTATCTGTCCACAGCAACTTGTACCGGGTCCAAGTGCTGTTTGTTTCTTTCTTTTCAAACGCAATAGCCTGTCGGATATCTTGCATCTCTTGAGCAATGAGTTCTGGGTCGTCGCGAATTTGCAAGAGAGTATTGTAGGCTTCTTCAAATCTGTCGTTCTGGACATACCTGCAGCTTGATGAGCATCGCATTCAAAATAGTTTCTGTCTCAATGGAGTAACGGCATACCATCTTGGAGTCTCAGGGCAGAATAAAAGCCCCGCAATGATGATGATAGGAAAGAAGATTTGAAGGAACATGACGATCCTCCAGTCCCATTCCCCGAGTCTCTCGGCGTTTTTGGAACATGCGTAGTTGATCCAATACGCAAGAAAAGATCCTATAGCGAAATTGAGCTGCCAGAAACTCATGATAGTGCCACGCAGTTTGGCTGGTGCTATTTCGTTGATAAAGACCGGTCCAGCCGGTAGCATCAGTCCCTGGCCGAAACCGGTGATGGTACGACCAGCGATGTAACCACCGATAACGGGAGGTGTAAATGTCGAAATAAACGTTGAGATGATGACGAGTACCGCGCCCGCCCACATACTCCATTTGCGACCGAATCGGTCGGAGACCAGAGCAGACAGGAAAACGCCTGGAGGTTATAAGCATCAAGCCGATGACACAGAGTGAGGGCGATTACCTGTAATGATGCTGCTTACGGCCATGGCGGTGTTGACTGAGCCGATAGTGGATGGAGACTGGGGATTGGATATTTAGATACGATACATCTATGGAGTTGGTAGGAAAGGATCATACGGGGTTGTTAAAGTAGTTCATGAAATGAACTGAGCCTTGCGCAGCGTTGAACGTAGAGGAGTCATATCCATTGACAGCCATGCAGGTGCAAGGAATGAGGCAAGAGAACCAGAGGTTCGCTTTCTTCGAGTTGAAGAGCATGATGGGCAAATAGATGCCTGAGTTACTGTGAAGAACAGTGAGTTGAGAGGAGTCAAGTCGTCGGTTAAATGAGGTTTGGCAATTTATCTATAGATATTCCGGGGACGGGGATCCACAATCAGGGCAGGGTCTAGAAGGTCATTGTCTGGCAGGTCGGTACGTAGAGTCCCGAGCTGGACAAGAAGGGTTTAGCAGCGGCCGCCCTATGCCGTTGCTCTGACCATGCATTTCAGACCCTGCATCTGCACCGACAAGGTTAGACAGTCTC
The DNA here is from genome assembly GCF_900079805.1 of Fusarium fujikuroi IMI 58289. Classification (NCBI taxonomy): domain Eukaryota; kingdom Fungi; phylum Ascomycota; class Sordariomycetes; order Hypocreales; family Nectriaceae; genus Fusarium; species Fusarium fujikuroi. The sequence continues at coordinate 406,618 of NC_036626.1, read as the reverse complement.
ACTAACTGCTATTTCCGAACTAGTTCTCATGCATCCGAATGTGATATACCGTTAGTCAGCGGATTAAGTAACTGGGCATGCCACAACAGCCTTTCCCCTCTTTTTTTCCCCGTGATTTCACCTCATCACAGGTCCAATCGAAAGCAGCAGCACCATGAAACTCCCTACGGCGTGCACCAGGTGCAGAAGGCGGCGCAAAAAGTGCTTCCGGACGAAGCCTGAAGGTCCCTGTGATGCCTGTGCCAAGAAGCAGAATCATCAGTGTTCGCTCGTCCAGCCACGACCTGTCTCTCCCCAGCCACAGCGTTTCTCGGTCGAGGATCTAGATCCAAGGGCTTGTCTCTCGCATGACCTCATTGAAGAACTTGTGGAGAAGTATATTTACTATATACTTGACAGGCCTCATACGCTCTTCCATCTTCCCACGTTGCGGACTGCAGTGAGGGAGGATACGTTGGGAGATGCCTTGCTCTCCGCGATACTGGCGTTTGGCTGCCGATTCCATGATAAACCTGAGATAGCATCCCTTGGACCTGCTTTTATGGAAAAGTCTAAATACTTACTGAAGCTGGATATGGAGAACATTTGTCTGGAGAATATCCAGACCTGCGTGCTGCTCGCAAATTTGTCATCTTCGTCGAAGAATCCAGAATCTGAGGCTCTGTTTGTTACCCTTGGCATTCGTATGGCTGAGATTCTTGGCTTGGATCGTCCGGACCTGGAGGACTCTGAGATTCTACGTGAAACAAAATGCAGGGTATGGTGGACACTATTCATGGCTGACCGTTGGAGTTCAGTCGGCCGCAACCTCCGTCGCGCGATGCCAGACTTTAGTCAGGAGACTCCCCTACCAATGGATGAAGACTACTTTCACCACCTGGATGTTGACCAAGGTAGTGGTGAGAGATCGCCTACCCGCCCTCGTACCCTTGGGCTCTGGGCATACAACATCATGCTTGCAAAACAGCTCGGGCCCATCCGGGACTTAAATAAGCAGTGGAATCAGGAGGGCATCTCCGAAGATTACGTGATGCAGCGCGTCGCAGATCTAGCAGAAGGCCTACAACTCTGGGAAGCGGGTCTCCCCGAGGAGAAGAAGGCGACAGAGGAGAACCTTCGTGCACACAGTGCTAAGAAACTTGGGGGGCCGTTCCTCGCCATACATACAGGCTACCACCAACATTTCGTGCTCCTACTGTTCCGGTTCCTGGACCTCAACCGGGCGCAGACCCCCAAGACGATAGAGTACGCCGAGCTCTGCAAGTATCACGCAAGGTCGATTAGCGAGCTGGTTAAACTGTCCCGCCAAGTTCCGAACTGCGCGATGGTCTTTGGAGGTGTGGGCTACATGACAGTTGCCTCCTCAGCGGTACTCCTGCACACGCTCATTTTCGGGCAGCAGGATGACACGGCTGATATCCGAGCCAAGCTGGAGTCCAATTACGAGACCATCTATGCGCTGCAAAAATACTGGCCTTCGATTCAGAACTCGGTCAGTAGAGAAACTGGTGTTAGTGGTTAAATTCTGACGAGTGCAGGTAAAACGACTCGAATTGTTCCAAAAGACTTGTACGAGGCCTGCCGCGATGCAAACCTACAAGTTTGACAAGTGGATGGTGAGGTTTTTGGTGGAACACCACTTGCCGCTGGATGAGCCTGAAGGGGATCTATCGCCTGGTGCGGTTTAACATAGCGTTTAGATTCCAGAATGAATATTTGCACTAATACGGCGTACATGGAGGCGGGTTATGGGATTTCTTTCGTTGTATATTCTTCGCATCGTTTCGTTGGGTCGGTCGAGCTAGGAGGTCGCCGAGAGGAGGAATGCAAGACGCGAGACGGCGGGACGTCTGACCATGATATAAAGCGATAAAGGCGGCATATTTATCTTTTCGGGCCGCATCACAAAGTCCCACTGATAGCATACGGTAGAAACTACTGAGTTCTCTAATCCATACGCTAACCTACGCATCGTGAATTTGCGCACCCTAGAGCACCTAGTTTCTTGTGTCGACGTCCCCATAACTCACAGGTAATTCCCGGGGGCTAGAACTTGACTAGTCCGCAAGCGTTATCTTGTGTGTGGGGTCGTCGTCGGGATTCGCTTGTATAACCCGACGGCTGACAAGTGTCGGGAATCGCTCCAAGACCGCCGCAGCAGGCTCACCGTCGGGATTTACAGGCTTAGTCCGACGGCCACAGAGCGTCGGGATACGGCGCAAGACCGCGACACAGTGGGGCGGCTGAAAAGCAGACGTCGTCTGGTCTTGAGTCGTGACATGGATCTATTGGTGGGTTTGATGATGTGGACAGGGGGCACGATGCCGGAGCAGACATTCCTCGCTCGGGAGTCCATACACGCCAGCACGTGATGCACACTACTTCTCGTCACATCAGGCGAGGTCCTTGCGAAATGAAGTTTTCAATAACGCAGCCAGGTGGCGTGGATATCAACTTGGAGAATTGACATCGTTTGTTACGCCCGTTGCGAACTGTCGACTGCACTCGGCTGGTACATTGACTCAGCGGGTGGAGGCGAGGAATGCCACGGATGCGGGGCCCCAGTTGCAATTCTCTACACCACCACAATCTCTTCACGTGTAAGCAATTAAACAGCGTTGTTACACAAGGTGTCTTGACAACTCAGCAAGGAAACCCCATGTCATTCTAAGCATCTAGACCTTCTCAGAAATCTTCCAAAAAGGTAAGCGATCAGATAACGAAAAACGAGTACGGATAATCCCGTTGCATATCCCACTAACTCATGCAGTCAAAAACCCAACCCCTGCCCCGACAATGTCGTATAGCGAGGTCACTAACCTGAATCGTCTGGCTTGAAAAGGGTTCCCACTCTGGCAGCCCTAAAATTTCCCCAAGACCAGAATGCCGCCATCCCTGTAACTTGGCAGCTTTTGTAGTCAAAGCCACAGTCATGACGGTATTAACTGGGGGATTTATTGTGTAACCTCCTGTCTTAAAATAAACACCTTCAGCCTTTTTTCTTTTCTCTTTTCGTATTAGGACTGCCCCCAACTAGCGGTTAATTAGACTGCAGCCTGAAACTCAAGGGTTAAATAGGAAGCTGTCTTACATAAAATGTTAAATAGCACTCTCCCCTTTCATGTTCATACCAAGACCTTGCTTCTCCCTTTATGGTATTTGCCTCAAGATCTACATCTCACACTATATTTCCAAGAGAACCTCTTATTGACTACACTCATCAGGCCTCACATCTGGAGTCATACCCCTCATACACAGCATACACACGCCACCATGAGTCCCTCATGCAGATCTATCAAACCTCGCTTCACATCACTCTCACCAAGCCCTGAAATTACAGAAGGCTTGAAAAAGGCTGATAGAGCCTGTGAAAAGTGCACGCGTACCAAGAAGAAATGCGATAAATCGTTGCCTGGTTGTTCGCGCTGTAAGCGGTATGTAGAAGTCTGCCCAACTTCAATGGTCTCGGTTTATCTAACTGATCAGGCTCAGCAACAAATGCTGTTATGACTATGTTTATACTCCCTCAGTCACAACTGTCATAAGACCGGAGCATGCCATAAAATCTCCACCTCACATACCGGGGACGCTCAAGCCGTTCCTCGATATTTCCAGCTCTATGATTTTGAGCCTGCTTTCTTCACGGAACGCCATTCCGAGTCATTCAGTTCAACACTACCTGGAGACTATAAACCCATACCTTACTATAGTCCATCCAGAGCTCTTCGCCTTGCGCACCAATATTACCGGCTCTGACTCGTTTTCCAACCAAGAGCTTCAAGACCCTGCGACTACACTTCTGGTTGTATGCATGCAACTCTTTTCTCAAAGCGATGATTCGGGTACCGAAGGAGAAGAGAGTGCTGACAGGGCTGTCTATCGGTCTGCCAAGCAAATCTTGAGCGTCCTGCGAGCCATTGAGAGCCCAAATATCGAGCTAATTCAGTGTTCTATTCTGCTCGCATTCTACGAGTATACACACGAGGATCTGGGGCGTGCTTACCTGAGTATCGGAGATGCCAATACTATGGCTTTGATTCTACACGTGGGTCCTGGAAAATACCTTGAGGACGAGCGGGAAGCGTTGATCCCTTACGAGGAGGAAGAAAGGCGCTGCGTTTACTGGAGTCTCTTTGTGCTCGATCGGCTAGTCCAAACGGATTATTCTCTTCTCCATATGCCGCACCAGATACCGCCTGCAGTTGTATCTCCTCCCGCGGCCGATGATCTTCTTCCGACGAACCATTTACTTTGGTACGATGAGGGCCAGTCGCCTTACTACGTCACGCAGCGATACCCTGCAGATACAGATTTCTCGGTGCCGGTCGGGGCCTTTCAAAGGAATTGCCAGTACGCCATGCTCTATACTGGAATATCCCCCCCTCAATCCCCTGCAGGTCCAACGGCATTTGAATTGGGAAATCATACTGTCACCTCGGCTTCGGTGTTGCCTATTAGTATTCTAGATCTATAGGCGCTATTTTATTTTACGACCTTGTATGTTCTATCATGAATTTGGCTTATTTTCGTTGTGTTATGTTTCGGCGCTTGGAGTCATTATTCCTCTAGGATATCCTCTCAAAGTACACTGGCATAACACCAACTTGCAAACCCCAATTAACTCCGTTCACCGTCCCCAACTCTTCATGACGATGAAAGCTGAGAATGAACTGATCCCATTTGAACCAATCAATGAATTCCCGAACGACAAATTCTTCCCGTGAAGAGGGCAGAAATCCTAGGTTGTCTCCAGAAAAGTGAGTCAAAAGATGGTGTTGTGATGAGATATTGTTGACAGCCATGATCAAGCTTTTACTTGTGTTATGTCTGATATCTAGCATCATCTTCAACTCTGAATTGACATACTTGCCCGCATAATCATCGAGATCAACATTACACCGCTTTTCTTTGCTTCTCTCCTGATTCCGAAGATAATCAAAGTCTGCTGCTAGGCGGGCATATCTCTCATACTCTGTCTTAGCTCTCTGCTTTGACACCTCAGCGAAGTGGATCGGCGGCTGAAAGTCAACATAGCCTGCGCAATAGCTTGCGCAGACCAATCCGGTCCATCTCCCAAGCCATGAGAATTCCCCAGTGCCACTATGGCCGAATTTGTCTCTGGAAACAGGTTGAAGGCCGTTAAGTATCTCGACATACCGCCATTATGATACAGAACAAGTCTAGGCCTTGACTTTCGACCAATTACGTGTTCTTGCTGTGGGCCATTGAGAGAAAGCATTCCTAGCTCTGTTGATAGAATCATGGCCCGAGCAAACCCAAGGCCGTATGTATTCTCGCTGATAGAGGATATCGTGATGTTGGTTTTGTGTGATACAATGGTCGGTATCTCTTTGAGTACAGAAGGCTCGTGGTGCATCGCGTCGAGGAGAGCTTTGGCCCATTTCATCATATCTGATACGTTAGACCAGACACCTCCAGCCGGTCCCATGAGAGTATTATCCGCGGCTGTGTCAACTGGCTTTTGTCTGTGTAGCGAGTAGTCATCAAGGACAACGTGAGGCTTTGTGACATTGCCATCCGGTAGCTTTGTTCGATTTGTCACAGTTCGATGCATTGCGATGGGCTCTAAGATTCTCTCCTTAAGAAGCTCGTACCACGGCCGACCTGACTGTTGCTCAATGACTAAGCCAGACACGGCGTACATGAAGTTGTTGTAATGAAACCCGCTTCGTAGGTCATGAACCAGAGGTAGATGGCTTACAACCTCGAGCAAGTCTTTTTTGTCAAGGATGCAGTCACATTCTACCCCCAGCCATGTAAGATCCATATGCGCTAGCCCAGTATTATGCGAGAGCGCATCTTGAACAGTCGCTCTTTCACCGATAACAGGATCCACAACACTGCGGAAAGGGACATAACTCTCTAACAGCTTTGTCCACTCTAACTTTCCTTCATCAACAAGGATGCCGCAACAGGCAGCGGTGAAAGCTTTCGTAAGTGAACATAGCAGGTAATTCGTCCCAGAATCAGCGGGCGCTTGTGACTCCACGTCGCGAAACCCGCGGCTGCGAGTGAAGATTACTTCTCCGTGATGAAGGACGCCAATGCTGATTGAAGCTGATCGAGTGTTGTCCTGGATCTGATCGAGTGTAGGACATAAATCTTCAATTCTAACGTGGGGGTTAGTAACACCATACTGCTAATAAGAAGCTATGGTTGTCCCACCTAGATCGCACAACATCTGAGTCCACGTCTGCGGTCATCTCATCATGTTATGATCTGATGTTGAGGTAATAGTATCCATAAAAAGTTAAATCAAGGAGATTTACATTTGGATTACTCATATGACATGCGGTCGAGTGTTCTCGAGCAACGTCGGTCGGACTTGCGATATACTTTCGTCGCGTACCGCCACGGTATGTTGTCATTATTGACTGCTCAACTCTATCACGTGCCTCTTGCGACTCACTGTCTATACGCATTGGTATATCGCTCACAAATTTCATTCTTTCCATCTGTTACCACCGGGTCTTCACTTTCATCTTCTGCTTCAAAATATGACCAAGTTCAACCCCAACATACCTAACCAAAAGCATTAATTGATAGTTAAAGCTTATGACATCTCAGTGAGGCACATCCAGCCGACACACTGGAAAGTCCCAATAAAATTTAGTTTTCGAAGACGACAGAATCATTCTCTCCATTCAATCTTAAAGCCACAGAAGGTCACGCGTCGTTCTTCGCCAGGGTTAGGCAAGGCATGAGCGAAGAGAGTGTCTATAACGGCTTATCTGAAGCCATCTGAGTCACTAGTCCCACCTACTCGTTCCAGGTATAGGCTACAGCAGATGGACATTGTGAATCTCAGCACTCCGCCGTTGGCGTCTTTAAGTGCCTGGGCTGTGTCAGTCTTGGAATGGCACAATAGCGACCGAGAAATTGGTGATGGCATGCCCTTTCGACAAGACATCCAGTTCAGTGACGATCTTAGCGTAGAGACTTGCAACTGATGTATTGCTCACTCTGGCGTTGAGGAAGTATCTGTTCTGGCTTATTGGCAGTCTTTTGAATGAGAAGGGGATCTTCCCCCCCTCAAGATTTGCAGGTATACAACGTTCCTCTTTTAATTCAAGCCATATTGCTTTCACGGCCTTCTTACCACTATACAAGGCCTAGTCACTATCTTGTCCAACATACTCATTGGATATGGATTTATAGTCCTCCGAACTCGGGGGTCTTCAACGGGATCGGGCGCCATGTTGCTGTTATGCCTTATGTGATACTTTATGCTTCTCTATGTTTTTTATTGTTTTACATGAGAAGAGAGTGATATACATGCAATAAAGTAGCCTGTATTCAAGTACAAGAAATACAAGATTTTCATTGTTTCACAACCTGCCCAGCTCTCTCGTTGCTTTGTTGGCAGTAAGTGGTCATGGTGAACATACCCGGGGTGTATAGCGCTTGTAGCTTCGCTATTTATGCTTAGCATAGGGAAATGGGACCACCCGCCTGCCCTATAGGCTCAGTGGAGCATCCCTGTTAGGTGCACCCAACCAACGTCCATCGTGTTCTAGCGAGGTCTCCTCCGCGCCGGCATCTTATCGTTGCACCGAGACCCATAAGCCGACTTCGGCATTTACTAAACTCGTCTGATCTTCTCTGCATTGAGGATATCAGTGTTTGTGGTTTGAGTTTGTGTCAAGGTGCCGAGAGCCGATTCCGGAGATCCCACGCCACTGGTCCCAGCGGTGAACTATCGATTGTGGCACGCCATCTCTTGCTTAGCCATATTACTGCTTGATCCCCTTGTACCATTCAAATCCCAACGGTTTACTGCAGTGTCTGAGCAGATACGGAGTACAGAGGCACTAACAATGATGGGCATCAATTTCCAAAACAGATCAGCACTGCATCAAGAATCTTACGTGGCCTGCAGTCTGACGAACGCCACCTTTCAGCATCTCCTCTTCAAAGCAATCACTGTCTCACTCACAGTCAGTCAATCGGCGCTCAGACGTACGTCTCTACTCAGCTTTTTCACCGAAGTCCCAGGGCTGAGCCTGTCATACCAATAAATTGCCTTGGCATTCTCACATCAGATTTTAAAGGGGCTCTAGCGAGGCCCCAACTGTGCTACCTACCTCGTAATGCTAGCCCTGTAATTGGAGCACCTTTCAATTGCGGCTTACCATCGTTGAAACCATCTAACCTCTTTAGGGGTCGCTAGCAAACACGTTGAATTAATTGTCTCAGTTTGTTATCTCCGTGTTGACTCTCTTAAAAATGCCCTTGGCCCGCTTTGACTGTGACGAGCTGGGTCTGTTCATTTTCGTAACATTTTAGAGTGAGAGATTGCAGACATGTCGTTGCTTGACGCTTTAGACTCGTCGTCCACGAGGGTCTTATTAGGATGTCTCTTATTAGCAGGCATCGCCTACACCCTCCACCGCTCAATGCTACCTCGTCCCTTAGCGGACATCCCCTATAACGTCTCCGCAACCAATCGTATCCTGGGCGATCTCCCAGACGTTAAGGCATTCGGGAGCTTGACCGACTGGTTAGCGACGCAGGCTATCAAACACCAATCACCGTTATTCCAGGCTTTTATCCGCCCTTTTGGAAAGCCGTGGGTTGTCGTCGCTGACCATTATGAGGCCGCTGAGATTTGCACGCATCGAGTGAAGGAGTTTGATAGAGGGACATCGAGCACTGCTGTTTTTAATTGTGTGGTGCCCGGTGCGCATATCACGCTTTCGAGTTCGGATCCGCAGTTTAGGAAGAATAAGGAGCTTGTGAGGAATTTGATGACGCCGTCGTTTTTATCGGAGGTAAGATGAGAATATTGGTTCATGATCAAGCGACTGATTTGAGTAAAGGTATCGGCGCCCGAAATTTACGACAAATTTTCTCGACTGGTTGAGCTCTGGGGTATGAAGACTGAGCAAGCCAATGGTCAATTCTTCTCGGCCTCAAAGGATGTACATAACGCGGCCCTTGATATCATCGTGTGCGCCGCTTTTGGCCTCGATACTCAACATACCCAACTTGTCAAAGAAATCCAAGAACTCACCCCAGACAACACCTCCTCAACAAAGATCGGCGGCGAAGTCGCTTTCAAAAAACTCCCTCTTAACGAAGAGCTCAACGCCCTGGCCACTGTCGCCGAGAGTGTTGCCAAGATCATCAAGACGCCTTCACCGCCACTGTTCCATTGGATGTATCGAAGCTTTTCGACAACCCTGAAGAACGCCTTTGTCCTCACGAAGCAACTGCAGGAACGAGAGATTGCTAATGGAATTAAGCGAAGAGCGAATGGAGAGGCTATGAAGTGCGCGCTTGATGAGATCTCGGTTCGAGAAGAGGGGCTGGCGAAGAAAGAGGGAAGAGAGCCTGACTACTACTCTCAGGTCATCACTAGTGAGGTGAGTTCATATAACCCTCAATCCGAGGAATGATGCTGACCCTTTCATAGATGATGACATACCTGATCGGCGGCCATGAAACAACCTCATCAGCTGTGCGATGGGGCTTAAGCTATCTCAGCGCCGAGCAGAGAGCCCAGTCCGAACTTCGCAACGCGCTTCAACAAGCTTATCCTCAAGCCAAATTTGAGCGACGTGTCCCTTCACTCAGTGAGATCATCCAAACACGCGTTCCTTATCTAGATGCAGTCGTTGAAGAGATTCTTCGTTTATCATATCCTTTTGGAATGACTCTACGAGAAGTCCAGGTCGATACGCAGATCTTAGGCGCTCGTGTACCAAAAGGCACGACAGTTGTCTTCTTATCAAACGGCCCAAGCATATTATCCCCTCCAATCAACTTCGACGAGTCACGAAGTAGTGAGTGGGTAAAATCTCGCAAGCCAAAGCCTTTGGAGAAGGACTATGACTACTCGAGTTTCAAGCCTGAGAGATGGCTCAAGACGGCTATTGGTCCAGATGGAAAAGAGGACGTAAGCTTTGATTCTCAGGCGTTTCCCATACAAGCCTTTGGGCTAGGTCCGAGAGGTTGCTTTGGAAGGAGGATGTCATATCTTGAAATGAAGATCTTCTTCACTCTTGTCATCTGGACATTCGAGTTGTTACCGTTGCCAGATGAAGTTGCGAGACCTAAGCCGGTTTCGTCTTTGACCAGAAACCCTGACAAGGTGTTCATCAAGCCGCGAAAGGTATCCTTGTAGAGGGAACGATAGAATGATATAAATAGATATGAAGTAGATGCTATTATGCAGCGCTTTATGCTCCTAGGTTATTCCGATGCAGACCCATAAAACAATGCCAATGCCGAATCAAATAAAGGAACACATTGTGATCTTCCAAACGCCGTTATCTGGATGTCCCTGTCTCGCTCAGACTCCCAAACTTACTATCAACCTTCGCCGAACTAGGTTCACTCAACAAACCCCCTGTATCATGCAGCACCAAGTCATCCGGTTCAAGTAAAGTAGTTCCATCAGTCCGCGACATCTTAATAGTCGCCAGAGATCTTTGAACAAAAATCCCCTCTGTGCTACTGCTCGAGCTTTTGGGTAGAATGTTCCATGACCGTCCTCGTGCTGCGATAGCGCGGAAGATTGGTTGCATGTGAGGCATACAAGCTACCAAGATACCTACGCCACTTTCGATATTGGACCATACGACGAAGCCTTGTGCGTCGGCTGTTGTTTGGCCGTTAGAGAGTGAGATTGGTGAGAATGGGGAATACGTACAGGATGTATTCAATGTTCTTGTGAAATCGAGTAGATAAGGGATGCGGATACAGCTGGCTGCAATGAGACTGGAGGGATGTTAAGAAAATGCTACAGCAGAGAATCAGAATGGGAAGCTTACAAAATACCAACACCAAAAATTACCATAACGCCGGCCTTCTTCTTCGGCTGAAGCCCCAAAGAATACAACTGCGTCAACGGTAACGCAAACATCCAGATATCGAGAGCAATGTTGACACCAGCGTGGAAGAAGATGATTGCCGGAATATTGAGTGTGATCCCGCGAGGCGGATACTCTTTCCATCCATCCCAGAGCAATTTAATTGGCTGTCGCTGCAGTGCGCCGCATATGGTGACGATGATTGTCGTGACGATGTTGAAGGCGATGGTGCACTTGATGATCAATCTGAATTTTGGGTCTGGGAATGTTCGGAGAAAGAAGTACAGTATTGAGAGTTTGATGAGACAGAGACTTAGAACGTAGGCGTATTGAACGACGAGGAGGTACTGTATTTGTTAGTCGAGGCTGACGGGCAAGTGCTTGGACTTACGATGTGAAACGTGGTAATGGTACTGTCGTCCAGTGTCCAGATATTCCGGCCCAACCCTGCAAATGTCACTGTGCAGAGTTAGTAATCAACGGTTGGATATTCGTATAATTGGGGACTCACTTAGGCCCATGATGATGCATTGAACTCCAGTAAAGACCTAAAATGTTAGTAAACCAATATGGCGCATGATGAGCATTCTTACCGAAGCCGCGATGATGAGGTAATCGTCAGCACCCCATCGTGAAAAGTGATATGATTTCGTGACAGTTCGAAGGACGATAGAAAACACCGCTATCCCAAGGATCGTGTAGTTGATCCCCCTAATATTGTGGTCGTTGTCGAGCTCTGGTCTGCCGCAGTTTGTCTGCTCAAGCTTGAGAAAATCTGCCCACAACCGTCCATGTGAGTATCCTGATCCTTGTAAAGCCGATCTTGAGAAGTTCCTACCGAATAAGTCTCGTATCGGGCATGCTGTGTGGATACAGCTGGCTACCGTATTGCTGAGTTTATGATCGTCGCATATTCGCACCTTGTTGGCGGTCGAGAATGTCGGCTTATCAACGAATTGCGAGAAACATTTGATCTACAACTGATTAATCAATCCATAGCGCGAGATGGACGGGGAATACCCACGGCACATTGCGACGCGTCCTCTAGTCTCTGAGCAGTGGTCGGTGAGCTAGCGCCGACTTGCCGGAATATAGACGGTAGAATAAGAATGAATAAACGTAATATCGCGAATAGCTTCATGGTGGTCTACCACGCAGGCGAAACATCGAGAAGAAAAGCACCCAAGAACTTTAAACCCGCGGAATGACGGGGTACACTTGTCTCATTAAGAATTCAGGGGCACGGACTAAGGCGGTTTTGCTTTGTCGACGCTAATTCGGGCATACCATGTCTATTGGTCTGGATTAGACGGGATCTTCGTACTCTAAACCAATGGGCCGTCTTTGTCCGCCAATGAGGATTCTCATCACACCGAAAGGAGCTAGGGTAGAGGATCTTCATGGGATATGCTTATGCATTCCAGGGTTTACAGATTAGGCTTATTGTTGCTACGCTTTTGACGGGGAGATTGGCGGGGAGTTCTTGGCAGGGCCTGATTTGGCGTTTGGCTTGTCTGTTGGTGGTGAGGATGAGTCTTGGCTGCGGAAATGTTGCCGTCAGGCAAGCCATCACAGAAACACAGTACGGTGACCACTTACAATAGTAATTATCTTATCTTGTCGATACATAAAGCATTTAGATATATCTATGACTATGCGGCTTGAATTTAGGCGGGTCCATATCTATGCTGTAGAGCGAATGTCAGCATATCGAAAGACGTGTTTCACAAATTGCGAATTAGTAGAGTCGGAGCAAGAGTCCTGGGAAGCTGGTTGACGCACACGCCTCGTTGGGCTGACGGACATGCCGGATATTAGCTGGAGGCTGTAGGGTTGAGATATCCGGATGCCGGCTGAACTTTATTGTTTATGGAATGAAGGCTTTGCGGACCGCCGTGTATGCCCCTTGATCCACATCAAGATCTGGCACCTGTCTAGATCCGGCATGGCGCTCAGTCTGGAAGCATTCACTTTACGGAGAGCTAGAGATAACAAATGCAGGCGTTATGATATGATATCCGAAATTTGAAATATTAATTCCAACAAATGTTGGTAAGTGAATCATTCGAGGTCAAATAGACCCGTGCACGGGTGTGGCTTCCCTCACTGAACACCGACCGGTAAGTTAAAACGCGAATAGTCGTTTTATTTTTTGTGATATCTGCAAATCCACAGTATATACAGGGATAGGGCATGCAAATAGCGTACATCTACGTTAGTTTTGAAATAATATCTAAGGTAGTAATGAATGTTTTTAGTAACAAAATGGCCTTCATTTATATTGCAGACTGTAGTCGATGCTTAACAGCTACATCAAAAATCCCCAGGTCTAGGGTTGGCACAATGATAATGAAGATTAGATAAGCGGGAAATTTCAACTGTCAGCGGGAAATCTCTAGTGGGGACATTTGACGATCCAATCAGATTGAGTACATGCTGCCAAGTCTTGACGAACTGGAGCTGCTAACATCAAATTTGTCCAAGCAACCGATAATTATGGAAACGGTTGCGAATATGTGGAGTTTCAGACCTGTATAAGTCTTGTATTTCCGGACCTCGGCATTCTATTGAGTCCGAAATTGGGCCAGTATTTATTGGAAGCGTCTCCCTTTTTGAGCAGCATAAGATTTGTTGGTGAACCTGGCAAAAAAACACCAATCATGTCACGGATATCGCCTCTTTTTCGCCAACGGCTAATTCTTGCAGCTAGAGTAGCTGCAGGAGTCTCAATCACTGGCGCAGCAAGCTTTCACCTCGTCACAAGAAAATGTTACTTTGAGCCCTTTGGACCGGAGAATGGCAGATCGTTGTATGAGCATCCGCTGCTGAAGAAGATCAATCCTTGGAATAAACCGGGCTCCGCCGACTCATGCGTGAGAGAGGTGCCGTTCAACAATCTGGATAAGGTGATGCTGGAAGATGCAAAGAAGGGAGGAACAAAGTTGGTTGAAAGGTTCATGGCGGGAACGTGGGGAGGATTTGGTAAGGCTCATAAAAACTCGTATTGCCGGCGTGATGTTGACGGAGAGCAGGTTATGGTATTCAGAGAAGGATTATGACATTTTTCAAGAACGAGGCGAACAAGAACGACTTGTGGGACAAGAAGGATCTTCTGGCATCTACCTATGAGCCAGGTATGCTATTCCTGATTTTGCTATCCCCTCTTCTGACACGCAACAGGCACATATTTCACCAACCATTTCGTTGTCCTCTCAAAAACACCAACATGTATCACATTGAGAGGATGCTTCGATCCTCACCAGTCACCGCCTTCGCCCATGGATGTTGATAATCTCGTTGAGATTCGCGCGGAGCTAGATGAAATGAGACAGGTGGCCGTACTCAAACTTCAGGTCATCACGTTTGATGGAAGGAAAGAAGCGAGTGACAAGGAGGACCTTTTTGGTGGAGTTGGAGGATGGCTTCACAGACGGTATTCTACGTTACTCGTGGAATCGGGAGCCAGGAACTGTTTGGCATGAGCATGTTGGTGGACATGATATCAAAACTAAATCTTTAGATAGTACACGACGGACCTGAAGCTGGTCACACCACCCCCCCAGCCCGATGCAGATCAGAACGGTTTATGATGTTAACTCCACCCAGAACATCATAATTATGTACAATATCCAGTCATCCCACTCATAGCTACGGCGCCTACCAACGGCCGTTTCAATTCCAATTGGCATTCATCGATAACATCGACCGGTGCTGCAATATCTGGCGGTATTCTTGCAGCATTCCTTCTTGCAACACTTCTTAGTGCGACAGCAGAAGTTGCCAATGGAGCACTTTCGGGGAAACTTGGCAGGGCAGACTTTGGCAGCGAGTTGGAGAGCCTCGCCGTGGGAGAGGCTGTAGCCGTCTTCCCCGGAGGTAGCGAGGTCCGGAAGACCCTCGGCAGTGCTGATGGCGGGGCCAGCAGCGGCAAGGGGGATGAGGAGGAGGAGAGTGGTGGTGAACTTCATTATGAGAAACTGCGATGTTAACCGGGATAGAGAGAATGAGTCGAGGTAGCTTATTGAGGGCGCGGGTCTTAACAGCGGAAGTCGGGGTCCTTTATAGTTATCCAACGGAACTACAAACTGGATTCGGGTAAGATTGCGCCGCTGCTAGTTGCAGGTGGCCATCGCGAGCCATACATCAACTTGTCCATCATGGTCTCCATAGTCGCGCCTCTCGCACTCCTAGCTCGAAAAGGCATGGCGATATCCATGAGGTTACATCAAGGGACATAAGGCTAGTTTCACATAAGAAGTAAGATGATCTTGGCCACTCTTCGATTAAAGCTAAAAGTTAGCTTCATCTGTGCCGTCTTACAGCAGCTCTTAGCTTGCCTAGTCGGCAGTTTGCAGGTTATCGAGTGGTGCGGTGGAAGTAATTAATAACTCAAGCTTTTCTGTTTAGATCCTTCGGTGATGTTGAGCATGAAAGGGATGCCTCGACTGATTATTGAGATTTTATTGGTTGGGATGAGGTAATAGATGGGAAGCTTAAAATGAAGCTTCTCCGCAAATCCCGAGCCAGTATGAATAAGAATTGGGCGTTCTTTGTTCGAGGTAAAGTGACGTCGTAAGATGTAGTCTGTAATTAGTAGTAAGAATGTTGTAACAATTAACTACGCGACGAAGTCATTGGCTTGCTGAAGCTTTGTCTGCTTCGTCCCCTCAGCCATCTCGTCGTTCTTTGTTCTGCGGCGCACGATTACTCAGCGAAACCAACCTCCTCGCTGTTACGATGTCTTGGAAAGCTTCATTGTTCTCAAATGTTGAGAGGGTGAAAGCCAATCATATAACTCCTCCGATGGCATCTCTCAACCCGACTATTATTTTTGAGGCTGGAGGCAAGCGGTATGTCACAACAGAAGCCATTCCTGTATGTTCATCCACCCTGTGCGATGTGAACTTTACATCTGACCCATTGACTTAGTTCCAGTCCCCAACCAACACTCCCTTGAGATCTCAACTCGTGACCGTCTTCGCAAACCATGACGGTATAGCTCTCAACAAAGCGTGGCTGGAAACATACTTGGACAAGCTGGATGGCTGTGATGTGTATGATCGTAACCTGTTCCTTTCAGGTGTCATCATTACTACCCCGCATCGTGGCCTGGCTGTGCCTCAAGATTCTTGGGAATACCTGAAGGAGCTCGGAATGAAGTGGCTCGATGTTATCGTTGAAGGCGACGAGGCTCATCTTCCTACGGGGCCTTACCTCTACACAGATAACAAGCTTCACCCTGTTTGCCGTTTGTATGATGACGAGAAGGGAGCATTTTTCTCGGGATTGAAACCCAAGTTGGATTTGTGAGTAACTTGCTTATTGAAACATTTGCCTGCCACTGATGCCGACAAGATCGCCATTGTCGGTGTTTGAACAGCTCGGGGTTGCAAGTACCTCCAGTAACTGCCTCGTCATTGCCGTTCCGCCTCAAGCACCAACTCTCGCTACCAACACCCTGCCAAAGCTACGTATTGCAGTAAAGGACTGCTTTTTCGTTCGCGGTATGAAAACATCACTTTGCAATAGAGCTTACCATGAGTTAAGCGAGCCTGCAACTTTCACGGCCGACGTGATCCAAGCACTGATCAATGACGGCGCACAAATACTGGGATTGACGAAACTTAGCTCGATGATAGCCCGAGAAGAGCCCATGGATGCCGTTGACTATTCAACAGCCTTTAATCCCAGAGGATATGGGTATCAATCTCCCGCGGGGAGTAGTAGTGGAAGTGCTGCTGCTGTTGCGGCTTATGACTGGCTTGACTGCGCGATCGGTACCGATACAAGTGGAAGTGGTCGTCGACCAGCGTTGGCGAATGGTGTTTGGCAATTCAGGCCTTCTCATGATTCTATATCCTTGAGAGGCCTGGTAAAAACATATGCAATTTTTGATACGCCTTGCATTTTTGCGAGAAGTCTCGATGTCATACGACGCGTTGCGAAGACTTGGATTGCGACTCCATTGGATGTGAAGAAGCGGCCATATTGTCTCATCTATCCATCAGATTACCTTCCAACAAAGAATCCAGAACAAATGAAGATTATCGGCTCGTTCATACAAGATCTTGAGACTCATCTTTCAGCTACTAACATCCCACTCTCTATCAGAAGCTCTTGTCATTAGGCACACCCGCCAGAGGCTTCTGACGATGTTGAGCAGTATCTTTATGACATTATTCGGAGAACCTTTTATCATCAGTTCTACCACTCAACAGCAAGCTTCAGGCAATTATACGCCGAGAGACATGATGGCCAATAGCCCTATGTAATTCCATTTGTTCGACGAAGGTGGACTGTGGGTGCCTCCGTTTCTGACGCCGAGCATGAAGAAGCTACGCGCCGCTTGCTTGTTTACAGAAAGTGGCTTCACAATCAATTCTTTGGAAACGAGAACTTTGAGACGTTTGTCATTCTTCCTGTCGCTGAAGTTAAACCTGTCTATCGTGACGAGAAGGCTGAATCACCCGAGACTCAGTCAGCATGTGATCAACTGTTTTTGCCACCGATTCTTGGAAGCCCCGATGTCGTTGTACCAATTGGAGAGACGCGGTATTATTCAAAGATCAGCAACAAGATTGAGTATCTGCCAGTGGTAGCCAACATTGTCGCTGCACCGGGCCGAGACCATGAGTTTTTGGAGGCGGTTGATGCTATTCTTGAGAGGTCTGGACGATCCAATGTAGTTTCCACAGGATCTAGGATATTTGCTCCATAATATGACAAGATTGGCTCGACATGTCGTTAGCGAGGGTAAACTTGAAGCCATGAATCTTCCAGATGCGGGAGCAGATCTGCACCTACAGAGCACATCTATCAAACATCCAGCGCTGATGCTTACGTTGTATAAAGAGCATATCGGGTCGCCAATGAAAAGAAGAAAACTATACATATTTCACATTGAAAGGTTGAGCCAATAGATAATGTTTTAGTGTTCCCAGCTAAGACACAGTCTGTCCAAATGGCAAAGGACGCTGTAGATGCAGTGAAAATATTGTCGATCGCCGTGTGTTGACGAGTGAGCAGACTAAGACGACCGGAGACTGGATAACTTGTGGAAATGATAGAGTCGGGAGATGAGATCCGATGAGTTTTGGGACTTACGGGAAGTTTTACGTAGCGAGGCCTAGTAGGTATGCTATTGGCACACACTTGCTGTACCGATTAGCGTCGTGATATATACTCATTCTATTTTTAGATCATGTGTCTCACATCACACTCTCATCTGTCGCAGTATTTAGGCTCCCCTGGTTTGCACGCAACGGACTTTAGTCTTTTGCGTGCCACATCATTACCCATCTAATAACCGCCTTCCTGATAGGCTTATTGTGCGCAAATTGGCGGTCAAGAGTTGGTCGATGAAAGCGCCCTGCCAAGCAGGCTGACAGCCTTGAAGACCTGGGGGTTGAAAATCGCAACGACAGAAAACTTTTACTGGCTGGAAAAAAGCACTTGCTGCAAGTCACAATCGTTTATCCTATCAGGATGACACAGGTCCTGGAGGTGAAAAAGTCTTCAGAGACGCACATTCATGGCTGGCAATTTTATTGAGCGGTGTGATATCGTGCTTAATTTGAATTTCGCAATGGGCTCTCATTATGGCCTTTTGATGAATGGATTAACCTAAAAGTGGCTTAGTTTTCCTTCTTTTTTCTCGACCATCACCCTCTTCAACTTTCTTCCTTTGCCAGCCTTTTCGATGCTGGTAAATTAATAGCGAATTCGCACTTCTCGCTTCCGATATTTTTCACATACATTGATTGTTACTCGCTGCCCTACTTGATCGCCAAATGTCAGGCATCGAGGTAGTCGGTCTAGTCTCTGGGATTCTCACAATTCTTGAGACCATCGGCAAGCTTTCCGATGCCCTCAAAAACGCCAAGGACCTACCACCAGCATTTCGTGAAGTGGCCGACAAGTTACCCATCGTTCGAGACATCCTCCAAGCTGTCGAAAAGCACCTAAGCACTTCAGCAGATCAAGGAGCGGACGAGGCCATAAAGGCGGTTTTGAAACATTGTAGGGAAAAGGCCGAGAAGCTGGAGAAATTATTTAAGGCTGTTGAGCCCTCTGAAGATTCATCTAGTTTTAAGCGTTATGCCTTGATGGTGCGGTCTCTGGGCAAGGGAAACCGTGTAGAGGTCTTGTCTAAAGGGATGATGGAGGATGTGAAACTCTTGGTACAAAACCATGCGGCCCAAGCAGCCACTGAGGCTCAGGTTGCGAAGCTCTCCGAGGCCATTCGGGTTATGTCTAGCATGGAGTTCTCACTACCAGAGGAGGAAGCTATCAGCCAGACACATTACGGATCTGGAGATAATGTCGCTGGGAATAAGTACGCCGGCAATCATAACGAAAACAGCGGTTCCGGCACTGCTTACTTTGCCCCCGTTACACAGCATGGTATGACTTAGCGATTATAAATATACCTCTTTTTCATGTCACTGATCCTTCAACATGTAGTACACTCCCGACCACCTAGAAAGCTGAGTCTCTCGGAGCACCTCATCAGATCGCTTTCCTTCAAAGAAATGAATACTCGGCCGATAGAGATCAAGATTGAAGCCGCCGGTACCTGCCGTTGGATTTTCCAACACAAAGTTTACAAGACATGGGAATCCTGCGATCGATCTCTATTGTGGATTAAAGGGAAGCCTGGGTCTGGGAAGTCGACGTTGTTGCGATACGTCCTTGACAATACCATAGCATCGAAAAGCCGGAAAGAGATGCCTCTGGTCCTGTCCTTCTTTTTCAATGGCCGTGGTACCGAACTCCAAAAAACGCCAGATGGCCTCTATCGCTCGCTCCTCTGCCAGTTGCAAAGCAAGATTCCTGAGGCACTAGAGGCCATGGAAATAACAATCAAGCAAAGATATACTCCACTAGCCACATCGGACGAGCCTTGGGAGTGGAAAACATCTGAGCTCCGTCACTACACCCAGATTGCATTTTGGAGGACTTTGGAAATTCACCCCATAATATTATTCGTTGATGCTCTAGACGAATGCGGCCAAAAGAGCGCAGAGGAATTGGCTGACGAGTTCAATTCTCTGCTACACAGACCCTTATCGGACCGTCTAAAATATTTTCGTATCTGCTTCACATGTCGTCACTATCCTATTCTCAACCTCAATTGTACACTCAGGATATGTATTGACACAGAGAACGCGAAAGACATATCCCTCTTCGTTGAGAATAAACTGAGTTCATTCCAGGAACAGACAGGGTCGAAGATTGCTGACTACATCTCGAAGCACGCCGAAGGCGTATTTCTATGGGCGAGTCTTGTTGTGACCAGAGTGATGAGCCTCTATCAAGAGCAGATAGGCATACTAAAGATCGAGTCTGAAGTCCGTCAGATCCCTCAAACCTTGGAGAAACTCTATAGTGAAATCATCGACAGAATTGAGCAGGACTCCATCGACCTTATCGAATGCATTTGCTTTGCTGCAAGGCCTTTAACTCTGCTTGAGTTATATTCAGCTGTGTCTCTAGCTCACCAGGAGTTTAAATCGTTACTAGAATTCGAAAATGAGGAGGAATTTCGGATACACGCCGCTGCCATGGAATGGAGAATTACAAAGCTCGGGCGCGGACTCGTCGAGTACAAGCCCACTGAGGGAATCGTTCAATTCATTCACCAGTCTGTGAAGGACTTTTTCGTCGATAAGGGACTGCCATCTCTCCATAAAAGCACTGATACAGAACAAACAGCCATATCAGCACACTATCGGTTGACTCAGATCTGCGTTCGATATCTGGAGATGCTACACGATCACCTGACAGCAAATGAAGATCAATGGAGAAAACCAAAATGGGATTCAAAATTCCCCTTTCTGTCATATGCGAAACGTTTGTGGATATTTCATGCAAATCATATTCCGGACAATCTTCAGGAGTCATTCCGTTGGCCCTCAGATGCGTCTCTGGGCCGCTTGGGTCGAACAACTCTGAAATTTGAGAATTGGGTCCAATATATGACATATAACCCAATACAGACAAGAATAATTCACATAATATCGCGGAATGGATGGATAGGAGCCTTGAAGGGCATTCTAACGAGGGCAGATGAGGATGGCGTCAAAGTCGACTTGGAAGTGCAAGACTATTGGGGTGACACACCGCTTGCTATTGCTGCATCATCTGGCCACGTGGCTGTTGTGAAAAGCCTTTTAGACAATGGCGCCAAACAACACCAGAAAAATCTGTATGGGCAGACGCCGCTTCATTATGCTGTGCAGCATGGTGATATAGGTCTTATAGAGCTATTTCTTGAAACAGGCGCTTGGCGAGATAGAGATGTTTTGGATATGTATGGTTACACGCCACTTTCCTATGCTGTAGAGAATGGTAATATCGCAGCGATCGAGCTCCTGCTCAAAATAGGCTCCCGAGTTGACAATAACTACATAGTAGAGGGCATGTGCCGTTCTAGGTCAATTTATTCGGGAAAATGGCTGGCATATAGTGGAAGGGTCTTATATTCGAGCATTAATGTGGTAAGTTATGCTCGGTTATAACTCTTGAATGTGTATTTTGATACTAACGTTCGTGTCAATAGCTCGTGAATCTAACTGCGTTGCTTGGATTAGTTGGGGCTACCATCGTTTGGCTTGGGGTGATGAATACCTAGGCTGTCATGAAGAGAATCGCATGCTAATACAACTACGCTTAGATTGGAAAATGGGCGTGTGTCGAAGCAGTAGTATATCCGGGCGTTGCTAGGGTAAGTAATGATCCGTGGCTATGACTGAATGCCGACATTGATATTGACGCTTATATCTATAGCTTATCACGGTAGTAAGTACTTTGGATAGATTAGGATTAGGGGGTTGGGCCATTGTGTTTAAGGTAATGAATACCTACTTTGTCAAGAAGATAATCGTAGGCTAACAGAACCACGCTTAGACGGTCTGGAGGTCGCGAACGAGAAAGCCCACAGAGAGTTGGAGAACTCCGCTATCTCATGCTGCCGACTTAGGCAACCAGGCAGCTGTTCGTCTTTTACTTGAGTATAACGCTCGGCCAGAAGACAAGGATAAAGATGGCGAGACACCTCTATCTCGAGCTGAGAAGAACGATAGAAAAGAGGTCATGCAGATCCTTCGCGATAGTATGGGCCAAGGGTAACGCTCAGAGGTTTTGCAAGAAGTCTGTTCATCGGGCCGTCGGCTCGATCGGTTCCTGAAACTGTAACGTTAAAACGGACATTATTCGACCCAAGATTCGGCTGTTGTAGAATGTCATGCAAACTGCTACAAAAGATGTTTCAGACAGATTTAGACCCATTCAATCTTAATTACCCACCAATACCTCATCCCTGTCTGATGAAACCTGTCAATCAGGTTGAAACAACAGCGGGGAATCGTTTGCATTGTCAGTCGATTAGCTCTTGAAATATTCATGCGTTTTGAGATCCTTGTTTATTTCCGTGTTTAAATAGCAGACGAACGGCCTCGATTTCATCTGGCAACATAACTATCCCTTAGTAGATACAAATCATCAAAATGCGCGCTTCTCTCGACTCCACTCTTCTTATCTTAGCCAATATTTTGGCGGTCAAGGCTCAGTCATGTCCTGACATTCACATTTTTGGTGCCCGTGAAACTTCAGTCGCACCAGGCTTTGGCTCAGCTGGTCAACTAGTCGATATGATCAAGGCTGATCACCCTGGCGCGACTTCAGAAGCTATCGACTACCCTGCTTGCGGTGGCCAGGCTTCATGTGGCGGCGTTCAGTACGGTGACTCTGCGAAGCAGGGAACTCAGGCTGTTACTACTGCTGTGAACGGTCTCAATCAACGCTGCCCTCAGACAAAGATTGTCCTGGTTGGGTACTCTCAGGTAAGGGCTTTCCACTCTATCCCCCAACATTGCGTTACTAACGAGAATGATAGGGCGGCCAAATTATGGATAACAACATCTGTGGTGGTCCTGACTCTGGAGCTGGCATCTCTGACTCATCCGTCCCTCTGTCCGCCAGTGCAGTCCAACAGGTTAAGGCTGTCATAATGCTCGGCGACCCTCGATACGTGAGCGGTCTATCTTACGGAGTCGGCACCTGCACCGCCGGTGGCGTAAGTCATATCATCGCTTCTTATGTAACACTGCTAAGAAGATATAGTTTGATGCCAGACCTGCGGGCTTCACCTGCCCCAATGCAGACAAGGTCCAGATCTACTGTGACTCTCAAGATCCCTTCTGCTGCAATGGAAACGACTCCAACCACCACCAGCAATACGTCAGCATTTACGGAAAAGAAGCTTTGGCATTTGTTAACAGCAAGCTCTAGAAGGACCAAGATAATTTGTAGCTCAAAACAAATATAACTTTAATTTAGGATGAAATCTGCAAGACTTCCTTTTCACTCAGCGTGCAAGACTATTCTTTGACGCTGTAATACAAACACATTTTGCCTGACAATCCAACAACCAGGCCCAAAACAAATTTGTATTTGCGATACTTGATGGGACCTAAACACCTTCGAACAGTCTTCAGTTGGGTGGATCAGCGCACCTCAAGGCCAACAAGCACCTTTGTTCCACTATCATCTCCTCCCACTAATCAGCAGTGAAGGGAAGCGCAGCCTCAACGCAGAGCACTGACCACAGCAGCCCTAAAAAGCCTTTCGGCTGTGTAAATAGAGAACAACTCCATGATCAACAGAGCTGACTCCATTCAATCATGAATGCTTTGACCTGCCAGTGTCCGCGCACAACAAGCTCAAGTCGTACAGAACCAACACAGCACTGTGCAGTGAATCACTGTGAATGTACCGTTGTTCCACTAACAAGTGACCTTGTTCAACAAGAGGACTTCCGTTTGTTCACGTCCCATCTATCTCTCTTTTCCTCTCTCTCATTTATGTTCTTTACCTTTCTGTGTTCTGGCTAAAGCCTATCTAACCTCACAACCTCACAACCTCACAATCCCACAACCTCATCAGCACACCATCTCACACCCAATTCTTTCACCACTCTTCTATACCTCGAACCAAAACTTCATTCGCAATCATGGTCAAGGAGTACTTTCTCGCCCCGCACTTTAACGCCCCAGCACCCCCACGAGGCGTCGTCAAACTCGGCACCATCCTTGGCAGGCTTGATAATTTCGATCCATTCAACCTGGAGGAATTCCAGCCGATCCCAGCTGCGCAGCTTCTTCCTGTGGAAACTCAAGACTCTGTCGATATCGACATCTATGGCCTTCACGCGGATCGCCATCCCTTGACGGAGAGAGCCTTGGGACTGATTGGCCGGGGTCCACGTGCACCCGACCGACGTCCCGAGGGCGACCACAGGGTGACCTCGTGCAAGCATCTTGATACCCTCGCCTTCATCCCAATCGAGTCCTACGTCAGAGATACAATCGACAACCTTGATGACGAGTCTTACAAGCCGTCAAGCAGATCCAAGCGACCAGTGTACATGGCCACGGGTTTAAAGATTGCCCCTGGTGCGTCCTACTCATCGAGAGTCAGTAACAGAGAAAGCGTCGTGTAATCCAGCTTCCGTGCATCAGAAGATTTCATCGTTGCTTTCAAGGTGGTGCAGGTCTGGCTAGACCGTAAGGGAGAGGTCAAGTACAAGGAGTACAACAAGAAGGCCGTGATGGAGTTCGAAACGTCGGCTGAGGATGACACTGCCACTCCCTTTCTATTCACTAGCTATCCGCTGGTAATCTGAAGAGCGAATAGGTGGAAGACAGGTTGGAGAGGAGGGACTTGACATTTGAAACAGGCGAGCAGGATTGGCAGTTGCCCAGACCAGTATCGTGTCCACATCACCTGTGTTAGCAGCCCGAAGTTCAACCTTAAAGGCAGCACTCGAATCTATAGCGGCTTAGCCAGTTGAAATCAACTTTTGATTATCTCAATGTATTAATATAACATCACGTGAATATGAGAAGAGAACTTGATACAGTGATTATGAGCTAGCAACTGTATCCTTCACTTGAATGATAGTTTCCGTCCACCCAAACCTGACAAATATAATTATAGCCATCGTGACCCCCAATCTCTTCTATCTTTAGCAACTTTCGCTCCATCCCCTTTTCTGTACTAGGAGTCTATGATGCTGGCCCCTTTCTCCTGACCGAGCTATGCATCCCGGAACTGGCCAATGTCCTTGATAAAAAGGTTTACGTACATTGCCACGTTAGCAGTCAAAACAGCTAATACCATTCCGTGGCCATAGTCCAACGTATAATATTGCTGTTGTACAGTGCCCTCTTCTCTTACACACCAGTGCCGAGTATGCGAGTATCAGCTACTGGGTCTGTTAAAGTAAAGTAATACTCTTAGAACATACCGCAGGCACAATATCAACTGCCCACACAATTACCCAAGCTCATCATTGGTCTATCTCTGAGAACAATCTCTTCGCCCCTTCCACTAGTCTAATCCTTTCGTCCTTCTGCCCAGTAGCACTTTTGATAGCTTCACGGACCAGCCGCTTATCCTTCCTGACCAAGACGGGCAGACTTTGCCCTACTTTGTCCATCATATTATACCCATCTTCTATCCCTTTATCCACTAGAAGCGAGAGGTGGTTGTCGTCTTGATTCGGTAGATATAGCGTTATGCGACTGTCCTGAGTCGAGATCGTGCTCGGGATCGACAGCAGTTCTAGGGTCTTGGCGGCTGTATCTGTCATGCATGGGGGAGCGGTCAACTTGATCTTTCCGGCATCAATTCTCAACTGAGACCCGATATTTTGAGGCCCAGCGTTAATGATGGTAGAGTTGCCATTTCCACCAGCAAGTGCAAAGGTAGACCCGCTGAGGTTTGCATGTCTAACCTCCATTCTTGAATCCAACCTTTCCATATGACCTTCGTGTGAGCTATGAGTCTTTTGCTGCTTATGAGGGGGCATAAGTGATCCGGATGGCCCCGGGCTATTTTCAGCTGTGCTGGTGAGATTCAAGTTACGCTTTGTCAAGTCGTAGACCTCATGACTATCAGAGTTCTCTCGCATAACGACTACGTAATTGGCACACGTCGATATGGAAAGGCTTTTAACCTCGGCTCCGTCTGTTGAGAGGTGACTCATAGTGTCTGCGACTGGTCAGCTTTCATCAACTAGATTTGCAGTAGGGACTTTACTTATTGAAAAGTCCCATGCCATAACACGACCCCTTACAGCAGACACGACGAGACTTGACTTGGGATGGAACCTTGCCGTCGCTAAAGGTATTCCAGTACAGCCAAGCCAGGGACCCATAATCTCATCAGGTGCAACGGCGACAACTCGAACTTGAAGCTCCCCACTCGGCGTGTCGTTCACCTCAAAGACAGCTAGTAACGGAGCTTCGAACTTTTTTGCATCTTGGAAGAAAACGTAGCGACTGTGTGCGTCGAATATAGCTCGATACGTGTAAAGCTTTCGTTGCAGCAGTTGCAATGTTGGAGGCAACCCGATACTGAGTGAATAACTGGGATCATGTCTCTTGAGCCTATCGTCCCAGAAATGCTGGATCCTTGTAATCTCCTCCAGGGGCATTCGGCAAGATCGGATTCGCAGCCTTGATAACACTGGATCAATGGTGACACGGTAAATAGTTCGTAGAACACATATAGAATAGCCGTTGAAGCTAATAGAGAACGGGAAAGAGGCCTTCCACGTCGAGAGATGTTCTTGTCGGAATGCCTGTCTCATCTGCAACGCCACTTCAGTTGCCTTCAACGGGATAGAGATGGTGCCAAGTTTCTCCACAGGCTCGCCAACGCGGCTGAGTTCATAAACCGCATGCCAATTGTCACAGTAATTCTCGACTTCCATATACGCAGTGCTCGGTTGGATCGTTTCCCAGAACTTTTCAAACTTGCGTGATGGCCAGATGCTAAGAATACCAAGCACAGACCCATCAGAAGAGGTCGCCGAGATATGGCAAAGGCGTTTACACGCCCCGGTAGGGAGGCTTGGCGTTCCTGAGTCAATTGGGACTTGGTATGTAGACTGGGCTGCCGGGAGATACTTGCTTGATGTAAATGCAAGAACATCACTCCATATAACTGCTGGTGTTTCGCTTAGCTTCGAATCCCATTTCTTGCATACATCAGTCAAGTCTTCCCTTAGCCGAGCTAGATTGTCAGATAGATAGAGAAAGACTTTGGCTTCAATGTCTGGTACCTGGAGCTTCTGCACCCAGCCTAGCCACTCTACTGCTTGTGAGAATTCCTTCAATATCATTGCCGTTGGGACATTGATGTCATCGTCAAACCGAAGACGATGCGCTCCTGTCGAGGACCAAAATGGAAATACAGACGGGCTTGTATAGAAGCAGTCAATCCAGTGAGCAACTGCCAGTGGGTTCTCAAGGAGGCGCCTTAGCAGGTCAACAATCCCTTTGACGACGGTTGAACACATTTCTTGATAGTACATGTTACGCCAAGATGTCCTGGGAGAGACGGCTTTGCCGAGATGATAGAGCCAGCGGACGGAGCAGTAAGAGTATAGATCGATCAGCTCCCTATCCATACTCAAAGGTATCGAAGTGGGAGCCGAGTCAAGCAAGTGATCCAAGCACAATTTTGCTATATCCATATGCGAGATAATTGGAGAAGGAGAAAGCTTCGCTATAGTCTGATCTTCTGGCGTCCATTCCAAAAGATATTCCCTGACGGAAAGATGGACAAAGACGCAATTCGCTCAGTGAGATCTCCCGGAGCTAGATGAATCGAGAATACCTAGACGGAGCTGTGAGCCACGACAGATCACCAAGCCACATGTTACGAGACTGATGAGTTCTGAGAGATGTGCGAATGCAGTTTCTTTATCATCTGGTTCTTCAGCACCCAGTAAGTGATGCCAGGCCTGAGAGGACAGGAAACATTCTTGATGACAAAGGAGCGTCCATTGAATTACCCTTTTGGCCATTTGTTGCTGCGCCGAGTCCAGGAGAGATATCTGTCGGAAGATTCTCATATACATAGACCCGAGACCTTCAGGAAGCGTGATGGAGTGTATCATATTCTCTCTTAGTCGTCTGTTCAAGGCAGGAGACCTCAGGAACGAGAACATGAGCTTCGCCCACAAAAACATCCTATCCGCTCCCAGCACCAGCCTTCGTGTGAGATATTGAATATCAGAAGTTTCCAAAAGAAGACCATCGTCGAAAAGATCAGTCAGGTGATAGTGACAATATGTTTCAAGGTCATGTTCTACGCCAACTTGGCCAAAGCTCAAACGGTGCTGTAGTGGAACCAACTTGGTCAGCGATTGAACAGTAGGTCGGCTCGAGAATAAAGCGCGTAGATTGGGTAGAGCGAGCAACGAGCTGAGATACTTAACGAAACCGTCCGGCTCCGTACACTCATCGATGCCATCAAGAATCATAATGGGGTTTCTGATAGAGCTCAAGCATAAGTGCAGCAAGTCTCTCAGCTCAGCTGGCGTCGCGATTGATTGACCGGATGACTTGTCGCCATGGTTTGAAGCGAATATAAACTTATCGAGCATGTCGTCGTTGTGTTTATGCTTATGTAGTATTTGAGCTAAAATGGCGCGGAATGCGAGGTCGGAGGCAGTGTGGAATGGGGACTGCTCTTTGAAGAAGAAGTAGACCAGATTTTGGTTACAGCTGGAGAGTTCGTGGACGATAGATGCTGTGAGAACACTTTTGCCGCCTCCAGGATTGCCTTCTACGGTTAGTCTTGGATTAATACCAACTTCATGATATCTTACCATAAATCCACAAAAGTCTGCTTTCAGGTGCGGAACTGCCTGTCGACGATATCGAGAGACTCTCAGACCATTCTTGGAACTTGTCCATTTCAAATATCCATTGCGCGGTATCTTCTTGGCATTCATCGAGAGTATTCCAGTATGTGCTGGCGAAGTTTGGTGCATTCAACCAAGACTGAATTCTAGCGATCGCTTGCTCTGAGTGGACGGATCAGCAAGACACCGGATGACCGTGTCTGAGCACATACCTCTAGTTTGGAGTCGCACGTGCTCTTGAAGGTCCGAAACACAGGCATGAGTGGCTTGTGTGTCTTTGTATATCTCCTCTGAAGCTGTGGCGGCCTCTCTTGTTAGTTCGAGCTGGTAGATATTGACTTCATCATTTAGCTGCTGCTGGTGCCTAGACATGCTGGATAAGATAACACCAAACCTCTCGTCGAATGGCCGCCATATCACACTAGCAATTAACTCGATTGGCCGTCTGACCTCTGCACGAAGGTTAGATCTGAAGGCAGGCCCGAGCATGCTACTCACTGCCACTGCTAGCTGTGAACAGCGAAGCTGCACTATTGAAGAAGTCAAAAAGATCGCGGTATACCCGCCCAAGATGTAGCAATAATCTAGGAGTCGGTTTGCCGCGGCAAATGTCTTCTAGGGCTTCATATCTTGGAAATGACTCCGTGATATCTTTGATGCACTCTAGAAGTTTCGTAAGCAACGTCGGAAAGCAACTAGCCAACTATGTCCCTGTAATTAGTCTCGTGTCTCTTGGAACTAGTGTCGTCATATGATCTGACCTCAAGAACGAGTCTCAAAGCGCCTAATGCCGCGCCTGCATAGACAGAGCTTTGCGTGACGGGGCCCTCGACAATCGCAAAAAACGGACGCATTCTCTCATTGAAATCCCGAACAATGGCAAAAGGCTTCTGAGAACGCCTATTCCGTGTCCCCTTTGCTAGGCTAGTTATCTTTTGTAAGCCATCCAGTAGGCTTTGTGGGGTACATTTGTCATCGTAGCGTGCCCGGTCAGTATCGCTGAGGGTGCTGAGGAAGCTGTGATAGGCGGATGCAAAAATATCATGAGACGCCATACGGACACGATAGGTCAGGTTATGAAATTATTGACTGAATGAGAGACTTTGGAATTGAAGAAGAGAAATGGAATGGATGTTGTTTAAGGGGTGATTGCTAGGCAACAAGGCAGATTTACTGCTGCGCCTCCCTATTCCCTGTCGCCGCCTTATAAATGCTCCACACCCTACTGGATAAGGCAAACAGCAGCTGAATATGGCCCGCGTAAATGAAACTCATGTAGATCAGAAGAATCTCAAAGATTTATATTTTTATTCGTGATGCCCAACTTCCCGTCGTCTAAACCTACAACATCACCCTTCTAAGCTCAGTGATGTCTATCTACTATGGCTGGTGTGCTACCAGACATCCTCCTATCACCTTGTTAGCTAGACTGATCAGAACGACGACGAGAAACAAACCTGATATCGATGTGAATGTCGCATATCGGACAACTCCCTCTGTGCATCATCCAAAGACATACTGGTCTCAGAAGCAAGGACCTTACACAGGGTCTCTGTCACTCCTCGGCCCATGCCCACGTCGCCGCAAACATACACGTGCCCGCCGTTCTGGATCAGCGAAGCTATGTCCTTCGATTGCTGGAGTATAAGATCTTGAACGTATACCTTATGCTTCTGCTCTCGCGAGAATGCTGTGTACATCCTGAACTTGGAACCCAGCTCAGAGGCATATGCCTTTGATGACGGACATATTAGTATTACACAATCATCAAGGTCATATGATAACTTACCTTCCACTCCTTTTCATATAAGAAGTCTTCAGTCCTCTTACGGCAGCCATTAAAAAGCGTCATGGGCGCAAAGCTTGTACCTTGCCGATGCATAGCGACCCGTTCTCTGACAAATCCACGGAACGGGGCAACGCCAGTGCCAGGACCAACCATGAGGATAGGTATTGTCGGATCAGACGGTAGTCGAAATGTTGACGTACGGACAAAGGTTGAGAGAGAGGCCTGTAAGTGAGGGCGTTTCGTTGTCAGCGTGTAGGGTATCGGCTGCATTCGGCTCCTTGATAAAACTTCATTTCCCGTGGAAGCAGCATCCAAGATGAAGTTCGTCGCAACGCCTGAGAAATGTCGATTTGTCTTTTGAATGGGAAACGACTCGATAGCCACAGTGATAGAGACTTTACCAGCATCAAGGGCGGAAGAAGAAGATATGGAGTAGTATCTCGGCTGCAGCTTAGGCATCGCCTCGATGATGATAGCAAAGGGAACATCGACGGTTTCCCCGGGAAACAAAGTCTCCATCATGGATGCAACATTGTAATAGCTACCCTCCGTAAGGGCCAAGAATGCCTCTTTATCCTTGCCGAGTTGACGAAGCGTGGTCTTCTGCTTAGCATTCGAAACGGAGTTCGCGAAAGCGGATACGACTTCGCGAGAGACAGGCCCGCAGATATCGATATAAAAACGTGCTGCAGACTCGTAGCTGCACGGGGATGGGAATGGAGGATTCAGATCGTCCGAGAGCGATCTCACGCGGATGGTCTCGTGTCGCTTGTCCCATAACCCGAATACCCTCAAGAAGCGCTCGACTTCGATATCGGAATTGATTGGAGAAACAGAGAGATGGTCGCCAGTCTCATAGTCAAGCTTGGTGTTCTTAATATCCAGCTCGACATGTATGTATGACCGGCCACCAGCATCTGAAAGAAGCTTTGAGTCCGAAATAGGCGCAAAGCAGTGGTTTGTAACTGCTTGTGCCTGTTGTGCGAGATTCCTGTCTGTGTAATCTGCCTGGAAGATTGGGCCATGGTGGTTAGGTATCTCAACCACCTCGAAAGCAGGCTCTCGCTCTCCAGCATCTCGCTCAACCAGGCCAAAGGCTTCCATGACTTGAGGCCACATTTTGTCTTTCCACTCGATAAAATCCTCGGCGTTTGTTCCCTTGCCATCGTCAGCTTCGCCAACAGGGCCAAGGCGTCTGGCACCGCAGAGCTGTAGTCTCTCATCGACTTTACGGACCACGGCATTAAAATGAGCGTAACTACTGTTTCCCAACCCAAAAGCGGAGTACGAGAGGTTCTGAAGGCCATGTTCCCGAAGTCTGTCGAACGGTCCGTCGTCGTCCTCATCAGTCAAGAAGTTGTAAAACTGCTCCGAATTATCCGTTGGCTCTCCGTCGCCATATGAAGCAAGGATAAAGAATACGATTGTGTTTTCAGGCAGTTTATGCAAGTTCTGGTAAGTGTAATCGTCGATCTCGGCGACTATGGAACGTAGGGAAAACCGGGTATGTGCTTCACGACCAAGCTTCTCGGCGAATTCTTGTGCGTTTCCGCTTTGAGACCCAAAAAGGACGACACAGTTCTTTTCTTCCTCTTCTAGTCTCTTCACAATACATTTATCGCTAGAGACATCAGACTCATCGTCACTATCTGCCCCGAGCGATTTCGTCTTTGTTGAGGTTTGGAAGAGGAGTTCGTGAAGGGGGCCGTGGCCGAAATAGGCGATTAGTGAGACGAGCACTGCGGTCAACACCGCCGGCATCATATCGAAGACAGGTACATCACCGGGAGCCTGTTACAATATGTCAGATGTGTAAAACGTAGGATAATTTTGCAAGGGGCTACTTACGGTCACCGTTTCTGCTTCCATTCTGAAGAGGTGCTTGATCAGGCTTGATCAATGATGGAATGACTTCGTCGTGCAGAAGAGACAATTAACAAGTAGGTACTTTTCATAGGCAACTTTAAATTTTCTTATGCAGCGTGCAGGATACGAATAATCGCACCCTAGTCCGCAAAGGCATGCCTACCTTTAGTCGGGACAATGTACATACAGAATTAGCTTGTGACGGCCAAAGTTCGCCGAGACGTCGATTTCGGACCAACTTCGCTTGATGCCAGATGCCGAGGCTGTTAATATTTGCCTAGTCGCGTGGGGCAGTAGCAAGATCCTTTTTTTCATTTCTAAGAAGTAGGCAAATTTAGGAGACATATCCTAAGGATTAGACGACATATAACGACACTTAAGGAGGTTCGTTTTTACTGTGCAAGCTGGTAAACACTCCTAGGGCCATAGCCGCTCCTGGTACCACCCTTGTCGCCTGTCACTAGCAGCTCATCTCTAACTATAGCATTGTTACTATGAGGGTCAATCTTGTCCATGCAAAGCAGCCGTGTGGCTTGCCAACGGAACCCAGGTGCATCATTTCGTGCAGGAAGTATTGACCCAACCATCCACGGTATGTCCAACCGTAGCTAGCTACCTACTGGTCGCCAATCTTTATTGGGCATTTATGACTGGGATCGTTGCAACTGACGATTATATCGAACTCCCTATAGTGCCTGAAGTCTGAAACCCTTTTCAGATTGTCTCAAGGCTGTGGCATCCCATGCTGCTATTTGGATACGTTCCTTCGGCACGGTGCAGCAGTTCTTATCTTGGAACATGAGTCTAATTCTATTGGCATATTGAATATGTCATTGCAAACAGCTCGAGAGAACCGAGAAGAGATAACCATTAAATACTATTTTCTTGCTATCAATTACTACAGTCATTATGTTTCTCTTGAGCATCATCATTTGCCTCCTCTATACCGCATTGTTTGGCGTTGAAACGACCTACAAAGACCGATCTCTGTCCATCAAATTGCCCGTTTTTAGGATTTTGGCACCCTGGGATTTGTTTGTGCTGGTAGACGGATGAGCCGGCTGACATCTATTGAATCCTCAACGCCAAGTCCACCCGCCGTCCCGTTAACTCTGCCTCGACCGTTACAAAATTCCTTTACCAATGGCATTCCTACCGCTCCATTTTAGGTTAGTAACGAACTTCTACTTTTCCAATATCCAAAGATGGAAGTGACACGGCACGATCAAGCACCAACGCAGACACCTACGCATGGCTAGCTACCTGTTTATCTTTAAAGTGACCAATATCTTTCTAAAGCTACCGAAATACAGGCAGAAAGACAATGAAACTCTAATCTTAGCATCAAAACGCCACTGATAAGGAGCTGCGAAATAGGATGGGCGATATGGGATAGTAGAAGGTGATGCTTGGGCAATTGTCTTGGATAGTCGGTATACTGCTCGAACTGACTTTATAAGAGTATTATCTGGGGTTGACAGACACCACAGCTGATGGCTTACACCACGCGCCTCACACGTAGAAGGTGATGAGTATGTTGAAAGACGTGCTATGAATGTAATCTGACTGTTGCCCTGGTTTTCATTTCAGTCTTCAAGAAACAAAAGGAATTACAAGTATTCATCTACAACTTTCAGTCCCATTTACCCACCTCAACAAGGCTCTGCTCTGCTTCTCGGAGGATAGTGTCGATGTGTGCTTGACTGCGCGGCTTGAACACAACCTTGAACGGCTTGGGCCCATGCGCAATTCCTTCCTTGAAAGCCTCCGGATCAGGCACAGTCTTCTGGCCTGTTACTGGATCGACGGCAAGGTCGATATCAAACGCCCAAAGAATCTTGGCAATGGCTCTCCACTGTGTTCGCTCTGCAAGGTGCATGCCAGGACAGATGCGACGGCCTGCGCCATAGCCATAGTGGTCTCTGTTGTTGAAGTCGGGACTTCCTGCATAGTCACTTGCTAGGCGTGGGTGGTTGACGTAGCGACTTGGGTCGAACGTGTCAGGGTTTTTGTACTTCATTTGCTCTGATCGATGGATGGCGTATGAGGGAATGATAACAGTGGCGTCTTTCGGGATGAGCATTCCGTTGTACCAGTCATCTTTGGCTACGCGATGAGGAACTCCAAGAGGTAGGCTAGGGGTTGAGTATCAGCACCGTTGAGAGCTGGGAGGCCTATCGGTTTAACAACAAGCTGGATCGAAACTTACACTGGGTGCCATCTTAAACCTTCCTTGACGATACAGTTAATGTAAGGTAACTCCTTGAAGTCCGCCCATTTAGGCATTCTATCAAATCAAATCAGCTGAACATTCCCCATTGTAACAAAACGGTAAATGACACGAACCTGCTGGTTCCACAAACAGCGTCAAGCTCTTTCTGAGCTCGACGTTGATGCTCAGGGTATCTTGACAAGCAATGGATCATGGTCAGGATAGAGGATGATGTAGTATCGGCCCCTCCTTCAACCAAAACCCCAAGGAAGTGGTTAATTTGTTGGTCTGACATCTTGTCGGTCAGCTTGGCATCCTCAAGCATCTTATCAGCGATGCAGTTGCGAGATCCAACGCGATCTCTTCTGGCATCAGATATCTCTCTGGCCTTCTTCCATGTCTGATCCATCGCATGATATGATCGCTGAGCACGGATTCTCCAAGGGCTCATGAAGTCAGGCAGATACTTGAGGAATGGAAAGTCGTCGACTGGCGGGTTGGCACCGGGTTCAAGAGCTTCACTGTACTACAAAATCATCAGAGTTAGTGTTATTCGTAGGTAAACAGAGGCTATTTAGATTTACTGATTCCATTGCGTCGTAGACACACTGATCGATGTTAGCATTTATTATCTTCATCGAGTGGGCCAGATTCCAACGTACACGGCCAAAGAAGGAGTCATAGGTAGCACCTCGCTGCCCCCAGACCATTATGCAGGCAACCGAACAGGTAGTGCGCATAACATGATGGTAGAAGTCTGCTGGAGTGGCGAGAAGATCGCGAAGAAGAATTGTGATTCTGCAGAGATTAGACGATTATTCTGTCAAGGATCGCGAAGAACGTACTCTGCATCTTGAATGCCACCAACTTTCTCATCCAGGATACGAGGCTGAAAGAATTTAGTACCCTTTCATCATCAGATTCATTAACTGAGTGATCTTGAAACGTACCGAGAGATTATGCGAAGCAACCTTTCTCTGTTCGCGATATAATGGAGTATTGTTCATAAAAGCGAAGCTATCGCCATGGGTGACAATATCGGCGACGTGGTTCGGTGGACGCTCTGAGTAAATGACTCCTTTCTTATCGACAAGATCATGAACTGCCTTGCGATCGAACAGGACAATCATAGTACTCGAAGCTATCTTCAGAGAGAAGATGCCGCCGTATTGCTCGCCCCATTGCAGGAACCTAACTCGCCATGATTAGAATCTCGATTTGATTCACAACCAGCTCCACTGGACGGCGACTTACTTGGCATGTAGTCCCGTGATGGGAATCTGGTGAATGTTGCCGAGAATTGGTAGAGTCGATGGGCCCGGAGGAAGATTCTTGGCCCGCCGACCCATCAACATCAGCCTACTGAACACATAGATACCCGCTATCCAAGCTATAGCCCGAAAAAACTGGCGCTGGCCCTCTTGGGTAGCGAGCCCTGATGTCAGGTCTTGAAAGTTGAGGCTGGGGATCGGGAGGCCGGATTCCATGTTTGCGTTTGGTGATTACGGCGTAGTGGTTGAAGCAAAGTCAGAATGATGGAGACCTTACGAGGAGCACGACTAGGTAATAAGACCTGACTTGCATTGTGAATAGTAATCGAGCTCCTCAGCGCTTGGCAATCTTAGGTTGGTTGGATATGCGGACCAACTCAGTGGACGGACTAATTTCGGGGGCGGGTCACCGAAGCGAGTTTAGGCTGGGCAAGTACTTGGTCGTGCCGCGACTCCAATTAATCATGCGGCATCAACGAATGAAGACTAAGGTATTGGATCTACAATCAAAGCGTCTAAACGTCTGTCATTGAGTTTTTGAACTGATCCGCTGTTCTAAGAATAATCTATTAAAGTCCAAAAGAGACTCATTGCAAAAGACGGAATAAGGACAAGGATCATTGTGGACATCGTGTGCCATGTTCACCTGTTTTCTTTCTTATCCTCACGAATTAAAGAGACTTTATATATGAGATTAACAAACAGCTACTATCATAGCCGCTGGTTCTATAGAATCTTTAGTCGGCAATATAACTATGATAGTTTGAAGTCGACATCAAGCCACGTAGGCTTGAGCTACAGGGACACAACATCACGATACAACATGCAGCATAAAGATACAAAGATTAACCGCTAAGGAGACAAAAGATAAATTTAATGTTTTGAAAAACATTTGAAGCTATGATATTGCAGTTCTACTTCGGGTGTGTGGATCAAAATACTATTTGAGATTCGAATCTCAAGGAACAGAAGCTTCCTGGTCAGGACAAGAAAGTTGGTGGGACATCAGGGCCTGTAAGGTAATTAACTTAGTCCAGATTCTAGAAATGGACGAAAAGACTTACCCCAAACATGGAGATTATCAGGGGATGCCTTCTGTCGATTTGTCGGGTATGTATCATCAACCAGATCACCATCAACGTAATGCTCCATAATGAAGCCAGACGTATCAAACCTTGGTCTGTCAGAGTTGAGCACAACAGTTGGTGAACAAACTCACCAGTAGTCAAAGATCTGGCTTCCCATAACATGGCGCCCTACTCCCCAGCAGTTCTCATATCCCTTCTCACGAAGCCAATGATGTCCGAGAAGTTGCGTATCGAAATCATGTGTCTCGTAGGAGGAATGATGGACATGACTCTTTGGCCCCTCGAAGAAGAAGAAACAGTGATGGTCTACTAGTTCCTTTCCACGATCGAGATGTAGGAAGGTTGTTATATCCTTACCACTATCGTTGTAAACTAGCTGGGAAGCTGGTGAGTCGAGTGGTCGTCTCAAATGTAGACTACTTACATCGCTTGGCTTAAAGTTGAATCTAGAAGTATAGAAATCAAAAGCCTTTTCAAAGTTGGTCACGACCATCCCGAAGTGGCCCATCTTGTGCACAGGCGCAGGGCCCTTTTCGAATCTCTGAAACTCATTGCCTGCGCGATTCTTGTTCGTTGGCTGGATATAAATCTCAGCATAATCCAAACAGCTCAGCCTTCACACATGAAATAATACTCACAAAATTGAGCACCCTCTCTGGTAAGGACTTGGGGAGTGGATCTACGTCCCTCTGTCCGTATACAAGGTGGAACGGAAACTTGTCCACGGGGTCGTAGAATGTGACCCTATAGCCACCTCCATGCTCAGTATCCATCTTGGTGACTGCTGTAGCATTTGGTAGTGTATCCGCTGCATAAGTGAGATCATCGAAGCTTTCGACGACGAACGCCGCGCCGCCGAAGGAATCCTCGGGGCCTTCGACCGCGCAGTAGACAAAAGGCTCACTGCCAGTTCCTCGATAATAGGTTTTGCTACCAAGGTTGACCGTCTGCTCAAAGCCAAAGTCTTTGAGAAACTGGTGAGCTTTCGCTATATCGCGGTGTGAGTAGTATACGTGGGCGAGTCGCACAAGGCGAATGCGCCGGGTCGGCGATGAGGTCATGGTGAGGAATGAGGAGTCGGAATAGCCAAAAGGATAGGGTTGAGTCAGACAGCACAACGCGAAACAAACAGATCTAGTAGCAGTCAAAAAGTCCCTTGGATATAATATGCCGTCGACTTAGACAGGTCGTCTGGGTGACTGGGATAACGCAGCTTGACAAGTAGAGACCTATTGTTCTAAAAGCGAAGTTGCACCGAACGATAGATTTAGCACTCCATAGTAGAGACTAGCAGGCATCAGAGTAGATCTCCAACCCTATTCGGATATTACGTTCCAGGAGCAGGCGCTCGCACTATCTTCGGGAACGACGGCTTCATACAGCTAACAGAATACGGCCAAGCCGAAATTTGGAAAACATATGATGTAAGCTGTGAAGAAAGTGAAAGTTTTCCGTGAGAATGCAAAATCTTGATGCTTTAAGTTGTTATCTCAATATTCTGTTGTTGCCAGCACAAACAAATGTTGTCAAGAAGCATCAAAAGGCGGTTTGTATCTACAAAGCCAAGCACCCTTTCAGTTCTCACTCGAGTCAGTCCACAACGACTTATACACTCTAGCCTTGCGATGGCACCTCACAGTTTACCTCCCAGTTCAAGCCCACCATTGACGCCCTATAATGGCAATCACCGGCAAGAACACCATACACTTACCACGTCGGATGACGGGGTTTTCCAGACCCAGTATCTTATTGTAGGATGCGGACCAGCCGGAGCCAGCCTTGCCTGTTTTCTCTCATCTCACGGTAAGAAGTGCAAATAGTATGGCATGACCTTTCTGACAACATTCAGGCCTTTCTGGGATGATGGTCGGCGCAGCGCCAGGTACAGCCAACACGCCTCGAGCTCATATCACCAACATGGCGGCTTTGGGTAGGTCTGATCTACTTGCTTACCTGAAAATGTCTACTAAAGAATTCAGAGTGTCTACGTGACATTGGATTAGATCGAGACGTGGAGCAAGTCTCTTCCAAGGGTCACTGCATGGTACATACCAGGTGGTGCCACAGCATGGCTGGGGAGGAGTATGCTCGTCTTTATTCATGGGGAAATGATCCCAGACGCAAGGCAAGACTCCTACCAAGGGTTTCTAGGCGAATTAGCTGCTAATAACCAGCTATTAGGGTGACTACGAAATGGCTAGTCCATGTCAGCCAGCCGATATCCCCCAAACCTTACTCGAGCCGATCCTCATCCGACATGCTACACATAACAAGTTCCAAGTGAGATTCGATACGGTTCTTACATCATTCGCCACAGACGAAAGGACAGGAAGGATAATAGCAACCCTTAAAGACAGGTTCTCCAACCTCGAATACAAGATCAACACCAAATACCTCTTTGGTGCTGATGGCGCGCAGAGCCAGGTAGTCAAGCAACTTGACCTGCCTCTGGAGCGCAAGCCAGGCCAGGGTCTCGCAATTAATGTTCTTGTCAAAGCAGACCTGTCTCACTTAGTGAAGCATCGCAAAGGGAATCTTCACTGGGTTATGCAGCCTGATAAAGAACATCCCGAGTTTGGCTGGATGGGTATTGTCAGGATGGTCAAGCCGTGGGATGAGTGGATGTTTATCTTGTTCCCAAATCGGGATTGCGACCCTAACATACAAGCGACGAAAGAAGAGTATCTGCAGAGGGTACGAGACTTTATTGGAGATGATACACCAGCTGAAATCCTCAATGTCTCCAAGTGGTTCATCAATGAGATTGTTGCAGAGCGATACTCCGTGGGAAGTTATATGTGAGCTGATCTATACCATGCTCAGACCCAAACTCTTACTAATTTCTTCTGTAGTCACTGTCTCGGCGACGCAGTCCATAGACACCCGCCCATGAACGGTCTGGGCTCCAACACATGCATACAAGACGCATTCAACCTCGCCTGGAAGGTCGCATACGTCGAGAAGGGTATTGCATCACCCGCACTACTGGATACATACAATACTGAGCGCCAGCCCATTGGCAAGTCCATAATCACACGCGCCAACGATGCGTTCCGCGATCACTTCCACGTATGGGATGCCATGGGAGCCCTTCCCGAAAAAGTGGAAGATCGCAGGAAGATCGTTGACGAGCTCGCGTCACCGTCACTACAAGGTGAAGAGCGGCGAAGGCGTTTCCGAGATGTCATCACCCAGACTTCACATGAGTTCCACGGACTGGGAATCGAGATGGGACAGCGCTACAGTGGAGCTGGCATATATGACGCTGATGAGCCGGCGCCATACTCCCCTCCGGGTAAGGCAGCCGATGACCCTATCTTGCACTATGACGCCAGTACATATCCTGGCTGCAGGCTACCTCACGTCTGGCTGAATACATCCGTACCCTCGGAGCCTGTGTCCACCATTGATCTTGCAGGCCATGGCAAATTTGTCCTCTTTACAGGGATTGGAGGTGAAGGTTGGCAGACAGCAGCATATGACGTGAGTAAGAAGCTTGGTGTTCCTCTGGATGTCCATATTATTGGTTACCGTCAGCAGTGGGAGGACTTCTACTTCGATTGGCAGCGGGTGCGTGGTGTTGAGGACTCTGGGGCCGTACTTGTTCGCCCAGATCGGTTTGTGGCTTGGAGATATCCACGGGTTCTGGCTGATGCGGAAGGATGTTCCGAAAAGTTGATCTCAGTGATGAAGTCGGTTCTTGGCTTCAAGGACTAACCGTCTAAGTGTGGGGGTTGCAATGTGTTGGTCCTTGTATATACTATTCGTATGTGTATTCAGTCAAGCTAAATCGTCATCTACTAACATGCTGCCAAACCGCTTGTATGTCTACACTAGTGACCAAGCTCTGTAGTTATCTACTAGAGTGGCTTCCTACATAGAGATGTTGTGGTGTAGATGACCTGATTTATGGTAGTCCTCGTGATCAATGCATTGTTCTAATGTCTGTCTCGGCACTACAACGTCTGCGCAGCTCAGGAGAAATATCTTCAGGGGTAACATGTTCTAATTCCTCCTGCATAAAAACTGACATTTATGTAACTCTAAATGTCCATCATGGCGAGAGAATAAGTGCCGTCAATATGTTGAGAATCCAGATAACAAGTCACGAATATCGCTCGGAAGCTCCATATCCTTCCACACATCCATCATGGTACTATCCCCCATATCATGCATCTCAGCGCCTGCTTGTGGTGGCATGAGCATAAAATCCAGCATAGGCATACTTGCCATAGGACCATCCACATCAGCACAAAATGTACCATTCAGTGGTTCCATAGACTGAGTCATGCCAAGGGCCTTTGGGGACATGTCAGTCCCTTGCATTGTGCTACGCGTGAGCTGCTCCCCATGATCGCTTTCTGGAGGTGTCTTCGGCAGCGCATCTGTGCCCTGGACGCCTTTGTTGCCAAGGTTGTTGACATCGCCAGTTGGAAGAGACTTTTGTATTTCTAAGAGGTCATGTTAGCCATACTAAGTCTGAGAATAGATAATGCATGATTATAGACGGGGTACCAACCATGTGACTGTCCTTGATGGGTAGTATTCTGACTGGTGGAAGGCTGGGAGGCGATTTTGCGTCCATCAGACGTGTCCAGCGATGGCGATATCCATCTCTGCGCAGAATTGCTAACACCAGACCAGGCAGGCTGTGTAGTCGTTCCTGAGAAGTTCCTCGCAGGCTTGCCATTAAATTC
Organism: Fusarium fujikuroi IMI 58289; assembly: GCF_900079805.1. Lineage (NCBI taxonomy): Eukaryota > Fungi > Ascomycota > Sordariomycetes > Hypocreales > Nectriaceae > Fusarium > Fusarium fujikuroi. Next base: position 365,141 of record NC_036626.1, on the reverse strand, counting down.
TTCCAGCTGTGCTTCAATAGTCTCAAGATTCTGCTGCATCGCAGTCTGAATGCCCCAGAAGCTAACACATTGTTTATAGGTGAGGTACAAAACATCAAAGCGAGCTTTAATAAGTGAGTTGTAAGTCGAGGGACCTCCGAACTGCTTTCGAACCATTTGGACAGCAGCCGCTAACCATATCGTGCTGGGTAGAAACGGATTGATGTGACGGATGTGATCCTCGCAGCTCCTGTTGACTATAGAGAGGACATTATCCGCTGACTCGAAATACTCTCTGAGGGCAGGGTTCTCCTGTTCCTGGAAAGAGGTGAATCCCAGTTTGCAATGGGCACTCATCGCTGATGGCTGTGTAGGTTTTGTTTGGCTACCGAAGACATCATATCGATGAATCATGAGCCGCGCCAACTGGGTCATGACGTAGATATTGTAGATGGAACAATGTAACTGTCGCGATGACTCAACCTGGCCCGGCAACCGAGGACTGAACGAAAGATGTTGTTGTCGGTAGCGAAGATTCTCAGGCAGCACGCGAACAAGACAGTATACCGAGTTCGCCAAAGTCTCTAGCTTCTGTCGAGACTCCTCGCTGTTTTCAGTCTGATAAGAGATGCTTTGCCTTGCTTCACCCTTTGAAGTCTGCTGCCAGCTCTGGCCCGGCCGTGAAACAGAAGGTACACCTCGAGGGCAAGATATTACTTGTGCATCCTTCATCAGAGAGTTTATCACGATGAACCAAGCCTTTGGAGAGACATTTCCACTCTCCTGCAGAGCCTTCCACCGCTGGCCTGGTTCTTGCTCGAGGAAGCAACTTCCAACCGGGTTGTCCTGGTACCAATTGGCATCAGGCGCTGGGAGCAGCACTTCCATCTGAGACCAGCTTATGGCAGTTGGGGTGCGACGAATAGTGCTCGCAAACACATCCATCTCCCATATTGCCCACCAGGCACGACGTTTCTCCTCATCTTCGCCCCAGCGGTGAGTGCTGTGATCATACTGTTCAACAGCGTACCTCGAGTCTAACAGGTGAAGGTTCAACTCGTATGCCAACCTCACATAGGTTCCCAGTGCACGCCATGCCCTCCCTCGAACACCTTGAGTCAGCTGACAATGAGTTGTAACGATGAGGGCTTGCAGAACGCAAAGTGGCGGGGGATCGTCGGTACACTCATTTAGAGCCTTGTCTATCTGCTGTGATGAAAGGTTCAGGAATGTGGTGGGCGTTTTATGGTCAGTGCTGCCCCATGATAATTCTTGTTCAAGTTCCGGGTCCGCTTCAAATGGAACGAAGCGTACAGAGTATGCGCATATTGCAGCTAGCAACGCGATGAGCTGAGATTCCGATGTGATGGAATGCAGAGTCTGGGTGAAGGTTGGTTCATGAAAAAGATTAATGGCGACCATATTGTCGAAATAAATGCGCACCCTAGAATTCCAGCGTGTTTAGTATGAGATTTCAAGAGATCGGAGTGGCAACATACATCTTTTCAACCGATTGCTTCGATAGACCAACACATTGACACGCCGATTGGAACAATCTCTGGTTGTCAACATCAGCAGACTCAACCGACATGGCCGTCGGCGGTTCTTCATCCGGCGTCGTGACTTCATGAGAAGGATGTAAAATGAAAGAAAGATCATGAATATTCAGCTTTGACACCTTGTGTCCTGCGTTTTGATCTTGGGCATCTGATTTGCGGCGTGATGAACTGCTTGCAAAGCTCTGTCGACGCTCAGACTGGCTCACATCAACCACTATAGACCTTTCTCCCCCGTTTTGATCTATGGGGGATGCGGACTCGTTGTTTCTGTTCAGTTGGTCTGTGGGCTTGGATTGGCAGCGATCTCTGTATCTTCTTCCTCGGCGTTGAAGTGAGCCTGGAGAGCGGTGAGCTTAGACTTTCTACTTTCATTCACTTGAGGCTATTCATACCAATCTTAGGCCCCGGTTTGAGCACTCTCTCTGGATACTCGCAGTATTGCCCTGTCTCAATACAAACATGGCAGCATGGTTGCTCGCGATCACTATCCAACACACATTAGTGAGATGTCCTATGACAGATCGTATCAACTTAACAAACCATTTAACTTTACGCCTGTGTTTGGAAAGATATTGTCAGCTTTGATTCCTCTACCTCACAACGAGAGACGTACTTTCGACATGAGTGACAGGCGACGTCGGCCGTCCGTTTAGTATCCTTGTTCTGCGAGTTGCTCTGCCACATGATAAAAAGCTTCACCCTTAGATAGTTGGTGTAGAAGATGACAGGATTAACGTAGGAAAGGATAAATATCAACAATGGTGTTCACTTTCACAAGATGGTCAGCACCTTTACCCCAGGTTTCGGCACGCTAATTTCAAGTCCAGACCCCACAGCCATGATGCATCACGCGGGGTTGACAGCACTAAAACTACGCTAGTCTGCTCAGTGACTCCCGGTGTTGTGGCAGCCAATAATTATCTCTGCAATATATTCACCAAGCAGTTATCCCTTGTGATAGTGAAGAATAATCCTTACGGCATTCCTTTGCAAGGTCTCTTCTTCCATACTCAAACACTGCTCCGGCCGGGTCTCTTTCCTTTAGGCAAACAAAAGAACATCGTATCAATACCCCTGCTCCAAGATCAGATTCACCCTTGTCGCTTCTAGTCTGGAACCAGGGTGGTACATTGAGGCACAGACGGACCATCTTCGGTATATCTGTCAGCTTGCCCTGACTCTCATATTATGACATAGACAAACACCATTAACCCGCAGTCAACATGCACTAGCCATCTTATTTTATGTATCAGAGAAACATGATTCGCCAATGCCGGTGCGGAGGTAAAGCCGCAGGCAGTCTAAATTAGGCTACTCCAATACCCCTCGACTGCCACTACTTTTCATACCAAACCTTGTTGATCAACGTTCCAATTCCGTCTACGTAGACCCGCACATCATCTCCATCCTTAAGCGAGAGGGGAGGACTCCTCATCGCACCAATCCCAGGCCCTGTACCCGTCATGATGATGGTGCCTCTTTCCAACGTGGTACCCTGGGACAGGAAAGATATAATGCTTGCAACGTCAAAGATCATCTCTCTGCGCCTTGGTTAGCTGATCCGGACTGCCTCTACTTCTCTTGTTGACTTGCCTGGTGTTGGAATCTTGGACAGTCTCGCCGTTCAACGTGGCTTTGATACCAAGGCTATGCGGGTCACCCACAGCCGAGGGTGAAACCAGGAGCGGGCCAATCGGACAAGAACCATCTAGACCTTTAGAGAAACACCACTGACTGTTCTTGAACTGCTGGGCCCGTGCGCTAATGTCGTTACTCGCAGTGTATCCCAGAACGTAGTCGAGCGCTTTGTCTCGAGGAATATCACGACCCGTCTTGGAGATGACAAAAGACAGCTCTGCTTCGTAGTCGCTCGTTCCATCCTGTGCAATTTTCGGCACGTTGACTTTGGCTGGGTAAGGCCCATTGAGTGCGGTTCGTGGTTTAATGAATAGAACTGGCACATCGGGGATAGGCATATTTGCTTCTTTTGCGTGATCGCGGTAGTTGAGTCCCATACATCGGATGATAGGGACCTGGTCCATCGCCAACGGAGCGAGAAGCTGGGAAATGTCAGCTTGGGCTGCATAGTAATTGACGTCCTGCAACTAGACTTACTTCCTTGACTGTCAAGAGTCTTTCCGTCACAACACCGTCAAAGACGCATCCTTGAATGAGCTTGGCCTGTATCTTCTCGCCCTTCTCGAGAGAAATACCGACATCAGGCCACGCTTCATGGTCAATCTGTCCCAGATGGACTTGACCGTCCTCTTCAGCAAGGAAACGAACAAGGTGACTCCAATTTGGTGCCATCGTCAAAGAAGAGAAAAGTATACAACGTTTCGTCTCAGCGTTCTGCAACTTTCGTTCACAGCGGATGTTATATAAGATAGAGTAAGTTGCATTGTGACGCGATGCGGACTATCTTCGGTGGGCCGGACATATGCAAGCTTGCATGGAAGTACAGACATTTCGGAGTGAAGTGAAATTTCTCGGGCTAATGGCTTAGACAACAGCTATGAATGAGCTTTCCTTCTTACGATCAATGGAAGAAGGAACCTCAGTTTGGGGGCATGAGTCTTGGACATCTACTCAATTCATTATCGAAGCACGGCCAATATAAGCTCTCACCCTCCTGAACAAGAGTCATGAAGCCGTACTTCATTTACATACACATCAACGGGAGGATACTGATGTAGGGCCTTGAAGAGAATGATGTGAATACATCTCTGTTGGCATAACTCGAGCTTAGTTCTTAACTGGTGAGCGCGAAACGCTTCTCATCTTGGGTGGGTTTATCTATTAACTTTATTGCACCATCTTTAAAAATACCATGACAGTAATAGACAACTCCGATTTTTTTCTCAATGTTGTGCGACGTGAAGACGTTATCCCTGTTCTAGTATTCACCAGAAAAACTATGCATTCTGTCTGACCCTTGCTCCGTCCTTCAGTCTCATTCAAGACATTGACAATGCTGGGACTGGGTTCACAGGTCCCGTAAAACCTTCTCCCGTCGCAGCCGTAGTCTTTCCACTATCTGCAAGAATAATCTGCCCGTTTATCGCCAGCGCCAGATCAGAGGCCAAGAAGCACGCCAAGTTCGCAATCTCTGATGGATCCGCAGCACGGTTATAGAACTTCTCTTTCTGCTTGTACAGCCCACCGCGCTCAAAGAACTTGGCGTGAGTAGCCGCGATCTCTTCCTTGGTAGCTGAAATAGTATACTGATCGCCTTTCTCGGAAAGTGTTGAGCTCGTCAAGATGCTGGAGTTGGTGCATCCTGGTGCTATGCCGTTGACGCGAATGTTGCTCGCTGACAGCTGGACTGAACCGCTCTCCACTAGTCCGTTGCACGCGTTTTTCACTGCCGTGTAGGCTGTGTCGGCGTAAGCGCCTGCGAAGGCTGCGCAGGATGAGGTGATGATGATATTGCCCTTGGCCTCGGCCTTGTCTGGCGACGTGACGCTCATGGCTTGGGATCCATACTTGAGAGCCAGAAAGCAACCGCGCTGCATGACATCTACAGCGCGATTAAAGTTGTCCACGCTCAAATCTTGTAGCGGCCTAGAATTTGTTAGCCAACGTCAGTAGGCAATCCTCGAAGGCACAGTTTTAACGGGATACTCACCGGTAGACGGCATACCCAGCATTGGCGAAAAAGAAGTCGACACGGCCATGGATCTTGAGAACATTTCTCAAGAGCGCTACAGTCTGCTTCTCATTTGAGACATCAAGAAAGTGGCCCTCGATGATAGTGTCGTATCCCATCTCTTTCACCTCCTTCTTGAGATCATCCATATAACTAAGGTTAAGATCGCACGCGTGGACTGCCACCGCGCCAGCCTGTGCAGCGGCTATCACCATGGACCGTCCGATTCCATAAGCAGAACCGGCACCAGTGACGATGCCGACTTGTCCCTGGAGAGAAATGTTGAGCATCTTGGAAATAGACAAGGAGATTGGCGTCAAACTGATATTTTTGGGTACCTGAGTAAGTAAATTTACAGCGCATTTGCTTTTGTAGCTCATGCGTTTATGTCACTACGGGGACCATATTTGCCCAGGTGCTATCGCGCTGTATCCTCGCAGCATTTTTAGCGCATTGCTGTAAACCGAGTCCGAAGATGTTCCAAGTCGCCCCAGAACTTCGGCAACAGCAGGTGCGGCCCCTGTAAGTTAGCGCATTCTGAAAGGAGGGGTAGCGAAAAGTCAAGTCCGGTCCTGGTCCTGTTGTTTCTGTAGGGTAGCCTTGCAAGATATCATCTAGCAAGCTAACACAACAGACTCAATGAAGCGTGCTCATGCTAAATAGAGTTATCTAGAGCAAGGTGTTGTATATTGAAGAAGACAACAGATGGCTGAATGCATAACGGAATACCTGCTGACACTTGAAAATTGGGTAAAGAGATAAACACAGAATAACTGGCTTAAAATTGTAGGGTGATGCACATCCAGGACACCTGAAGATTTTGGTACTGCAAAAACTCGATAAGATAAAATAAGACTGTGGAGCTTTCATCTTGCATTTTAACCAATTAATCTCAAGGGATATCAGACCTGCTGCTATATTTAGTACAGATTCCATTTTACGGAGTGTTTACGGTAACACTCCACTGTCACAGGCACTCAGACACCAAAGCAAGTACCCACACAATCATAGTCTATGACCTGGCCCTTTCAGAATACCACCATAATATCGCAATCAATATTTGCAGATAATCGTGGCCCTTATGGATAAAAAACGATGCTATTATATTTCCATTGGTTTAACTGACTATTAAATTGAAGCCATTCCACAAACTAGACCTAAACCTCGACCCGATTTAACATCTCCATACGCTGATACCGAATTGAAAAAGTCATTGAATACCAACAATTTCCGGCGTAGCGACTTAGACAAGCCACTCAAACACCTTCAGGGTGCTCAATATGCTTCGCAAGCGAATCCTCCTTGGTCTCTTCCTTCTTGTACACCATGCGGGCAACGTGATCAGTCAGGTAAACATCAAAGTCACGCAGACACAATGCCGCAAGAAGGCATACAGCCCCAAGAGCAGCAGCGGTGTAGTAAACAAAGGCATATGAGTGACCGTAAGCATCGGCGACCTTGGCGTTGATGACACGCAAGATCTCAGGAGTGACACCTTTGATAGCGGAGAGTGCGGCCTGGCTCGCAGTAGGTGCTGTTGCCAGTACTTCGCTGATAGCCTCTGCAGAAAGAGACGTCTTTTGTAGCGCTGGTATTACAATGCTGGTCATGTAGCCTGGGAGCTTGTTGGTGTAGATGGCGACGAAGACAGCGGCGAAGATGGAGCCCATGATGGTACGGACTGAGGAGACGACAGCTATCAGGGAATTGCGGTTAGTCATGAAACAGTAAGAATTTGGACAGGCCTGGCTACTTACCAAAGGCAACACCTAGATCTCGTTCCGGAACAATGTACTGAACCATCAACATAGTCATGACCTCTCCCCACCCGATGGGAAGGGTGCTGAGAAAGGCGAAAGCAATAGCCGATCCCTTGTTGGAGTAGGTGATGGTCGACATGGCCGCCAGGAAAGCTGTCATCCAAGCAGATCCGACAACAAGCTGTAGACGTAAATGCTTGATGACGTGGAAGAGAGGCCCGACGATGATGATACCAGCCCAAGCTGCAAAGTTCACAACGCTTGACATCCAAGCAGTCTCCTCCCATCCATTGGTGGTGCTTCCGAAGATGTATGCGACTTGAGAAGGCCACAAGATGAACAAGGCCGTCTGAAGGCAGCCAGTGATTGCGGAAATGATGACGACGCATGTGTAGCCTCGGACATCCTTGAAGAACTTCATGGGTACGATTGGCTTGGCAGGCTTGCCGTATACCTCATAGAGAATGAAGGCTATGGACAAAATTGCACCAGGGATCAGAAGACCAAGGACGCGACCTGATGTCCATTTGTATGGTTGCCCTCCCCAGGCGATCCCAAGAAGGAAGAGAACGAGACCCGAGACAAGAAGAAAAGTGCCAAGCCAGTCGATGGTTGCAAGCTCGGCTTTGCGGCTGATGCTGGTTCCGTGAAGTTGGACAAACGAAGGAGGGTGGTAGAAGAAGTACCAGAGGGTAGTACCGATTACTACACGTTGTTAGCGTGGTTCTTGTCATCCTTGCCTTGCGTGAGGCTTGGAGGCATACCCATCAAGATGATGTAGATGTAAAAGATCCATCTCCATGAACTAAGAATACTAAGTCGAAGGCCAAGATACGGACCGAACCCAGTGGCGATGATGTTGGGCACCACAACAACAATAGTACCAAGAAACTTGAGCTTGTTCGTCATAAGCTCGCCGGTCAAAAGAGGGTAAGAACCCGGAATACCCGACGCAAGACCCAAAAGAACATTTGCTGCAATGAGTTGGTTGATGCTCTGCGAAGTGGCAGCAATGATACCGCCGATTATTCCAAGAATGTTGGCACCAAGAGCAAGGTTTCGGCGACCAAACATATCAGAGAGACGACCAAACAAGAGCATAGAGATGGGCTGAGAGACCGTCCATACGATTGAGAACAGGTAGTAGTTCTCACTTGGGCCGATCTGCTGGTTGATGTTGATGAGGGCGCCGGCTCCAGCCTGGAAGGCAAAGTATGTCGCTGCAAGACTGAATGCGATGCCGCCAAACGTTCCGACGAACTCTCGGCTGAGGAAGTATCCTTCTGGGAGGGTTGAGCGCTCAGCGGTTAAGATCTTGGATCGAAGTTCATCTTCGTTTGAGGGGACAATGTTCTGGTCATTGTGACCTGGCGAGATGTCATCTGGGGAGGCTTCTTGTTTCGTCATAATGAAAAGTTTCAAGTGGTAGAAAACAATTAGATCAAAGGGAGCTTGGCAAATCGATGGCAAACAGCATCGGTGGAGATTGTAATCAGGCTATAAGGGGCACTGTTATACTCCACAGCCGGCATATAGAATGTTATTCTTTGTACCCCGCAAGATCTCACGGCAGCCGGGACGCTATAATGATCGACATTACAGCGGTACTATAGTTCGAAGCGTGTGCAAGTCCGTCCGGCGCCAGTCCGCCTGCAATTCATATGTTATGCCGAAGTGGTCACGAGAGTACCTGTAGATCGTCCGAATTCATATCCTACACCAAGCAAGGCGCTAGTCAAGAGACACAACTACCTCAAGCCGGCGATCTCGTCTCCTATTACTCATGCTTCTCATTAAGACTTCCGAAGCAACCTCCACGCCGTCTCATAGCGTGAACCATACAGTCTGAGCCTTTGCATCGCACCTTTCAAGACATCATGAAATCTTACAAACTAGTCGCCTGGGGGCAAGAAGGCCAGTATGTCGAGTCACCAAAGCCAGTCCCAGGCCCTGCCGATGTTCTCATTTGCGTCAAGGCTGTCGGTCTCTGCCGCTCAGACCTCGATATGATGGACAGCCAACCCGGCAGTGATCCATACGCCTCCGCCATAGACGCAGACTACATTCTCGGCCACGAAACATCTGGCGTCATTGAAGCTCTCGGGTCTTCCGTGACCGACTTATCCAAGGGAGAGAGCGTCGTTGTCCATCACATGAGGCACTGCGGGTTCTGTAATTTCTGCGAGGCTGGGGTCGAGCAGCACTGCGAACACTTTAAGCGAGGGGCTATTGGAATGACAAGGGGCTGTGGCTTTGATGGTGGTTTGGCTGAGTACCTTGTTGTACCTCGCACTGAGCTCGTGTCTATCGGCCATGAGGATCCGGTTCTGTATGCCCCTCTCACTGACGCGGGGGTGACAGCCTACGCTAGCTGCAAGGACATTATCCGCAATGCACGCCCAGGTCAATACATCCTGATCGTTGGCATTGGCGGGCTTGGGTCATACGCTGTTCAGTTCCTCCGACTCCTCACCTCTGCTCGCATCATTGCTGCCGACAACTCACCTGAGAGGCTAGCCCTCGCCAAGGATTTGGGAGCAGACGAAGCAATCCTTTCCAATGCAAGATCAAAAGCCGAGATTGACCGTGTAACCTCAAATCGAGGTGTCGACGGCGTGGTGGACTTTGTTGGGAGCGACGCAACCTTGCAGCTAGCAATTAGTGTAGTTCGGCCCCAGGGATTCGTCTCTGTGCCTGGCATGCAAGGTGGCTCTGTGCGTTTAGGATGGAACCTGATGGCGACGAGTGCTAAGTTTTCACTATCCCTTGGAAGTACAAGGCAGGACTTGAGGGAGGTGTGTCAGCTGGCGAAGGAGGGTAAGCTGAGGATTGATGTTGATAGGTTTAGCTTTGATGAGATACCTAAGGCTTACAAGCAGTTACGGGATGGTAAGCTGAAGGGTCGTGCGGTTATTGTAATGGACTGAGAGCCTAAGGCGTGGACGAGAAACATGAATTGGCAACAGAGGCAGAGACTTTACCCGTCCAATTGTTATTGCCGTTCGCGGTATAGATGTGAAGTTCGATCAGGAGGTGACTTTATCAAGCCCTTGTAGGTAAAGTCACAGTTCAGGTAGCGCATGCTGCTTGAATGATGAGCAGGTTATCTGAATTGGGTATTTCAGTGCCTTAAATTGAGGCCCTATTGAGATATCATTAGATTGAACCCTGGATCACCAGAATCACTTTTATTTTGACTAAACAGCATAACGGACCAAAAGAATGAGCATTAAGATAAAGACCCAGATAACGTATGCAACGTCCCTCCAGGTCGCCTTCTTCTGACTAGGTCTATCCGAAAACACGCTCTGTATCCTCATTTTGCGCCCAAATCTTCTTAAGCTGCATTCTCGCTATCTTCCATCCTTTATCCGTGCGCTGAAACTTGAACCGATAATGTCCTCCAAAGGCATGGTACTCATGAGGCTTGCTCGTATCCATCGTTGCAGAAAACCAGAGGTAACATCTCCCCTCAGCTGTGTCTCCATCGATTGTGAACTGCAAATTGCTCATGGAGTGCTGGAGCCCTTGAAATCTGTCTTCTGCGCCGCGAGCAGCAGCAGCGATGTTTTCAACGTCGACAATATCACCCCAGCTCTCGAATCCGAGAACACCGTTGGGGATGAAACAGTCGGCGAATTCGTCCCATTTGTGGTCGTCAGCCGTGTTGCAGTAGCGATTGAGTAGGGTTGCTAGTGCATCTTTGTCTTCGAGGAGTTGGAGGCGTCGTAGAAGTGCTTCCAGGTTGGGCGTGTTGGTTTGAGCCATGATTTAGCTGTTATCTGAGATGGTGGTTGCGAATGCAAGTTGTTATCGGTTATCTGTCTGTGCGACTCAAAGTTTGAGTAGTCTCAGACAGCATCGTTACGAAGAAGCATAAATAGAGGCTGTACCTTGGCTAAAGCATGGCGATGGTGGCTGAAAGGGTAGTGACAGAAGGGAAATGAGGGGTTAGCGGATGGAGTTCGGACGGTCCAGCTTCGGCTCGAGAATTGGGTCCTTGAATGCTCTCACAAGGAGGCTACCGAAGGTGTCGAATGCTATTGTCCGGCAATTGGAATTCCTCACTTTTCAAGATTTAGAACTTCTCAGTGAATTGAAGCAGTGAGAGTTGTATTTTGAGTTGATAGACCAGATAGCTGATTCTTACATTGCGCGCGAAGATTGCTGCAACGCGTGAGCATTTCCGTGAGGGCGAGAGATTATTTGCTTTGGTTTGAGGTTGCCATAGTATTTGCAATAGGTAAATTGCATCTTGAATTGATGCTCTTCAAGGCTAATTCGCTATAATGGCTATTTACTGCTGGTTGGTATGATGCCCAGGGATGGCAACTCAGGCACTTCTAGTCCAGATGCCAAGCGAACTCCATATCTTACATGATCCAAAGTATCCTTGGGAATGTAAACATCCTTCTCATCACCCATGACCTTGTTCCAATTCTCCAAGAAACCTTCCGCTGTCGTTTCATTTGTATGCCCAGGAAAAGTCGCCAGTGCAACACGTGCAGCTCTCCCCGCTCCCGTAGCGATACAGACGCCAGATACAGGGCATTCATCAGCACATAATGCAACGAGCAACGGCGCACATTTGCTGGTTTCAAAGTACGTCTGCGTGATCATTTTGGATGCCTCTGAGAGGTCTCCCATCCGTGATGCACCCGAAGGTAAAATGGCGTTAAGCTTGATCCCGCATGATGGGGCGAACCGTCCAAGATCTTGCGTGATGGCATAGACTGCGCCTTTGGAAGCTGAATAGGCGCAATCACCGCCAGCGCCGAATCCAATGATGGCATCTGAAGATACGTTGACAATGCGACCGTGTCCTTGCTTCTCCATGGTAGGCCAAACGGCACTTGTCATGAGCTGTGCTCCTAGGACGCCAATCTCAATGACTCTCATAAAAGCCAGTGCATCAAGCGCCGCGTGAGAACTTGGCTTTCCAGAGATACCGGCATTGTTGACGAGGATATCAACACGGGCGTATTCCGCGAGGCAATTGGCCACGATGGCTTGAGCTTGGGTCTGGACAGAGACGTCGTGTCCGTCGGCGATAGCAATGCCGCCGGCCGCTTTGATCTCATCTACCACTGACTGGGCTCTGGTAATGGTTCCGGCTTGGCCTTCGAGTGTACCGCCGTAGTCGTTCACTACGACTTTGGCTCCTAGCTTTCCGAGTAAGAGGGCGTATTCCCGCCCAAGACCCCCTCCTGCACCAGTGACGATGGCAACACGGCCTTTGACAGACATTATGGACTGAGAACTGAGTAGAGAGATAAACAGATTGCGATGCCAAGTAATTGAGCTGTTGGGGACAGGAGAATTACAGTTCTAGTATAATTTCTAGGGCACAGGTTTATATGGCAAAGTAGGCGGCCAGCACCAAGAATGGGTACAAGCTGAACGTCGAAATTACAGAGTTTTTCCTATTTTGTCGTGTTGAAGAGTAATTGTCGGTCGCGTCCTCATTTCTCTCGTGTCTGTACATAGTCAGGCCGAACCTAGCCCGAATTCGCTTCTGCCCCGGGCGCTTCGCCTTCCAGGTGGTCACTGTAACCGAGCGCGCTAACGGTGCCAGACCACTGCAGGTAACTAATTCAATGGCGGCGTCACAGCTCATCAACACAAGATGGAACTATAAGTCATATACTCGGCATTTTTATTTTTATAATCAGTAGTATCTAGTCACAATTGTCCCTTGCACACACCTCCAAAATGTCTGGTATCAAAGGAAGAGTATATGCAATTACTGGCGCAGCGTCAGGCATCGGGCGAGCCTCTGCAATTCGCTTAGCGGAACTTGGAGCTGGAGGTCTAGCTATTTGCGATGTCAACATCGAAGGCCTTGACAAAACAAAGGAATTATGTGAGCCTTGGCTTTCGATCTCCCCAGCGCCTAGTTGACACCATCTCTAATATGTAATGTAGGCTCATTAGCTGGCACTAAAGTAGTTGCGTCAACAGTTGACGTCCGAAGTCATCAACAAGTCCAGAAGTGGATTGACAACACCGTTGCTGAGTTCGGACGTTTAGATGGAGCTGCAAACATTGCGGGAATTGCAGGTGGCGCCGGTGATACAACTTGCGCAACCATTGTACGTTACATAACAGCCATTTGTCACTCCAGAATGGTACTGATCCATATCGCACAGGAAGAGTCAGATTGGGATCGCATGATGGATGTCAATCTCAAAGGCGTCATGTGGTGCATGCGAGCTCAGATTCCGCATCTCCCCCGCCCGGGAGGAGCCATCGTCAACATCTCGAGCACCTCGGGCCTCAGAGGCTTCCCTCACAATGCAGCTTACTCATCGAGTAAATTTGGAGTCATTGGTCTCACATCGTCCGTGGCTGGCGAATTTGGCGCCGAGGGTATTCGGATCAACTCTCTTTTACCGTACTTCCTCCTTTACTGAAGGAGCTCACCGCACACTAACAGAGATAATAGCGGACCGATCCGAACTGAAATGTTTGAAGCGGGCGAAGCCAAGGGGCTGTTTGATTCGGAAAAGATCAGCAAGTTGACATGCCTTGGTCGTATGGGCAAACCTGACGAGGTGGCCAAGGTTCTGTGCTTTTTGTTAAGCGATGATGCGTCATATGTCACTGGTGGTGAGTCCTTTTCTTCTATTGGCAATGTTTCGCAACGTTTTGACACCTTTCAGCGCAATGGACCGTGGATGGTGGGTATGCTGCCTGCTGAGGAGCGAATAACAGGTAAGCTAGGGGAGGAAAGAAAACTTAGGACCTTGACCCTAAATGACAAAAGGACTTAGGTAATTCGGCATAAGTTTAGGGTACCTTTGTTAGATTTATCCTAATACCTTACAACAGGTCCGATATTTTCTTCCCCCCGATGGTAATTAAAGGCTCTAGAAGAGATATCATTCCAAGCATGTTCAGCAACAAAGAGATCACACAGCATGGCTTAAAGATTCTATATGTGGCGTTTTATCTAGTTCATATCGCTAGTTCAATAGAGAGCTGTATTACCTACTTTATAATTTGACGGGCATTACAATAATAGCGGGAGTTATATGGCTGTTCTGTATGGGTGTAAGAGCGGGCTCTAGATATAGGTTTTGGGAGGTCTATTACAATCGATCGCCGATTCGGTAACAAGATGTTATAGTTACAATAAACACAATTTTTAAGGGTATATTATTAGGGCTTAGATTGATTACACTTTAAGAAGCAAACGCTAATGTCTATCGCCCAAATCCTCTTTCCGAATATCAACGATATGCCAGGGCACAACAAACTCCTTATAGTAGTCCTTCAGGGCATCTATACACTCCCTAAATCCCGGCCTTTTCTCAAAGACTTCATGATGAGCCTAACCTTCGGTTAGTCAAAGTTCCTTCAAAACAGCAATAGCCAACGAGGCTTCAATGTCTCTACTCACATCCACAGAGTCCCAGTTGATCAATAGTAGTTGATCCTCAGGATTCTCAATAAGAGGAGTGATAAAGTAGCCCTTACATCCATCTTCCTCGTCGAGTACACGAGTAACCACCTTGTTGAACTGAGAGTAATAACCCGACACACCACCTTCAACCACTTTCGTCAACGCAACCTCCATAGCAGGCGACTTCAGAGTGTCTGAGAGGTGTTGATGGTCGCTGAGGGGTGAGTGATCCATGAGCGCATGGGATGTCCATGTTACCTTGCGCCCATTCAGAGCTGGTTGAATGACGCTGTGGAACTTTGCATATTCAGAGCTTGTGAAGAAAGAATGGGATGACTCTAGGTTTTCCCACAGAGCTAGATATACTTTTGTATATCGATCTTCGAATTTTCTGCCGCTCCAGAAGGGCTTTAGCCCAGGTGCCCTGTTAAGCTGGTATGTTAGCCATGTCGACGTGGCGCCGGTTCTATCTTACTTCTTGAGTATTGAAATAGCCGGCGCAAGATCTCGCTCGATTTCAGCATTGGCCGCTGGGCGATGCGGAATGACTATTAATTGGAGAGCTTGGCTGGTCGGCATCGTGCTGAGGGCTTCAGACAAAACTACTCAACGCGAATATTGAAGAAACTTATCAGAATTTCAGAAAAAATGAGGAGTAAAAATGCGATTTCTTTAACCAAAATTATCTTCTCGAAGGAAAGATCAATGTTGTGCAGATGGTGCGGCCACCGAAATTAGTGCGTCCGCTGATAGCTCCGCTTGTTGGAGTGGCCTCTTGCTTATTACTTCATGATTGGTAAACCGATAATACGCCGGCAATCTGCCATCGCGAACACCCAGAGGAAAACGGTTTTTATCTAGACCAGCGCATTAGGGATCTTTCTGTTCTCATTCTTATGCCTAGCAGCTTGCCATGATGCCTAAGTTCTTTGTTATCGCACGTGTCGTCGGGCGAAATGGAGCTATTGATCTTGTAAGCGCAAACATTTCTCTTTATACTAAGAAACTGACACATTTCATCAGTGGAAAGACCGGCTTGTTGAATTGTGCAAGGTATCAGCTACCGAACCATACGGTGACTCGTACTACTGGGGTCAAGATGTCGATGGTGAGCCCGACACACTCTGGGGCCTAGAAGGATACACGCATCCAATTGGATTCTTTATCGATCATGTTTCATCAGATATCTTCAAAAGAGAGATGGCACTTGTTGATAAGGACCAACTTCTACGAACGGCTCAAGGATTGGATAGTCCGGATTACGACCTGCATCATTATGATGAGTACGGGGGCTTTCTCAAGAGAGCTGATGATGACGGGAGAGATTCTGTGCGAAGCTTCGTGGTAGTGAAGCACTGTTGGGCCAAAAGCGAAACTTTAAGAAGCGAGATGCTAGATAGACTAGCACAATTCGCTGGGAGATTAGCCTCCGGCTCTCCTCGGGTGCAGAGTGCGCTGGTGCTGAAGGAATGTCGAGATACGAGCATGGCAAGCCTGTGGCTAAGGTGAGTCCGTTGCCCGGTCGACCACTCTCGGTATCACTTGGACTGACTTATCGATCCGTTGTAGGATGGTATCGGAGGAAGAGTGGAATTCATTGGAGCGATCGGAGCGAATGCAAGAGCTCGTTGATGGTTTAAAGGCAACTTGCGTCCGCAGCGAAACACATCGGTCTCAGGCGTTCAACGGTCATCTGGGGATAAAAGACTAGATCGGATAGCACATCAGATAGATACGGAAACATATTTATCCCTCTTCTTTTGTTTACCAGCGAGTCATGTTTGGCACTCAACCGTTCACAAAGATGCATCTAATCATGATACGTTCCAACCCCAACCTCCACAGTCTTCTGTAACGAATATGGAGTAGAATTAGTCAATTCAATCCTTGGATGGTTTAGCTTATACATTTGGTTTTTAGCTTCTGATTCCAAGGGTCTGATAACAACCACTAAGCATGCAATTAAGTAGTAATTTGATTCCATATCTTATCATTTCAATGCTCTGTACCCATATGCATCATAATCATAGGCTATAGCTACCGGCCATCAGCGCTGTATAGCCACTGGAAACTGCGGGGAAGCACCAAAGTGGCAGACTTGGTTAGTGTCTAACTCGATAGCTCAAGCCGAAGCTTCGCACCAACTTCGGAGGTCCCAAAACGCAGAGATAGTGTACACTAACATCGGCTAATCTGGGTCTGGATTTCTTCTGTAGCTCGAGGCCAAAGAACATGAGGGGGTTTTCTGTATAAGCTTCCCCAACCCAGATTGACTCGAACATGGTGATCATTTCTGTTTCATAGCCATATCTGTGAGCAACCGCATTTTACGCATAGCGAGAGACGAGACACAGGAATCAACATGGCCTCCCCCACTTTCATATACGGTCTTGTAGGTGCCGTGGTCGCTCTAACGGTGTATTGGCTGCTCCGGATTGGCAGACGGGATCCTCGAATGCCTCCGGGGCCTCCTACGGTCCCGATTCTCGGCAACATGCACATGATTCCAACCACCGGCCTCGGAAAGAAGTAAGAAAACTTGAATTACACGGGTCAAGTTGTCGCTAACAATTCCCAGGTTCATGGAATGGTCTCTGCAGTACGGCAAAATCTTCTCTCTCAAGATTGGTTCTGGCAATATCATTGTGATCTGTGACCGCAAAGCCGTCCATGAGCTTCTCGATAAGAAGGGAAGCATCTACTCAGACCGGCCTCCAAACATCGTCCCGCTCTTCATTACGAGAGGTGATCATATGACCATGGAGTGTCAGAGTCCATCTTGGCGAGAAAAGAGAACTGTTGTGACGCGCAATTTGAACCCTAAGTCTTTGGATGAGAAGCATTTCAGGGTTCAAGAGACTGAGTAGGTAGTCTTGTACCTTGATGGAGTGAATGAGAGCTGACCTGACGTTCTCTAGGGCTGTTATCTTGATGAACCGTCTCTTGGATGATCCTAGCAACTTCTACTCATATTCACGCCTCTACGCCTCTTCTGTGGCTGCTATTCTGGCCTGGGGCTTCCGAGCGACCACTCTGGACTCATTCTGGTACAAAGATGTCTCCGCCATGATTGAAAAGGTGAATCAGGCTTTTACTTCTCATCTCTATATGTCTAACTCTGCTTATAGTGGCTCGGGGCGATCGAACCCGGTGCGACACCTCCCGTCGACCTAATCCCATGGCTCTGGTACATCCCCGGAAAATGGAAGTCCCGCGTCTACAAGATGCGAGATCACATGGATAAAGTCTGGAGCCAAGCACGAGCAATGGTCGATGATCGACGAGCAAGAGGTGATCGTCGAGAGTGTATGATCGATATGAAGTTGGATGAGTATGAAAAGAACGGTTGGCCCATGTCGCAGCACGCCTTCAACAACCTTTTTGGCGAGTTGATGGAAGCAGGTGCTGATACCACGGCGAACCAAATTCTCACTTTGATCTTGGCTTTGGCGAAATATCCCAAGTTTCAGGAGAAAGCGAGAGTGGAGATTGATGCTGTTTGCGGTACGGAACGAGCGCCTGTTTTTTCGGATTTTGCGAAGATGCCTTATGTCAATGCTATCGTCAAGGAGGGTTTGCGGTGGAGGCCAACGTAAGTTTACCTTGGGGTTGGTATCTTCTTTATCAGAGTGCTTACTAAACATTGGTATAGTTCCGATCTAGGATTGCCTCATACCGTTACCAAGGGTAAGTCTACTAGGTTGGACTGGAGTGTTTGCGCGGTAACTAACCTTTTGATAGATGACTACTACGATGGAATGTTGATCCCTAAGGGAAGTACTATCTTCGTCGGAGTATGGGCTATGCATCACGACAAGGATTACTATGGCAGTCATGACACCTTCGACCCTGACCGCTATCTGTCTCATACAAAGCTAGCAAACGAATACGCAGTAGGTCCAGATTATGAGAAACGAGATAAGTCCACCCCTCAATAATAACATATAGAGCGACTCGCTAACTTGTACCTTTACATCACTATGGGTATGGTGCTGGACGACGTATCTGCCCCGGAATCCATCTGGCCGAGCGCAGTATGTGGCGAATCACTGCGAAGCTACTGTGGGCGTTTGAATTCTCTGAACCAATAGATCCTGTAACCGGCAAGGTTAAACCGCTGGATCAAGATGCATATACATCGGCGAACTTGGTGTGTCCATTACCCTACAAAGTTAATATTAAGCCGCGAAGTGCAGCTCATGTTCAAGCTATCAAAAGAGAGCTTGAGAGTGCGGAAGCGTTTTTGTCTCAGTACAACTAAGTAGGTACAACCAGGATCTGGTTGGGCTTTAGATTACCATCTATAAATATGAATTTCTACTCACTCCTTTCATTGTAATTTTATGTTGTATGCTATCCCATGTTAGATATGCTGGTCCATCTTATTATGATATGTTGTCCCACATACAGGCAGCCATGGTCATGAAAAGCCCCACATAGATCCAGGGTAAGTAATTCTGAACCAGCGCCCGTGTAACCGAGCTATCGAAACTGTTATTAAACTCTATCATCAGGATTGCGGGGTAGAGGTCATCTACTCAACTAGACACTACATGATTGGCTGCTTTGGAAAGGCCGAGCCTCTGTAATCCATGTACCCCGGATCTTCCGTTTGACCTTGTCGATCTGCTTCGGCAGATGAAGCGGTACCAGGTGCAGAGCAGAGCAGAGCCCAGACCGCATTTCTCTTTCTCAGGGGTTGGTTAGATGCCTTGCATGTGAGACAGAAACAATAGGTGAGAGATTGATGTTTTCTTACCCCGCGACAACCCCAGATTTCGTCATTGTCGCGACTGCACCAGCGGAGCCGCAGCTTCAGAGCATTATTCATGGCCCTTGACATGTTTAGAGTGTTCATTTTACCTCGCGGAATTGTTTAGGACTCGTGTTTCTTACCTGAGATCTTTATCCAATGCCAACTGCGCGTCTTTAGGACCATGAAAGGCTGCTCATACTGTCATCGAACATTCCACAAAACAGAGCATCTTCTCCGCCACGAGCGTTCTCGTAAGATCATCCCCACATGGAACCATTTCAATTGCCAAATTAACCCATGCTTAGATACAGGGGAGAAGCCATATCGATGCGATACATGCGGTCGCGGCTATGCACGGAGGTAAGAAGCCATCTCTAGTCTCTGTCACCACTGGTATTGACGGCCATAGCGATGTCCTCCTTCGCCACGTTAGATACTTTCACCCTAACAGCGACACTTCACAAAGAGAGCGCCGACGATCCGATGTCTCAGCGAACGAGAAGAGCCGACAGCGCCGACAAAGTGTCCTGGCCGATTCCATAAACGTGTGCTCAATACCTCCGCCGGAGCCGGAAGAAGGTTCAGAAGGCGGGACGGATGAGCAAGAGAATAATCGTATGCGCGATAGTGGACATCAACAGCAACAGGAGGATAGTTCTGTAACTGTTGATGATTCGATGGCACAGTTTGCAACATCTGATCTTGATGCACTGGCTACGGTATCAATGCTGCAAGCTCTCCACGAACAACCGACTGAATCAGCGAAGCTGGCTTTGGAAGACTCTTTCGATGATCGACGGCCAGCGAATCACTCCCCTGCTATTGGTCAGCATGATAATGAACTATCGCCGATGAGCTTCTCGCATCATATGGTAGAGACAACACTGGAGACAGCGACCCCTACCTTATTCACCGCCAATGCCGAATTTCTCAGTCCTGGAGTATCGTTGAGTACAAGGGCAAATGTGTTTCATTCTCACACTGCTACCTCGGCAGCCCTTTGGGGAAATAACGAGGCAGCCCTCGCGTCATTGAGCAACACAGATTTGTTGCATTATGCTGGTGCTTTGGAATTCTTACAACCGAACCTTAGCCATCTAGACTTTCTCGATTTTAGTCTTGGCGAGACTTCACCCGGCATCCGTGGCTCGCAAGCCTCGAGTAATAGTGTCGACCCTGTCAGCAGCATTCCACTGGAGCGCTTCGCCAGGGTAGCTGCGCTATGGCCCCGAAACCGAACGCACTCGGCAAGTCAGATTGCTTCCAAAGTCTGGGCGGACGTGGTGAACTACCGGGGTGATGGCATCTTCACAGATGTCTCTATTTCGCAATCATCGCCGAGCTCTACCATCGGTACCGAGAATGAATCGAGATGGGGAATGGACGAAGAAAAGAGACAGGACCTCATCCGTGAGTTCGGCTCACTTGGGTCCAGCGTTGACTTTCTACCGACGCGACTACTAAATCTCGGCCTCACTATCGCATTTCGACAGCCTCATTCCCTTGTACCATTTATACACCAACCCACATTCTCAGCAAAATCGGCATCTAACTCAGTTGTCTTCTCCTTGTGTCTTCTTGGACTAGCCATTCTGGACTCTTCATATGTGAAGCCTTTCACAGCACACTATTTGCCAGTAATGTTACTGCCATCCGTGTCTGAATGAAGACCCATGCTGACTATGTACAGGCAGCTACGGAGAAGTGCTGTTCTCAATTAGCGACACCATCATTCGGCTCAGAGGGGTCGGCGCAGCTTGTTGAGCGTCTCGCGTCGGCAGCCTTGCTACTTATGGCTTGGTCAATAAGCTCACCTCATGTAAGCCCTCTCTAGAGGCTCGGACCTCTGGATGAAACGCTGAGATTGACCTAGGGTGCTCGCGATGCCTTCTTATCCAGGATGCTTTACAACCAAACCATGAACGTACGTTGAAGCCGTCCTGTTCCACTCTCTCGGTATAAGCTGACGACATGATGCACTTACAGCTCGTGAAAATGTCGGGATTACTGATGCCGCGACCGTCATCGTTCAGCATCGATAATCTACTCAGTCAGGCGAGCTCGGCGAGACTAATTCATGACCCAGCGCAAAGCGATGACTGGGCGTGGAAGGCGTGGGCTCGAACAGAAAGCTTCAAGAGGTATGTTACGCTTGGTCCCTAAGATTTGCAAATACTGATTATGAATGACTGTATGAAGATTAATATCGACGCTGATCATGATCGATGCATGGTGGGCCTCGAGGCTAAACACAGAGCCACTCATCTGTGCTTCCGTGGTCCAATTGGAGATGTCGACATCAATCGACCTGTATCGGTCCTCATCAGCAAAGTCATGGAGAAGCTGTCGCAATGCTGGTACAAGTGCAACCACAGAACCCGTCATAATACGAATGCACACTCCATCCATCACATTGACCCCACTTCAAGAAACGTCGCCTATTGGAATGACTGGCCTGCTCTCTGTTGTCTGGGCACGCATTCTCCAGCATCAGTATCAAATGAGAGGAGCAAGTGATAGCAATAGAGAAGGGCCTCCCGCAAGTGTAGATGCATCGACTGAGGCTGGCAACAACATGTTACGTGTGTTGGGCGACATCTATACAAACTACTCGAGGTTTCTCCGGTATATGAATCCCAACTGCATTGCGCAGTGGCATTTTCTCAACCTGAACATCCTGGCCAACCTTGAAATATTCGAAATGGCTTCTGGTCGCAATGGGGCTGAAAGCGCATACGCTGCCTTGCAAGAGATCTCCAACTGGAGTCAGACCCAACATGCACGACGTGCCTGTCTCCACGCCGCGGGTATCTACGTCGCCATGAGTCGTCGAAGAGCAAACGACGGCGTTATGCTGCATTCTGACATGTCTTTATTCACAGCTGCGCTCGTACTTGGACTTTATGTGTTTATGATGAAACCTAACGAAGGACATACTGATGCTGACACAGAGTCATTTGAGTTACTCAACGACATCGACTGGACTAACCTATGTGATCCAATGTCTATAGTAGAGAATGCTGGGGATAACACCGCCAGTCAGTTTATACATAATGGAGGAAGTATTAGCTTCTCTGGAACAGTGTGTGAAGCGGGATATAATGCTGCCAAGATGATCTTACTCGAGTTTGCGAGCTTGTTAGAAGAGGTTGGGAAGTGGAATGCGAAAGAACTGTGTCATATTCTACGGATAATGAGCGACTCTTTGATCGAAGTCGACGACCGTATGGGTGGTGATTGAAGCGAGCTCGCAGTTGGAACGCTGGCGGTTTTGCATGTACAATCACTCAAGCACATATAGAGGTTTGTTATCGGACAGGATACCATTCAAGCGTGAGAGCCTATAGCGCTATTAAATACAAATACACGGCATTTCTTTGCTCAAGATAAATCCACAAAGTTGTCCTAATTCCAAACCGCTGCATCGACTGCACTAATCTTTGCATGGCCATTAGTCTCGAGAGGAGGCAGGACTTGCGTAGGCTGGCCCTTGGCATCGAGCAATTGAACAGAATGATAGTAGTCAACCGCCTTCTTCTGGTTCACCTTATCCTTTGCAACACGCTCAAGAAGCTGTTTGGTCAAAGGATGTGCTGAGAAACGATCGGGAAGATTATCCCAAACCCGGTAATCCGTGGCTTGTTTGTGAAGAACACCACAGATCTCTCGAGCATACTCTGTGAACAGGAATGTGCGAGATGACTCAACCATGATGGTCATTTGATCTGTCCCCAAGTCAGTAACTATATCATATCTCTCAAGGCCCATTACTTACTCTCTAAGATTCTGCGTGGTTCATTGTGCTGCAAGATAGCTTCAGTGATATACTCCTCACCGAATCCACCATGTGGAGTATGTCCGCCTTCGTAACTACAGCCACCGGGCAAGAAGTCATCGGACCGACCGAGACCTGCTCCATAGATACATGCCAGCATCTCAGTTGCGCTGTTTCTGTGATAGTAAGGTGCTCGCAAAGAGTTACTAGCCACGTCCCACCGAGGGCCGAACCAGAGATAGTCTGCGAGCGGAACGTGAGGATCGAATGACTTTGCTGTAAGAACGGTGTTGATGCTTGGGTCTGTGTGATCGATGCTGGTACTATTCTGAGATGCAAACTTTGTCAAATCGTACTATGGTTTATGTAGTTAGTACGTGACCTGCTGGTAGCGGTGTGTCGGTAGCTTACCTTGTAGGGAACTGCATTCCCATGCCATGCAACAACGTCAAACGGACTATGATCCTGACTGATGACAACATGCTTTCCGTTGTTCTTCACAACAATCTTGAAAGGCACGTGTAGATCCTCGTCAATATGAGCAACAGGATATAGAAAGTCTCGTGGGTTTGCCAGGCCATGTCCTCCGATGGGTCCCAAGTCAGGCAGCTCCCACATAGATCCCCAGACTTCAGCGATATGGCCACGAGCAACGGGGACGCCCTCTGCTAGATTGATTCGGAAACGTACACCACGCTGGATAACGCAAATCTCGCCCGGCTGGACGAAGAGACGACCCAACTCGGTTTGGATGTCTATGATGCCGAGTTGAGGAGTGATGAGAAAGTCACCGTCTGTGTTGCAATATGCCTTGTTGATCATAGAAGCATTGATCATGTAAACATACACAGCGATGCCCTGACGAAGATTGGGATCACCACTTCCAGCAAGTGTATGTAACCCATCCGTAAAGTCAATCGTCTCATCATCCTTCGGCAGTGGAAAAGGCGACCACTCCGCCTGCTGATACAAAGGCTCAACCTTGGGATTCAACGACAAAAAACAGTTCTCAATATGAGACTTTGTCTCAATGCTGGAGTATCCCTGATGAGCAGCTGATGGTCGAGCGCGATACATGTACGTGCTCATGTTGAGGCCGCGAGGAGCTGCGAAAGCAGAGTAGGTGATACCCTCAGTGTACAGACCAAAACCTCTGTCTTGAGGGTTGTTTTGGCCGGCGGGGAGAGTGCCGGGGATGACCTCTGATTGATGGCGGTTACCCCAGCCTGCTTGGTACTCGTAGGGGTCATTCTCGCGGGTAGGTTTGGTGCGCTGGAGGTCTGTGTAGTGGAAGACTTTCTGGGGATCTGTGGCGGGCTCACGTCTCTTGATAGCGGCGACCATGCTGATGTTTGATGTGTAATTCTTCTTAGGGGTTTGATGTGATTGTTCAAGTTGAGGATGTTTTGGATCTAATCTAATGGTTCATTTTCCTTTTATTCTCTGGGCGTATTAGTAGACTTCACTGTAAGTCCCAAGTTTATTACCGAACGGCAGATGCACACACAAATGGGCCAGTAAGTGGGAGACCTGACGTCGCATGTGGGGATATGGAGCTCCCACATAATGAGACCTTCAGAGGCATTATTCTTACCCCTCAACCTTGAGATAACTCGTATGTTTAATTAATTTACAACGTGTGGGACTACCAATTGATATCAAATTACGGTAGTTGCCTGATTACTGCGCCTAGAGTACTATCATTGAGTTTCCTTTCTACTGCCAATCATGCTGCGCACACGCCAATCTTGCAGGGTGCTCACCCAACTAACTCAAGCTCATCCACACCGCTGGAATGCGCGTATACAGCTGCCAACGCTTGTTCAACGTCGCGCAATTGGTTCAGTCAGCGCAATTGACTCTGTGATATTCCGGAACTTGTTTGGTACCGACGAGATTCGCAATGCAAGTCACCGTACTAACCCTCTCATTCCCAAAATTGACTAACTTACTCTATAGGTCTTTAGCGACCAAGCCTACATCGACAGATGCGTCGACGTTGAAGCTGCTCTAGCTCGAGCCCAAGCCCAATGCAATGTCATTCCCGCCGATGCTGCCGCCGACATCACCTCCAAAGCCAATGCCACCAGTCTCGACATGGATCGGCTGCGCAACGAGACAGATGTCGTCGGCTATCCCATCCTTCCTCTTGTGCGTCAGCTCAACGATATGTGCGGCTCTGCTGGAAAGTATGTGCACTGGGGTGCTACCACACAAGATATTATGGATACCGCAAGCGTCTTACAGATCAAGTCTGGTCTCGATGTCGTTGGGACTAAGTTGGCAGGCGTTATAAATGCCTTGCAAGACCTGGCTGTTACGTATCGTGATACGCCGATGGCTGGAAGGACGCATCTCCAGCATGCACTGCCTGTCACCTTTGGCTATAAATGCGCTGTGTGGCTATCAAGTCTGTATCGCCACAGAGAGCGACTTCAGCAGCTCAAGAGTCGTGCTCTTGTCGTTCAGTATGGAGGTGCAGCTGGGACTTTGGCATCCCTCGGCGATGGCCCAGAGGGCGTCAGTGTGAGGAAGCAACTCGCTGCAGAACTCGGCCTTGAAAACCCTTCTATTACCTGGCATGTAGCCCGTGATGGCATCGCTGAAGTGACTAACTTCCTGGCCCTCATCGGTGGCTCCCTCGGCAAAATCGCCTTGGACCTAATCATCATGTCCTCCAATGAACTCGGCGAAGTCGCTGAACCCTTCGTTCCCCACCGCGGCGCTTCATCCACAATGCCCCAAAAGCGGAATCCCATTTCCAGCGAAGTCATCCTCGCCGCCTCCAAAATCCTACGCTCCAACGCCAGTCTTGTTCTGGACGGAATGGTGTCCGACTTTGAGCGTGCATCGGGACCATGGCATCTCGAGTGGGTAGCCATACCCGAAAGCTTCGTCATAGCCGTTGGAGCCCTTCACCAAGCTGAGTTTGCGCTTGCTGGTCTTGTTGTGGACAAGGAGCGCATGGCGTCTAACCTCGCTTCTACAAGGGGGCTTATTGTTGGGGAGGCTTTGATGATGGCGTTGGCTAAGTATGTGGGAAGACAGGATGCGCATGATATCGTGTACGAGGCTTGTAAAGTGACTATCGAGAGTAAGGATGGAGATACGTTGCTTGATACACTGAAGAAGGATGAGAGGGTGACTCAGCATCTGCCTTTGAGTGATCTGGAGAGGCTCTGTGATCCTATCAATTATTTAGGGTCGGCGCAACGCATGGTTGATGATACGCTAGCCGAGAACGCATCGTAAAGTGTTAGTATACACATATCAATAGAGTTTTAATACGAACATTATGGATTTGATTTTAGAGAATGGAAAGGCAACGATTTTACAAATACCATGCTCATTGGTCCCCTCAAAACTAAGTCTGGTACGGTATCAAGTCATCGGCGATCCTGAATGTCGCACCCGTTTTGCTCTTGAGCTCATCCATCTCAACCTCGTCCACCAGCTCCCTGAGCACCAGACCCTCAGGTGTACAATCGAAAACGGCCAAGTCGGTGATTATTCTGGATACACATCGAGGACCGGTGAGCGGAAATGTGCATTCTATCCGTGGGCGTCAGCAACTCTGGCTTGTTCATCGCAGAATCCGACTTACCTTCCAGGATCTTTGGGTTTCCATTGCGGTCAACATGTTCCTAGATGTGTGAGTCTGTCGCTCAAATTTGATCCAGGAAAATAAGTGACGTACCATGGTGATTATGACTTTGGTCTTCTCTGGGCTGGCGACTAGGTCCATGGCACCTCCGATACCCTTCACCTTTCCAGGTAGCATGAAATTGGCCAGGTCTTCACGCGTCAGTGCCACTCACAGGGAAGCATAGGATCTGAGAAGTTACCTCCATATTGGCTGACTTGCAGTGCACCAAGCATGGTCAAGTCAATCTTTCCAGCTCTGATCATACCGAAGCTCTCATGACTCCCGAAAGTTGACGCCCCAGGGTTCAATGTTACGGTTTCTTTGCCGGGATTGATGAGGTCTGGATCCTCTTCCCCAGGGTTTGGGTATCTGCCCATTCCTAGGATGCCATTTTCCGATTGTAGAATGACTTCTAAATCGTCTGGGAGCATGCCTGGTGTCGCGAGTGGCATCCCGATACCGAGATTGACGTACATACCGTCTTTCAGCTCTTTGGAAGCTCGTTTGATGATGCGTTCTCGCCTTTGGTTGGCACTCGTAACTGTAATCCTCAGTAAGTGGGATTATTGTAGAGAGCAGATGGGGTTTTACTTACCTTTGTCTTTAGTATTGGCATCCTGAGCAAACGTCAACTTCTCAATTTTCTTCGGCCTCGTACTCTGGATGATAACATCGACATAAATTCCCTGAATATGAACACTCTCGGGATTCAACTGCCCAACATCAACGATCTCGTCAGCCTCAACAATCGTCAACTTTGCATTCTTCGCCATCGCTTCATTGAAGTTGTTCTGTGCTTTCCGGAATGTACAATTGCCCAGCCTATCGGCCTTGTGAACTTTGACCAAAGCAACGTCGGCAAATATGGCTTCTTCGAGTATGTATTTCTTGCCGTGAAACTCACGCGTTTCTCGAGGTCGTGACATGAGCGCTACGGAGCCATCTCTATTGTACCGGACAGGTAATTCGCCAGTCTGTACTGGATAGACAAAGACTTCAGCAGCTCGCCGCTAAGCAGTGTTTGATAGACTTACCAACAGTGCCATAGGCAGCTGGAGTATAGAACGCTGGTACACCAGCTGCCCCAGAAGCGCACCTCTCCGCCATCGTTCCCTGCGGTATCAACTCGAGGCTAAGATCTCCACTGAGATACATTTTCTCAAAGACCTTGTTCTCTCCGATATAAGACGCTATCATTTTACTGATCTGTCGGGTTTCCAGCAATCGGCCTGCCGACGTTAGCTTGGTGATCACCAGCGTTGTCAGCGCACGTACCAAGACCAACACCAGGCATGCCCGCATTATTTGAGACAACGGTCAAGTTTTTGAGGTCCTTGCGCGCGGCAACAGCTTCGATGAGCGATTCGGGGACACCAGAAAAGCCAAAGCCTCCGACCAGAACAGTCGATCCACTTTTGACTTTTTTGATGGCATCGTTTTCGGAGGCACAGATCTTGTTGATCCTTCGTAATGCGGTGGAGGTTGAGAAGCTACGCTGCCCAAGGGTCCATAGGCGGGTAGGAGCCTGTGCACGGAACGATGAGCTCATCATGGTTCTCGGTTCAAGGAAACAAGTCCAACGGTCGTATGAAGTGTATGTATCGAAATGTCAAGTTCAGTTTGTGTGCCGCAGGATTGAGCCTACAGTAGGTAAAAGTGGTATACAATCTCTGTGTCTCTCATGAGTTAATTGCCCTGTTGTAAATGAAGGTTCCCATCATGGACAAGGGTATAGTAGCGTCACTGCGTAAACCCCACATGCGAAATATTGACTGCTGCCGTATGTGGGACTTTAGCACCAGAAGTGCCGAGGCGAAATGCTTATACATCCAAAGAACAGTATACGGTTACTTTTATACACATCGACTCAGCTTCGATATTTCGCCAATTCGACGCCTTGTGGATATTGAAGTGAGTGTTATGCCTCCACCGCCATGTTGACCATGCGAAGAACACTTGTTGCCCCGCTTTGGCGCTCAGCATTGAGCAGAAGAGGCAATGCGACAGCAGCAACCCCAAGATTGCCTTTATCGGGAATCAGAGTCTTGGACATATCTCGAGTCCTCGCTGGTGTAAGTATTGCAGTTGTAGGAAGCATCTGAGCTCGCGCTAACACCAGAAAGCCATATTGCGCTCAAATTCTTGGTGATCTAGGGTTCGTAGCAAATAGCTTGTCGAATACATCCCATTTCTAACGTTCCGATAGAGCCGAAGTCATCAAGATCGAACATCCAACAAGAGGCGATGATACGAGAGCATGGGGACCTCCATTTGCACCTTATAAAGATGGACGAGGCGGCGAGGGCGAAAGTGCGTATTATTTATCGGTAAGTGTTGCTGTCTGGACTTTGATGAGAACCCCATGCTTATCGCGCGGTTTTTTAGGTGAACCGAAACAAGAGATCTGTAGCAGTCTCATTCAAGGAAAAAGAAGGGGCAAAATTGATCCAAACGCTCGCCGCCAAAGCCGATGTCATCGTCGAGAACTACCTGCCCGGAACTCTAAAGAAATACGGACTCGACTATAACACCCTTGCCAAGACCAACCCCCGACTTATCTACGCGAGCATAACTGGATATGGTCAAACAGGTCCATATAGCAGTCGTGCAGGTTTTGATGTCATGGTCGAAGCTGAAATGGGTCTGATGCACATCACGGGTCCACGCGATGGACCACCAGTCAAAGTCGGCGTTGCGGTGACTGACCTAACTACTGGGTTATATGCGGTCAATAGCATTCTTGCAGCTGTTATCGAGAGGAGTCACTCTGGGCAAGGACAGGCGTTGGATGTGTGCCTGAGCGATTGTCAAGTTGCGACCCTAGCGAACATGGCACAATCTGTGTTGGTAACGGGGAAGAGAGATGGTGGACGATACGGAACATCACATCGTGAGTCGCTCCACATAAAGTGATCTATACTTGAACTGACGAGAGCGCTTAGCATCCGTCGTACCATACCGCGCATTCCGCACCAAAGACGGCGACATCTTGATCGGCGGGGCCAATGACCGACTTTTCGGCGTTTTGTGCAAATGTCTTGGTCAAGACGATTGGGCAACGGACGAACGCTTCTCTACAAACTCTGCGCGAGTAGCGAATAGGGATGTACTCGAGCGTATGATCGAAGATATCACGAGTTCTAAGCTATTGAAAGAATGGCTCGATATCTTTGAGGGTACGGGTCTCGCGTATGCAAAGATCAATGATATCAAGGACACACTGGAGCACTCACACGGTAAGTGGCACTCATCAAATAGGGATAATTAGCTGACTATGGCGACGTAGTGGTGGCGAGGGATATGATAAAAGAGATTGAACATCCTGCATGTGGCCAGCTGAAGGTGCTTAACAGCCCTGTCAAGTACTCCAGAACCCAACCTTCGATCAGGACGCCGCCACCTTTACTGGGTGAGCATACAAATGAGGTATTGAGAGACGTACTGGGGTTGGACACAGCTGAGATCGAAAGGCTAAGAGACAAGAAGGCCGTCGGTGGATAATTAGAATTTGTACACACTAGTACAGCAATAGCTGTTTATCATTTGCATTCAACACTCTGTCTGTCACAGTTACAATCATCTACATGAACCTAGTAGGTACAAGGTGCGAACAAAGTAATTGCATGGCAGATGAAATGTCTTATTGAACTACTCCATGATTATGGCGGATGCAACGCCAATTCCAGTACTAAACAGCCTGTTAGCATCCACTCAATCAAGGCAATATGGACGGTCTTACCTAGCACACATACTAATGACACCAATCTCTTCCCCCCTTCTCCCAAGCTCAGCAATCAGCGTCGCAAGCTGTCTCGTTCCAGTCGCTCCAGTCGGATGTCCAAGGGCGATAGCACCACCATTGGGATTAACCCTATCAACATCCAAGCCAAGTTTATTAATACAAGCGAGAGTCTGGCTTGCAAATGCTTCATTGAGTTCAATAACATCAACGTCTTTCTGCTCTATACCAACATGTTCATACAGTCGTGGAATGGCATAGACAGGCCCCAGGCCCATTTCATCAGGTTCGCAGCCTGCGACTTGAGTTCCGAGGAATCGAGCTATGGGTTTCAAGCCGCGCTCGGTTGCCCATGAGCGACGGGCGAGGATGGCTGCTGATGCGCCGTCGGATATCTGGGACCTGCTGGTGATGAGTAAAGCTTAGAATATGTAGGCTGCACGATACTCACGAGTTTCCAGCAGTGCTGCCACCGTCCTCTAGAAATGCTGGCTTGAGTTTGGCCAACTTCTCCAGAGTCACATTTGGCCGGATAGTGTCATCTGCAGCGACTCGAATTTGTGAAGTCTCACCGGCTTCGTTATCATACGCCGGGTACTCAATCGGCACTATCTCCGCATCAAATCGACCCGCTGCAAGTGCCTCATTCGCACGAGTATGACTCAAGAGAGCATACTCGTCTTGCGTCTTGCGATCAACTCCATATCTCCTCGCAACATTCTCTGATGTAATACCCATAGGCATAAGACAGTCGGCAGCTGCTTTAACCTTCGTGTTACGCAGAGCTGGACCCACGTCTTGGGGTATTCCGCGAGACTGATAGTTCTTCGACATGCTTTCGACGCCTCCAGCGAGGGCGACCTCGATCTGACCCGCTTGGATAGCATGCGCCATGTGAGTTAGAGCTTGCAGACTACTCGAGCACTGACGATTGACCGTGTGGAATGTCGTTGATGTAGGGAACCCAGCGTGTAAGAGGGCCATTCTGCCAGTTTTTGCAAAACCTAGCTCCGCGAGGACATTCCCTATCAGAACATCTTGGACGTCTTCCTTTTGGGTCCTAGCCCGCAATGCCGCCTCGGCCATAACCTAGAGAGTATATCAGAGCCACAGCGCCTGCGATAAAATATGATGAGATCAACTTACCGGCGCCAAAATGTCCTCTGGCCACGCATCTTTGAAACCGCCTTTGAACGCTCGTGTAATGGGACTTCGAACAGCTGATAAGATGACTATGTCGCTAGGTGACTTTGTCGACAGTGCTTTCAAGTGTCTTGTAAAACTCGCCATTGCTTTTTTCTTCTTCTTTGGGTATATCCGACTGCAATAATGTGCTCTCTCCCGACAATACTCAGATCCATGGCCTTGGTGATGCTTCGCTTCGCAACTTGGGCGCTATCCCTGTTCTGGCGTCCCACATCATGTCTACAGTCTATATCCGTAATTCCGTACGTGGAGCTCCCCATGCTGATGTGGAGAAGAGTTCACACGCGTCACGCGCGTTCCATGTGGGGGAAGTGGAACGCGTTTGCCATAGTTACCTGCGCTAAGCTCACTTCAGCGAGAGGGGATCTCTACCCTACCCTGTATTCTTGTCCTTGATTGAGTTTTTGCACACTGAGCAGCTTTCCACGGTGTCAGACACCATAATTGCAAACAATCATGAGTTTCGCGTTCGGAAAAGAAGTCTATTATCCAGCTTATGAAGGTCGAGAGACGCCCAAAGTCTCATACGGGCTCAAATTCCCCGAGGCCTGCTTACGTCACTGTCGCGATACTTTTTCTTGCTCTAGGGTGTACGTGATTTGTTCCAAGTCTTTGGCACAATCTACAGACGCGCTTGAAAAGCTTCGTTCGGCACTTGATAGCAGGATTGTCGGTGTCAGAATCGGCATCAATCCACATACTCCAATTGCACAAGTTCTTGAAGTCGTCAAAGATGCTTCAAACCTCAACATCGACTGCCTCGTGACATTGGGCGCTGGCAGTCTGACAGACGCCGCCAAATTGGCGAGACTCGCTTTAGCCAACTCGGTCACAACGGAGAAGGAAATGAATACTCTGTGGGGAACACCAAAGAGCAATCCCGCGCTGCGAAACGACATATCCAAGCCAACTATTCCTCTCATCCACATCCCGACATCACTATCTGGAGGAGAGTTTCAAGCCATCGCGGGAGGAACAGAATCCCAAGGCCACGCAAAGAGAACCTTTCACTGCGAGGGCGTCGATCCAGAACTCGTCATCCAGGATCCAGAGCTCTGCCTTACAACTCCTGAGTGGGTTTGGCTCAGCACAGGTATCCGCGCGGTTGATCATTGCGTCGAAACGCTCTGCTCGCTTCTCTCGAACGATAAGGCTGATGAATGGTCTAAAAAGGGTCTTGTGAAACTTGTCAGTGGCCTGTTGGCAAGCAAGACAGATTCAAAGTCTCTGCAGGCGCGACATCTATGCCATCAGGGCGTTGTCTCGTCTATGTGTGCCGTGTCAAGTGGTGTGCCACTCGGTGCGAGTCATGCTATCGGACATCAACTTGGTCCTCTTGGCGTTGGGCACGGTGAGACGAGCTGTATACTCTTACCTGCCGTGTGCAGGTTCAATTACAAGAAAGAGGCAAACGTTGAGAGACAGGAAGTTGTGAGGGATTTGTTGCTGGAACAGGATGAGGTTCGGCAACTACTGCAGGTGAAGGGTCTTGATAAGAGCGTAGTAAGCCTGGCCGACATCTTGGATGCGTTTATTTCTGCTCTGGGTATGCCTCGATCACTCGAAGAGGTTGGGATTGGAGAGGATAAGCTTGAGGTCCTTGCCAGGAATAGTCTGGACGATATCTGGATTCAAACAAATGCATTCCCAATCACGGAGGCTAGCCAGGTCATGGAGATACTCAGCATGTGCATCAAAAGACGATAGGACTTGTATCTAAATAGATATATGGTTTCTAATACTGCCTGTTGGTGAAGTACTCATACTTGCCCGCTAACCGAACCCGGAACATGCGACCCCAGATCACCATGGGCACACAAGTCAAAGCGATGGCAGTAGAGATACAGCCCAAGACTACGTACATGTTGTACACGCCCATACCTTCCATCCACGGTGTGACAGCAAAGACTAGGCCCGTTGCAATGACATTACGAACAAAAACAACGCCTGTCAGAGCAGGTCCGATGATCTTTGCGAGATGGTTAGTCGATGGCAGGACGATTGGAGTTGGAATAACTTACATGCTCGTGAGAATCTTGTAGGAATGTGAGGGACATGTCTCCACCACCTCCAATGGCGAAACCAATGAAGCCTGAGCCTACAGCGTTGATGATCCATGGCATTCCCTATAAGCCGCCGTCAGCATGTTCAGATTGTTGAATGTTGGATAGAACTTACCTTGGCAATAGTGAGCCCATACATGAGACATCCGATCGTCATGCATAATCCAGGAACCAGGAATAGCCACAATCTTGTCTCGGGCTCATAAATACCTCCACGGCGTTTCGCAATCTGCACAATCGACCAATCCACGAGTGGCCCTCCAAATAGAGCTCCCAAGATGGCACCGATGAAGGGAGGGAGATTCATGTTTCCAACACCAGCGGTTGTGAAATTATACGGCGGAATGGAGTACAGTGAACTTTGTGTTACTGCTAGAATGGCGAGCATGGCAATGCTCCAACCATACTGTAACGCGGCGAACATAACGGCTGGGAATGTGGCAAGGAGTTGGAAAGGCTCGTATATGTCTCTCCAGAACGTTCGCTTCTGAGTGGACTCGTGCTTATCCAATGTCAAAAGTGCATGGCGCTTCCAGTAAGAGTTCATGGGAATGCTGTGATCTATCTCAACGGCATCACTCTGCTGGTCCATAGAGTTGACGCTAGCTGGTGTATCGTTCGGTAGGGGTGCCTTTGCGGTGCTGTTAACCTTGGAAAACTCGTTATCGGTAGGCGAAGATGAGGTAGCTCGAGGGTCGTGGCCGTTGAGCGGTGCGGGGATGTACTTTGTTTCTTCAAGGAAGAAGAACATGAGGACGGTGACGATGCCGGTGAAGACGGTGGCGGACCAACATGCCCATCGCCAACCCATTGTCACAGCAACTTGGCCACCGTAGACAGGTCCAAGGTAGTTCTGTATCTGTTAGAGAGTGACAGTAGTGAAGGGATTATATGATTGCTCACCCCAACTAGAACCATCCCAAAGTAGATACCATTCATTGTACCACGTTGATGGACGAAGAAAAGTTCTGTTACCTGCCATACCGATAAGCATGAGTTCGCGTTAGTTCCAGCTGAATGGAAACTTACCGTGACTTGAAACAGAGCCTCATTGACAGCTCCAGCGATGCCTGCGATAGTATTCATACCAATCATATCCCCGACAGTGTGCGTCTCGGCTTGCCACGCCCCAGCACCAAACATGATCAACGACGTAACGAGATAAACCGGTCGACGGCCGATGCGCAGGGCGATAGGGATGAAGATGATGCAACCGGTGGCAAGACCTGCCATATTTGCTGCATATCCATTGTTCAGCATGTCGTAGCTCATGCCGAGCTCTTCGTTGAAGTTCTGCCAGAATGGGACGCTCATGCAGGGACTTGAAGGACGTCGATTAGCGTTTGCGGGATAGAGAGAGGCTGAAGACGTACATGCAAAACATCATCATTGAGTAAAGAGAAAGAAGGACCATATGGAGAGTTTTGCGCATTGTACTCCAGTTCTAAAAACGTTAGAGTATATCATTTGTTAGATGGGGGTTTCCATACCAGAGGCTGATTGGGATCTGAAGTTGGCCGAGGAGCCAGCACGATATGAGTAGCTTGCAAGTCATTGATGCGCTGCGTGCCCGGAGGCAAGACATCAATCGTCAAAGTGCTCTCTTCAGGCGGCATGATTAAAGATCGAGCTTAGGGTGAAGGAAGAAGGCTGACACAGCTGCCGATGGAACTGCAGGCAGTATTAATACTGCTTGGTCAAGGCAGCAATTGCGCCACCAAGGCAGGTGAACCATATAAGATACTGACTTTCGAGATACTGGCCTACTATAGGGGCCTTATTGTTTAAGCCTTTAACTTAGAAGTAAGTTTGATGGCCTTATATAAGGCTGACGGCAAGGGGAAAAAAGATTAAAGATCAGTGAATGAAAGTATCTAAATCGCCAAGACTCACGGGACATAGAGACATATTAAATATCCAATCCATTCTCGTATCTCGACTAGTTAGTTACCGGCGAATGCGGGGTTGGCCGACACTAGCAGATGCTTGATGATAAGCTTCCAGCCGACGGTCGCAGCATTCCGACCTCGCTGATACGACACGAGCCAATCATCACTCGAGGAACAAGCAGGCATTGGCTCCCGGCTGAGCGATCGGGCTATGCTGGAATAGGCTGGTCGAGCCCATGATAATGAATGACGATTTTACTGGTTCTAGACCTTGCGGCACCTGCGACAATCAGTGCCGCAAGCGGTATCGCGGCGTTCTTGGTCACTTTTGTTTCCCTTTTTGGAATGTACATGACACTCAGGGATGCATTGTATAAAAAGGGTAGTTGTTTGGAGACGATGGTCTTTATCGCAAACTATCAGGTCAACAACTTGCATACGTCTTGGAACTGTCGATGTCAGTGCTACTATGTGACTTGCGTGTGACACTTGGACATATCCTTGATACTGTTGTGTGTCGACTTTCGTACCCTGTTATGCCGTCGTTTCAATACTGTAATCTAACGGGCTATGTTTATTGGTGGGCATGATATGAGCTCATCAACTCGCTGTGCCTTTGAGATGATCAGAAATCAGGGTTTTATCCCTGTCTATCTAAGACTCGTTG
Source organism: Fusarium fujikuroi IMI 58289 (assembly GCF_900079805.1). Lineage (NCBI taxonomy): Eukaryota > Fungi > Ascomycota > Sordariomycetes > Hypocreales > Nectriaceae > Fusarium > Fusarium fujikuroi. The sequence continues at coordinate 329,048 of NC_036626.1, read as the reverse complement.
CCAAAGTCGAGCATATCTTCAATTCTTCCCTGTCTCTGAATCCCCCCCTGCGAAAGAAGGACCACGCTCACTTCCGGGTTATGACCTGCCGTCTGAGCGATGTCCTTCAAGCCAGACAAACGGTGGGTAATCTCGATCACAGTATGTCCGTTATCAGTAAATGCCTCTTTTACAACACGCCGCATAGTTGACTCTGTCAGCCCATCAACCGATGATGTCGCCTCGTCCAGAAGCAGAATGGGCTTTGTTCCAGCGATTGAACAATGCTCTGCTCGTAGGAGGGCTCTGGTTAAGGCAAATAGCTGAGTCTGGCCAGTGGACATGTGAGGCAACGAACTGAGAGGACTGTCAAGGATATCTGCCAGCTTTGCTTGCACATGAGTGTCGAAATGTCCACAGAGCCCAGTTCGTTCAAGTGCCTTCAGGATTGCAATGTCGGAAAGAGTCTCCGAAGGCTATAGAGAAAAAGTTAAGGTAATTCGTTAATGTAAGTTCGCCCGTAGGTTTCCAGCGCGATTGTGTACTCACATCCAAATTAAACCGAAGGCTGGCCTGTGCGAGCAGAAATGGATCTTGCGTAACAATAATGAAGCATCGTTCTCGTATAGTTGACAGTGGAACCTGACTTAAGTCGATACCATCAACTTCGATAGATCCCGATTGGGTGTCGAGAAGGCGGAGCAACGCGAGGAGGAGAGTGCTCTTCCCACTAAGAAAGCCTGTCAGCAACAGCCCCAAAGGATAGAGACGGGCTGCAAACAGAGGACGTACCTGCCAGTCCTACCGCAGATTACCAAATGTTGACCGGGCTCAATGGATAGGTTGATGTTCTTCAATGCAGGCACGTGCGTCTCTTCGTAAGAGACCATAAGGTCATGGACCTGAAGCGCCCCACGTGAGGGCCAAGTCTCAGGGACTACTCCTCCGCATACTGGCTGCTCTTCTGCTACTGTCTCTTCTTCCAGCGTCTTCAAACGAGATCTGCAACGGTGATTAAGTAAGAAAAGGTCAGCAACATAATGAGAGCTTGTCGTTGGTCCGACAAAGCTGTGAAATTGGACTAACATAGCACCTAGAGATATCTCCAAATTCGTCCAAGATGTGACAAGTGCTAAGAGCGTCGAGTTGGCAACAAGGACAATGTTCAAAGACATGCCGATCTGTCCGGCTGTTGTGCTCCCCTCTAAGAATACTGCTAAAGCGATTAAAATCACTGCCATAGAGGCAATAACTAAGTCTAGAACAATGTTGAGCCAGAGCTGTAAACACAGAAGGATGTAGGCTGGTTGCTGGGACTTATCGAGACAGTTCATGTTAGTACTCTCTGCTTGCTTCACCCAACCAAACGAGCGGATGCTGACGACACCCTCGACCTGTGAAAAGAGGAGGCAATCAGCCCTGTTTCATAGAATACAGTTAATAGTACTAACGGATTCAAGGAAACTTGAGTAAACAGCAGACTGTGATTCCAGTTGAAGCAGGCGAAGTTGCCGAGATGTCCGCAAATATACCCGTTGCACAACGTAGACTACCAAAACGCATAATGGAATTGTGGCAGTCAGCAGTTTTTGGGCACTGAAAAGGAGAGCGGTTTGCACCAGAAGCTTGAAGATTTCTTCAGACAGTTAAAAACGTTTCATAATGTATGTAACCTGAGGTTTGAAGGTACTAACGGTTGGAAAGAGAGAGAATTGCTGGAGGCAGGCTCTTGTCAACTAGTTGCATATCTTCACTGAACCTGAGAATCATCAGCCAAGCAGTCAGCAATAACAGGCAAATGGTGAATGATACCGATTTAGTATTGAACCCGTCTCTGTAAATGAGAAGAACAGCAATGGAGCACTGCAACCTGTTAGTCAGGCCCTCACAGGATTGCGCTACAAACCCAAAGACAGTGGAGAGTAATCGTCGGTGAAGCTCATCACCTGACGTTGGCGCAATCAACATATGAGTAGACCTGCGAACGAACCATTAGCCGTGTGTGAGTATATTCAGAGGCCGAATAGCTTACCACATTGAACCGTTCGTGGCTACCCAGGCTAGCAGTGAAAGGGTGAGGTATCCTGCGATATAGAATTTCGCCTGTGAGCCTGGTGACTCCGTCCACTTCTGCAGCCAATACTGTGGAAAGATTACAAAGAATGAGTATGAAGCTGTGCAAGTGAGTAGTATGAAGAAGTTCCGTGGGTGAACAGCTCTCAGGTAATATCCTATAACAGTCAGTGACCTTCATATCGTTCAAGTTCTAGCATTACCATATAGAGTGAAATCTCCTGTTGATCTACCCAAATCAGCCACAGCCTCAGTTACTTCGAGAGCTTGGCTCTGGATTGTCTTGTTCGTTTTGACAAGGCCTGCGTTGGTTTCAGCCACTGCAGCGTTGACATGCATCTGACGCAAATGTGCCACTTCTTCGTTTACTGCGTTTGGTGACCCTTGGTATGTGACTCTTCCACTCTCCAGAATGATTAACGAGTCCGCCTCGTCAAAGTGTTTCGCTAAAGCCTATGAGCTTCGATACCTCGCGAACGATACTTTTAGGTACTCACTAGAATTGGCAATTAAGAAGACTGTAGTGCCTGTCTTACGGAAGTGCCCTTGAGTTCCTAGAAGATTAGAAACCACCTTTCTTTCTGTGTTGTGATCTAGAGCTGAGAAGCTGTCGTCAAGAAGCACAATTTCGCCCCGAGCGTATAAAGCACGGGCGAGTGCCTAGTCCATAGTTAGCAACATAAACCTTCAGTGATGGAGATACATCCAAATACATACCAAACGCTGTCTTTGACCTCCAGAGAGCTTCAGGCCCCGGCTGCCTATGACAGTGTTGTCACCGAGCGGCAAGGCTAAAATATCCTCATCGAGGCAGCAAAGCTTGACAACATGCCTATACCAACCGGGCTCAAACTTCCCAAAGCCACAAACCACTTCTTTCAGAGTACCACTCGGTAACCAGGGCGATTGTTCGCAGTAAGCGATCCGCTGGGTTGACACTGAGATTGTCCCACACGAAGCTGGTATTTCGCCTAGAATGCACTGGGCGAGGACTGTCTTCCCACTTCCAACTGCCCCAGCGCAAATGACTATTGACCCTTGGTTGACCGTGAAATTGATGTTATCGAGGACTGGACGTGACTGTGAATGGGACTGAACAGTGACAGCTTCAAAGCAAATGGCTGATGAAGAATCATCGACCTTTGTCTTTGGCTTGAACGAGCGTCTCTCATCAGCTCGACCAGGCCGGACGAGATAGTCTTGAATTCTTCCGAAAGCGGCCAAAGAGCCAATGGCACGAGGCACAATCGTCATGATCATATTTGCTGGGTGGGTCACTAGCCCAAGAAGCGCTGTCGTCGTAAATGCAGTCTCGGCATCCAGAGTCGACCCACGTACGTTAGCATACATCACGAATATGACAAATGTTAGTATAGGAGAGAATATTCCGAGCGCATTAGCTATCATGGTTAGCAGAGGTAGACCTGTGAAGAAATCATCGTGAAAACCCACCACTGGCGTTATACGCGACCATCATCCACCGCACTTTCTTCGCCATCTCTAATTCTTGGGCTCGAAGCTTCTGGATCAATACTTCAGTTTGTCTGGAAGTTCCAAGCATCTTCATCACCTTCATTGATGAGATCGCAGATGCCGTCAGAGAGATTCGTCTCTGTGTCGCTTCATTCCACGCCTTCTGCTTGCTTTGCAGGTTTCTGGCCAGGTAACGACTCATTCTAGAGCAAACTGTAGAACAGAGACTCATTAGCTACCTCTATCTAATCGACACTTGATCTGGATATCTCACAGAAGATAATCACTAAAGGTACTGGGGCGGCCCAGCGAATTTGTCGAGCCAACATTGCCATTCCGATTATGACCTCAAGTACATGCGCCCAAGTTTCATGGAACATACTTGCGAATCTCATGACGCTCTCTGTATCTGTGCTGATTAAAGTTAGGGCTATACCGTCGTTGTAGCTGCTTGATGACTGCCGCAGAGCTGCGTTATTGATAAGCCCGATGAGTGTCCCTTTGGTTATGATGCTGAGTCTGTTCAACCGATGGTGGTAAAGTGCTTCGAAAACTGCTAAACCGAAGTAGACCGTAGCGGCTTTCATGATCAGCATAAGCCTACCTCCATCGGAGTGGCTGCTTAGTTCATGAACCGCAGAGCTAATGAGAGCCGGCTGCGCGTAACGAAAGAAAATGAGGCATAATCGTAGGACAACTGGTGCCATGAACTGAGGTAGCATACTCTTCACTAGGCAGATGGGTAATGTTATCTTGGTCAATGGTCTGGCCCTCTGATCCCACGCCTTTAAGCCATCATGACGGAGCTTTTCCGAAGTAAGGAGGTGGTCAATCGGAGGAAGATCTTCACCGGAAAGAATGATCTGGTTCCCCAAGGCGAGAATGGGGTTGATCCACCAGAAGAATGTTCTGCTTAGAATTCCTGCCAGCTGTTCTGGAGATTGGAAAGAGTAGGGACTCTTGAGAATCCCTTGTTTGCTTCGGCTTTCTGCGGCGATGAGAAGAAACTTTAGAGTAATCTTGGTGGTGGGTATCAACCACTCCTCAGGACCCTCTTGTAGAGAAGCACCCAAGTCACACACCAAAGATACGAGCAAGAAGATAACAGCGAGATCGGCTGGCCTGGTTGAGCGCACATGTTCCAGGTACAGCAGAGGGCAAAGAAGCGCTGTAGCGACGACAGAGGCAACTGACAATACAACGTGATAGCGATCTTGCTGCAAGACATCTGTTGTCAAAGAATAAAGATTCGACAAGAGAAGCAGGCCTGTTGTTATCTATACCGTACATGGCGTCAGCTTCATATTGCCATACAAATTGAGGGAGGCTGCACCAGCAAGGAGAAGCCAGAATATCCTGGGATGACTTTAATATCCTCTTTCCGAAGCCGCCATAAGCGTAACAGGATTAAGACAGAAAAGGTCGTGTTGAGAAAGCCCGAGACCAGGCCAATCGCGTCGTTGTTCATAGTATGACCGTGGGAGTACAAGATCGTGGCAGAGACAATGCTTAGAAATGAGGACATGTATGATTCTGTGATCCCTTCAAGGTGTTGCAGAATGGAACCTGAAAGATTCGTTTCGATGTCTGAGGGGACAGGAGAGATTAACTGCTATTGAGACGAACAGATCCTATGCAGATACGAGACGGTAAAAATAGAAGTAATAGTGGGTCTGTCAGATCATAGGATTGCGCCATATGGCTTATCTCCCCTAGCGACCAACAGGATCAATTCCTGATGGGTACAACGGATGCAGGGAACACAACACAAAAGGGCCTTTTGAATCTACGAGAGCGTAACCAACAACGGTGAGGTTTACCACCTTCTTAGATAGGTATGGCGCTGTATGATATCAGAACCCATTTTAAATTGCAGTTTTCTGTCAATATTACATCGGCTCTACTACCATGGAAATAAGAATAAGACGTCCGAGTTCAACGATAAAGACGAACGTCGGGAACACTAGTCGCAGAGCCGACGATGGTACAATCTCTCCAGCTCACATATCAAGCCATCTTCACTCCACCTGCAGTATTTCCATCACTCTTCTCATCATGGCTCTCAGTGGGCTTGTCATCTGTACTCGTGGCCGGGGCAGCTCCATCAACAACGCCGCTGTGACCTCGACCGACCATAGCAGACTGAACATGATTTGTCATAAAAGCAGTTGGGTCCTCCACGAATAAGGCACAAATAACAGCAACAGTTGAAAACGCAATTGTGATGTAAAACACAAACTGGAATGCTCGACCGTATGCTTGTCTGACTGCATGGCGAAGGACATCCTGAATCTCCGGGGTCATGCCGGGTACGGCGTCGAGGGCACCAGGGACACCGAGGTTGTGCTGAATGGTTCCTGGGATGATGAGTCCTAGGTCAGTGGCGTTCAGACCACTTTGGAGGGCAGCGCGAGCGATCTCTTCACCAGAGTAGGTCTTGAACTTATCCTGGAAGATAGTGTTGAAGATGGCATTTCCGACCGCACCGCCGGCTGATCGGAAAGTTCCAAGTAGACCCATGGCAAGGCCCAAGTGAGAATGGGGCACATGTAGACTAGCTATGGAATATCCCAAGATGGTGCAAAGAACGAACATTGGAACACCAAAAGCTGGTACAAATGCCCAGGCCAGTTTGTGGTTCGGGTTGACAGTGGCAGCACTGGCGCCGATGAAGATGGCCTGGAATGCTGTGCCAGCGACAAACTGCCATTTGATGTGACCGATCTTATGAGAGAAGAGGGGAACAAGAAAACCACAGACACCTTGCATCAGAGTATTGGGTAGGGCTAGAACACCAATCTCAATACCGTCAGTGGTGAACATGTAAAGAGAGCCTTGCGGAAGTAGAGCAGAAAGGGAATTGTAGTTCATTCCCGAAATGAACAAGACAACGATGACAAGAAGAAAGCCACGAATGGTGGAAAATAGACTGAGGGGGAACATAGGAGCTTTGGCGATGAAGAAGTCGTAGATGAAAGCAGCGACAATGGTGAATAGTCCGAGGACGATGGGTACGATTGTGCTGGCACTCTTCCATGGATGAGAAGTGGTGCCGCCCCAGGTCAAGCCGATCAAGAATACGGCGAGTCCGGCTGTGAAGAGGCCAAGACCAATCCAGTCGATCTCGCGGAACTGAGTCCAGCGCGATTTCTCGAAATCTCCTTGGGGGTGAGTTGTTGGCCAATAGAACAAAGCTGTACCGACAAGGGAGATGGCCTGAACGATGATGGCGAGGTAGAAGAGCCAACGCCAGGTCGCGTACTTGTACATGGCATTGGCAAGCAAAACGCTCACGACGGCCCTGAAACCTTATGTCAGCACAGGTAAATGTCTGGGAGCTCAATAGACTCACCAAGGAAGAGCAATTCCTCCCTCGAGAATGCCCAAGCCGAGAGACCGCCATTTGTTAGGAAGCATCTCAGGTACACCTGCATACGCCACAAACACAAAACCAGCACCAAGACCGACCAAGGTCTCTGCTGCAATTATGCTTTGAGTGTTCTGAGCGGTTCCTCCCACAATGTTACCGATCAAGACGATGATTTGGCCTGCAAGTATAATGCTTCGGCGGCCGAAGATATCGCTAAAGGGTCCACCGAGGGAAAAAGAGCAGGCGGTTGCAAGAGACCATGCTCCTACAACCCACGGTAGTTGGCTCGCATCGCCAAGTTCATTCGTGATCTGCACAACGATACTAGCAACGCAGACAAACGGAAGACCAACAGCTGGTCCAAAGGACAATGCCATTGACTGTTGACCGGCGTCAGTTCCGATTCCGAGATTATACGATTACAGGGGTTTTCTTACAAAGATGGCAATCCATACTCGGGCTCCCGTTTTCGGCTGCGTAGTGGGATTATCCTCCAGCGCAGCACGATGAGGATCATCCTCAAGTTCGACTTTGGCGGGCGATAAAGTATTCGGTTGAGCCATGGTGGTCACTTAACCGAGGTTTCTTGGTGAAAAAGAAAAAAAAACGTGAGATGAAACAGAGTAGTATTGCCCCCAGCGATGATGTTCAGGAGCTTGGTCCTGTTTTCCTATTATACCTTATCAACGGAATAGTCGGGACTTGGAGTGACTTAAACTGCCGATGCCTTAACTTTGTGGGGTTCGCTAGCGCTTGTGGGGTCCTCGATTTGCTGTGTGGGGATAGAGTTTGACAGAGTGCGGGGAGACTACCCTGGACCCCTGCATGTGATATCCTGTAGCTCGTTGAAAGCAGAAATAAGCCATTCTTGATTCGGTGTTGGGCTGCGTTTCAGCCGTGATTTGATATACGCACCTAATTACAGGACAATTGCCGACCTTTGATCGGTCGGCGGGGTTCCGATGTGGGACGGCCGATATGTCTACCGAGGTTTCCAGCCGTGTTTTTTCACCATGCGAAAATCATTACGGTCAAAAATACAGCTCACGATAGCTTTGGGGATAAAAAGGCGTGAGAGAATTAATTAAATTGCGTTTTGGCTAAAGACATTCAGCAAAAGATAAACTTCATTCCCCATACTCTTATCTCGCGGCATATCACCATGACCAACAAGACCGATCTCAGGGTCTCCATTATTGGAGCAGGTATGATCCCGTTCACCAACACAAATTTTACATCCAATGACAACTAACTCTTCATCCAGGAATGGGAGGTTTGGCTGCTGCATTGGCGTTCGCCAAGAAAGGCTTCACAAACATCCATGTCTACGAAGACGCACCCGCCCTCGGCTTCGTCGGGGCTGGCATCCAAATGGCCCCCAACATGATCCGCCTCCTCGACCAACTCGGCGTCTGGACCAAATCATCCATCAAAGACGAAGCCACACAAGTAGAAGAAGTCGTGATCCACGATGGCGCCTCAAATAAACTTCTTGTGCGCGTTTCTATGACTGATATAGGGGATAAGTATGAGTATCCCCACTATGCAGGTCATCGTGCTTCGCTGGCTGAGGGGATCTATGATGCTGCGAAGGCGGAGCCGGCGGTCAAGTTTCATTTTAAGAAAACGCTGCAGTATGTTGAAGACTTTGGGCCGGGGAAGGTCAAGTTTATTGTGAAGGATGAGAATGGGAAACCGCAGATTGTTGAGACGGATATTCTCATCGGCGCTGACGGTATCAAGTCCAAGGTTAGAGAGTCGATACTCGCTCATCTGAACTTGGCAGCAGACATTCTTGAGACCGGAACAGCGGCTTACAGAATTCTCCTGCCCCGGGAACTGTTGGAACCACATCCGTACCTGATGTACATGCTCAACAGCAACACCGTTCGGAGGTGGATAGGCGAACACCGACACATCATCGCCTATCCTATTCACAATCATTCCATCTTCAATATTGCTTCAGTTCAACCTGATGTGAATTTCGCCGGCGCTACCAACGCTACATGGACCAACAAGGGAAGCAAAAAAGCCATGAAGCAGGTCTTTGAAGACTTCAACCCCATCGTTCAACAACTTCTTGACCTTGTTCCTGGTGAAGACGTCGTTGAGTGGAAACTGCGCTGTCATGAGCCCCTAGCAACGTGGACATGCGGTGCAGTTACCATGCTAGGCGATGCGTGCCATCCTACACTACCCCATCTTTCACAAGGCGCTGCAATGGCAATCGAAGACGCAGCTACGCTCGCTGAAGCATTGAGTCTAATGCCAGGCGACGGCTCAGACCGGGAAGCTATCGAAAAGACACTAAAGGTGTACGAACTTCTGCGAAAACCTCGTACATCGACTTTGGTAGACTTGGCGGTGCAATCTGCCAAGGCTCTGCATCTGGGTGCTGGAAATGCTAGAGAGGAGCGGGATCGTCAGTTTGCCGCTGCTGCGAAGACGGGAACTGCGCCTGTGCCGGATAGATGGGTTAGTCCGGAGGTGCAGAAGATGATTTATGAGCATGATTGTATCAAGGATACGAGAGAGCGGTTTGAGCAGACCTATAAGTCTGTTTCCAAGGGTGTCACATCGAAGTTGTAGGATATCAAGATTTGCATTCCAGCATAGCGGAAGTCAGCGAAGAGAGTTTTATACTATTATTCCATCTATGATCTGACCACGCCTTCGCGAACAATATTTTCCATTTTGATTCCGACTATTCCCCCAACTCCTCGAAGAAACAAACTGGCATTCTGTTCATTCAAGTTGCTCGTGAGGTTAATTTGCTACGTTAGAGCATTTTCAACAGCTAGCATACTCTCCCTCGCCTCCAAAATTCGCTTATACACGGCTGTGGCGGTATTCGCAAGGGGATAATATGTGCATAGTGATCTTACCGACAAGTGGCCACCGCTTCCCCACATGCGAGAGAAGCCAGCCTAGTGAGTCCTTCTTGCTCTGAACGTCCTCCGCAAGCCATATTTCACCCATTCGTAACAGGACCAACATGCCTTGGTAGACCAGTTCAACTAAGAATAGAGAGCACCGACCGTCTTCAAGATGTTGCCATAAGTCGTAGCCGCCTTCGCGTAGGGTCGTCGAGATGCGATCCAGAGTTTCGAGCGCTGAAATTGTTTCTGGGAAGACATTAGGTGTCGAATCATGATGTGACTCGTGGCCCATTTGTCGCCAATAGTGCTGCTGCAGTAGCAGAATCCCACTCGTCAAAGTCAGTATTCCTCTCTGAAAGGGTTGGAGGTGACCAACAGGTGTGAAACAGAGCTCTGACTACAGAACGCGAGTTGACGACTGGTCACTTCGAGTTCGTTGACGCGGACTAGGGACTCGAGTGTGCGGCATAGCTGTCTCACTTCCTCTGGCGGACTGTTCTGTGACACAGTTTCGCTGCTATCAGAGGCAACACGACAGAATGCGAGAGACTTGCTGATGAGATGGGTGGCTTGACATAACCGTGCGAAAGACCCCATCTTGAAGGTAAAACCCTCAGATATGCGAGTGGCACATTCGGGTGAAGACGACTGTTGGAATATCTAGTTAGTCGGGCCTCGTAAGTAAGTAAAGGAGAAAATCCAAGGGCTTTTATTCTAAATGATGCACATAAATGATCTAAAGACCACCCAAGGTAACACCAAGCTTGCCAAAATCGTTCCATCACTTAGGATAGAGGTCCTAAAATTTCTTGCTTAGGGGAGGGGCGTTTATACTTGGTTGTGAAAGACTTCATCGTCAACGGGGAGAAAGTCCTCGAATGAGGGATCAGCCGTACTTAAGCCACGAGATGGTTGAGACATGTTGACTAAGCTTCGTTGAGAGTATTAGCACAGGGCGTAATGTGTATAGCTATTGACATACCGATCGAGGATCAATGTGCCCCACCAAACCCTCCTCATTTCTTCAATATCCGCCCACGATGCGCCTATGGCTACGGTACCGCAGTTCTTACCCAGTGCATCCTGGTTGATCTTGTACATTCCCATAGCCATGCCATACCTTGCCAAAGCACCGACAGTCAGGTAAGCAGCCGGGAAGATTGCATCACCCATCTCGAAGACTGCGATGAAGACGGCCGCCTGCATGACTTGAACGCACGAGTCCTCCTGAACCTCAACTTCGGCATAGAATTTCTTCACAAGGTCGTATAGCACGCGCTTTTCTTTTGTTTCGTCGACTGAAAGGCAGCATAGCTTCATGCACAAAGCTAGGAGGGCAGCTGGACGTGGTAGCGGGGCCAGCGGATTCAAGACGGCAGCTAGATGGCGCTTCCCATTAATTATAGGCATCCATGATCTTGTCAACAAAAGAAATTCCTTTGTCGTGTCTTGCATCTGCTGACGACCCCCAAGTTGGACCTCGATCTCAGCTGGCATATCCCATTCCATACGTTGCAGTTGAAGATGGAGATCGCGAAAGAGGACTGGTGCCAGGAAATGAATGGCCCTGGCGATGCGCAGCTCTTCTGCCTTTTCAGATTGGATCGTATCATGATAACTGTTATGTGAGTTCCTCCTTGCGGCAGCGTCATCTGTGTTGGGCGCATCATCAATCGGTGAAGCGGCCTTCTGCCCGCGCCGCTGCGGATAGCGACATTCTAGGTCTTTGCGACGACAGAGCTGGCATGCAGGCAATGATTTGTCACAGCGTCGCTTACTGTCGCGACAATGGAAACACGAGACGCGAAATCTGCCCGTTGCTTGCAATGAAGTCGACATTGTGGCCTGTGCTGTTATGGTGACGTGCGGACTATGAATAGTAAGCAGACGCGCTGGCGGATGTTGCGGTACTTTGGCGGCACTACAATATTGCGAGGACACTGACTCAGCATGAACCGGGGTCTTAATTGGTGGTCTGGAGCAGTGCGGTAAATCCTGCGGTCATTTCGGGGTTTTGGTGCTGGGGTCGCATCGCCAGGTGATCACTAAACAAAATATTAGTGAGCACTCCGCTTATAAAGCTCCACTGTAGATAGTAGTTATACGATGTAAGTGAAAATAGAGTACAATTGCATATATAAAGAGATATCTTCTTCGCTTTCTCCAGGAATAACATCATTAGTATCATACCCAACGACAACAAAACATACAGCATCACAAACGTCTCTTCACTCACAAACCTTCAAGTCCTCTTATCAACATGAAGTCAATCCTCATTGTCGGGGTGCCACTGGAGCTCAAGGCGGTGCAATCCTCCGTCACCTTTCCAGCACCGGACAATACAATATCACAGCCTTCACCCGCAGTGCGACCTCCCCCAAGGCCGTCGAACTAGCGGCTCTGCCTAACGTCAAGATCGCTGTTAGTGACGCCGCAACTGGCTATGACACCAAAGCATTTCTTGCTGCGGCCTCGGAGTTTGATTGCGTTCTGGTAAACACAGACGGATTCGCGCTTGGAGAGCAAGCCGAGATCTATTGGGGTATCCGACTCTTTGAGTTGTCTGCTAGGGCTGGAGTCAAGCACTTCGTTTACAGTGGTCTCGATTCGGTTGGACCCAAGACCAACTATGATCCTGACCTCTATGTTGGCCACTATCAAGGCAAGGCTAGAATCCAAGGTGAGCTGCCTGCTAACATCTATACTTCCGAATCAAGATTATTGACACATACCTACAGATTGGATCCATGCCCAGAAAGACGTGAAAATGCAGTGGACTATAATTAGATCGGGCCCCTACATGGAACTCCTCTCTGCAGTTATGTCACCCGCCATTGAAGAGGGCGGCTCTCTCACCTTCCAGCTTCCTCTCGACAAAGGTTCTATCCCTTTTATTCACCTCGGCGACTTTGGCAAATACGTCGACTGGGCCCTCCAGAACCCTGAGGAGTCAAACCATTTAGACTTCGGCATTGCCACTGTTCTCGCAACCGGCGATGATATCGCCAAAGCTTCTGAGAAGGTCAGCGGGAAAACAAGTCGCTTCGCCAACGTTCCCATTGATATTTGGAACTCTGTTGCTTGGAAGGCACTACCAAACGGTCCCGATACAAAGATCGGCTTCCAGTCTGTCAAGGATGACAGCGGATTGCTTATGACGTACGGGGAGAACTTCAAGAACTGGTGGAACCTCTACAAGGCTAGTCCCAGCGATAACTCTGGATTGATCCAGAGGGACTTTGAGTTTCTGGATAGAATCGTGCCGGATCGTCTCAAGAGTGTCGAGGAGTGGATGAAGAAGGTTCAGTATACCGGTGATAAGCAAGACCTCCTGAATCTTGAGGCTCATACTAAGTAAGCACGGATAGCGATGCTTTCAGAAACGCGATGTCATATATTATAGACTAGTTAATACAATTGAAATGCATTTAGGAACATAATTAAATAATCTCATCAATTTTCTTCACGCTCTCAAGTGAGCGAAAGTAGCCCAAACCAACGGATCCTGAATTTTACTTCCCCTCATCTCCATTACCGCTGTATGGCAAGCCCTTGCAACACAATCCTCATCCTCACAGTCCTGAAGCATTAGCTCCTCGTGAAATCGCTTAGCAACTACTCTGGCCTTGATATCCTTAGCCTCCCAAAACGTCCCCACGACTTGCAGAAACCCCAATAACGAAAATGCCCCGGCGATATGGACTACCCCGTCTACAAGATGTCTAACTGATAGGTTTGCAGTTGAGCACGCAGATAGGTACGCAAACTGGGCGTCCCGGTGTCGCGAGCCCTGAATTTCCTGGATCGTCAGGTGTGAGTCAGCGTCGGTGCCTAGTTTGAGATAGCTCTCGCAAGTTTGCGTTGACATCGATTGACCGTGGCATCCGAAGAACATGGCATTACATGCTTCGAGAACTTCAAGAGTCTCACTCTTAGTTGGGCCTATGAGAAGCCTGGTCTTGCAGTGCTGTTGAACCAAGTCATTAAGCTCTCTCGCTGACTCTTCAACTTTCAATTCTCTCTCTTTTTTCGCCTTATTTGGAGACGCTATGAACGCGAATCGATAATCTGTGCCTCGTAGCGGTTTACATATAGTCTCGCGGGGATATGCGAGCGCCCCCAGTATCGTGGTGTATGATGGGATGACGAAATCCAACAGGTTCGGAGTACCGTCTGAAGTGTGGTCTCCAGCGGCGTGGATAGGCATCAGTGCCATAAGGCCACTCGAAGTCCACCATATGCATGGTAGTTTCCTACCATTCGGTGACTGACGGACGTCTAGAGCTTCTATAACTGGATGCACTGCAACATCCCATAGCCATTTCAGAATGCGCAGCATGGATCTGTTCCTCGCGTTCTTAGTATTCAGGCTCCCATGGGTGACAATGGGCTTCTCTAGGAAGAGTTTGGCGTTGTTGTTCAGGTCTTCTTCTTTCAAATCAGGTAATGAAACAGGCGTGATGCCCGTTTGCGTAACAACAAAAGCATCGCTTCTGATGTGGCCAACATTAAATGATACAATAGGCCCCTTGTTGGCCAGTCTCTTCAGTTCGTTAGTCGATAGAGGCTGTTGAAAGTTGGCAAAGCAAGGATCTTGTCGGATCTTTTCTACAAGTGCGTCGAGCTACTCTATTAGTTTATTAATATTAAATACTTTAAGTTTAGTTACTCATTTAGTTAGTATATGTATTAATTATATTATTGCTATAAACTCTAAAGCTTAATTAAATTACAAAATATATTATTTATAAAACTTATTATATTATATAAAATAAATAAAATAATTTTAAAATTATTATATTATTTACTAAGCTATATTATTATTAAATTACTTTTTTATATCTTTAGCTATCTTATTAAAGTATTAAAACTCTAACTTATAAAATATACTGTGTTTATTATACAGTTTGTCTTACTTATCTATCTTGCTCGCTTATTATGTACATAAAACTGAAATAAGCTTAGCACTTTCTATCACATGACCTCATTATTTTAGTTAACCTGATTTCGCCTCAAGGTTCTAGCTATCGAGAACAAATTATTTTGCTTCTGTACCTGAATTGATAGAGCACTATGGCAATTGGCAATAAAGCACCCAAGAAGTCAAATACTAGGCGTAGGCGCATTACACAAGCGTGCGACTACTGTCATCAACGCAGCATTAGATGCCGGCCATCAAGCGACAACCAGGGATGTCAAAACTGCAAAGACTTTGCACAAGAATGCACCTATCATCGAACACCTCGACGACGCGGGACAAAGCCTCGGGGTGAATCGACAGATCATAAGGACTACTCAGAAGACGCTGCGCGCCCGCCGCTTAACGCTGCGAATGCTGGACTGGCCCAAGAAAGTAGCCCTCCATCCCATGATGTGAGATGCGTACCGAGGCCGCGAGCCGTCTCTGTTCACGACAAGCAATGGGAGGCATCATATATTGCCAGCCAAGCCAGCATCATGGACCTAGTTGAGATCTATTTCGAGATCGTTTACCCAATATTCCCGTTCTTTCACCAGCCAACGTTCGTTAGAAGAATCTCTCGAGCCGAGTACACAAGCGAGAAATCCATCTTTTCTGTCACGATGGCTCTTTGTGCCCTGGTCAGTGGTCGCATACGAGACGGGTCAGTAACGAACCCCAAATGGGACCTCGAGTCACTACATAAGATACGACCAGAATTGTTCTATGATGAGGCCAAGAAACAGCTCCTGGAGCTCGCGACAGAGTCAAACATACACATCCTTCGAGCGCACGCAATTCTTGCCATTGCAGCTATTCAAAATGGAAAGACGCGCGACATGCACCACCATCTTGGCTTGTATCACACACTGGTGGCAATGGATGGATTACATAATGAGGCCAATTGGCCACGCAATATTGATGTCGTGGAACGAGAGGAGAGGAGAAGATTGGTCCGACATGCCAAATCATCGTTCCGGCGACAAGTAAGCTAACAATGATTTCAGTTTTGGTCTATGTATACACTCGACATCTACACGGCAGTGGTTTGGGGTGGCATCATTCGATGTAGCGAGTGCCAATCTGAAGTAGCCTATCCAACAGAAGTTGACGATGACATGATCAGCGATAACGGAATAACAGCACAGGATCCAACACCTGGAAACGACAGTCAGTCTTTTGCAGGACGAGAGGAGTGCTGGCTATCAGGGTGGAATTTCATCACAGACCTGTATCGCGTCCTCGAACATGCCTTGACGCGGCTCCGAGGCTACAGAAGGCGACAAACCACAAATTCGTTCTTGGTAGGGATGTTTGAGGAGGACTTTACTGCTACCAAAGCATCAGTTCGCGAGAGCGTCCTTCAAATGTACCTCAACTTGCCGGATTGCTTCAAAGAAACGCCCCAAATGGTCTGTAACGTCAAGAAAGATCGTTTCGGGTTTCAGGCCGCGAATATCACTGCCACATTTCAACTACTGCGCATTGTCCTCTCCGCTGGTAGTGGGACCAGTATCGAACAGCGTTGCCAGATCGCCAGCGAAGTCGTCGAAGCATTTGTCTCTATACCGATTGCTTATCTGCTGTCTATCAGCACCCCGCTACTCCACCATCTTGGGGGCATTGGATCAATTTTAGGTAATGTGTTGGAAGAGCCGCTCAGCGAGGCCGACTATACTCGTGTACGGGGAGTAATGCTCTCAATGGCGATGCTGTTAGAGAACCTTGAGGTCATCCACCACAGCACCAGTGCGAGCGAGAAGCTCCGATCACAGGTTTCTCGAATTGATGAGTACATGACTAGACAGCGACAGATTTCCCCATCAGCCGCGGTCCCGACAGCATCTGGAGCCATGATGGAAGAATCGGTACTGGACAGCCAAGTAGCCCAAAGCTATCAGGAGATCATACCAGATGGTGTATTGGACTGGACGTTTCCAGAATATGGAGATCTTCTTGGGGACCTAACGTGGAACTTCAACTTGAATTGATATTTTAGTGTTAAAGAGTTTTCAGCTACGAGGTGCAATCTCGCATAACAACAAGCTAACCTTCGACAACATCTTGCTGCTCAATCGTGCCATTTCCGCAGTTCTCCAAATCCTTCTCAGTGCCACGAACCTGCTGAACATATCCATCGACCTCATCAAGCAACTGTCTCGAGGCTACTGCGACGTCTCCACCAGCTTCAGCTAAGCGCCTCTCATATTCCTCCATGTTCTTAGATACGAGGAGACTGTTGCTTGTGAACAAGAGGTTAATCTCCTCGAGGGACTTTTTAGATACTTCGGGGAAGAAGAACCAGACAAGAGGCATAGCAACGACATTCATGGCCCCGAAAAAAATGTAGGTAGCCCAGCCGAGCCTCTGAAGCATGATGGGAATGACGAATTGAGTCATGCCACAACCACATGCCCAACCGAAGATTGTGAAGCTGTAGCCTTTGGCGCGAATCTCCTGGGGCCAGATTTCGGTTCCATAGATCCAGCATGGAATGATGTTGAACATGGTGAAGAACCTGAATCAAGTTAGCAAAAATAACTACGATTTTCGCAATGTGCCTTACCAGATATAGACGAAGACAAATGATGCCGCGGCAGTACCAAGCTGCTGAGACTTCTCAGAATCTGTAGCAGCCATGTCTTGGGAGGTCTTTATAAAGGCAGCAACAAGGGTCAGTGCGATACCTTGAGTGACGAAAGACACCATCAAGGATTTGATGCGACCGATTCGATCGATCACAAAAGACGCCGCTACAGTTCCCGGGATGCCAAAAGTGTTGGCAAGTCCAGCCAACCAGATAGATTTGTGTGTATCAAAACCAGCGAGGTTGAACAGGGTGCCGGCCCAAGCAGCAATAGCCAGTATGCCGGTCCATTGCTGGATCCACTGAAGCGCAAAGCCCATGACTGCTCGCCTTCCAAGATGGAGGTTGCCGGAATATCGACCGCCGAGTGCTATGTTGAGGAGCTCATTACGACGGTTGTGGGTGGCTTCGACAATTGAGTCGATTTGCGCAAGCTCGGTAGCTATTTTGGGTGTGTCTCGAGTCAGGTCGCCTCGAAGTTTGCAGAGGATATCGACAGCCTCTTCTCTTCTCCCGTTTGCAATGAGCCATCTGGTATTGTCAGTATACTAGTTCTTCAAGGTTCAGTTACGGCAGAAACACACCTAGGAGACTCAGGCAGGAATGGGAGAGCAATGTCCACAATGATAAGAGGAATGGCCATCCAGGCGAGCGGAAAGCGCCAACGGAACTCCGTGTTGGCGTTGCGAAGACCAAAGTTGAGCCAGTATGCGATGGCGATGCCTAGATAGTTGGAAACAAATACCAGAGAGAAGCTAGAGCCACGGTCATGGGCTTCGGACAATTCGCTGACCCAAGGAGGTACGATGGCATTAAGAAAGCCAATCCCCAGACCAGCGATAATTCGAGCGCAGAGGAACATGTTGGAGTTGATACTGCCGGCCATGAGAGCAGCACCGAGAATGCCGAAGAGCGTGCCGACCAAGACACCGCGCTTGCGGCCAATCTTGTCCCCAACCCATCCTATAACCGTGATTAGTAGGTTCCCGACTTGTTCAACGCATGTCTAATTGACTAACCACCTGTGAAACAACCCCACATGCCTCCAAAGTAGTAAGCTGCTGCAAGACCGCCTTGTTTGGTTGAGTTGGTTACAACTCCATTGGAGCCGATGCCAGCCATATCGATGAAGCCAGGGGTCTCGCTCACAGTCCCCAGCACACCTTGGTTATACCCTGTTATGTCAGTTGGTTCATCTCACAACAATTGTGGCTAACTCACCTTCAAAGATCAAGGCTGTTGAAGCGACAAGGTTAATAAGAAACAACAACGCCTTGCCAGGCACATGCCTCCAGACGTGAAAGTTGATCATAGTGTAGAATGCAGAAGCTCGGACGTTCGTATGTTTGCGGTACTGATGGGATGATTGATAAATAGTGTCCTGAGTCCCAGGCATGAAGTGGAATCAGCGAGATTTATACCTTCGTAACATGATCAAAGAAGAGGTTGTCTAAGAACCGAGGAAATGTTTCGAGTGACTAACCTCGAAGCTAATTCCCCGTGATTCCCCAGGTCAAATCACAAATTTTGCGGGGGCGTCTGGTATAGTCCGCAGGGATATCAAATGTAAGCTTCCGCTGTTTGACCAGTAATTCGCCCCACTGCGGAATAGAGCCTTATGACCTCTTATTGGCTCATTTGAGACCGTAAGTCACGTGGGAATAACGATGGCAGTACTATACCCACAATGTCTCCGCTATGGATTTTACATTCCATACCCCTGAGAGGTCCACGCTTAAATGCTTAAACTCGTGGCCCTTAAAACAAGGGCTAAAAGGCCTGCTTAACCATTTAACAGTTTAAGCTTTTAACCGCTTAGGCGAGGTATGAGAGGCGAAACCACCTCTGCGGAACTACCCCAGATTCTGGAGATGGCTCAGACATTGAAGGATAGGATAAATAGCCTTGCCTTCTACTTTCAAACTATACGCCGTCGATCAGGTTCTCAAAATTATTTCGTTCATATTACAGAATCTTCACCATGGGATCTACCGAAGGTCTTCTCCCGGACGCTCACGCGCCTCTGGACATTACCGTGTTGGGCTTAAACTCTGGCACGTCCATGGACGGTATTGATTGCGCCTTGTGTCGCTTTCGTCAAGCCTCACCAAATGCACCGATGCATCTCGAGCTCTTGAAGTACGACGAGATCCCTCTTGAACAGACCATCAAGAAAAGAGTGATGCGCATGATCCTCCACAACAATACCACACCCGAGGAACTATCAGAGGTTAATGTCCTGCTTGGCGAGACATTCTCAGATGCTGTTATGCAATTCTCACAGAAACACGGTATTCCACTGTCATCTATTGATGCCATCGGCTCTCATGGCCAGACCATCTGGTTGCTCAGTATCCCGGAGAAGGGGCAAACCAAATCTGCCCTGACCATGGCAGAGGGTTGCTTTATTGCTTCTAGAACTGGAATTACTACGGTTACTGATTTCCGTGTCTCGGATCAGGCCGCTGGTCGTCAGGGAGCTCCTCTCATCGGCTTCTTCGACTCTCTGCTTCTTCACCATCCCACCAAGTTTCGAGCCTGCCAAAACATTGGCGGCATTGCAAATGTTTGTTTCATCCCGCCTGATATCGATGGTGCATTGAACACCGAATTCTTTGACTTTGATACTGGACCTGGCAATGTTTTTATCGATGCGGCGGTGCGGTTCTTTACAGATGGCGAGAAGGAGTACGACAAGGACGGTGAAATGGGTCGAGCTGGAGAGGCGGACCAGCAGATGGTCGATGAGTTCCTGCACACTCATCCCTACTTTGCTCTCGATCCGCCCAAGACGACGGGTAGGGAAGTCTTCAGAGATACGATTGCACACAACTTAATCGATCACGGCCTCGAGAAGGGAATGTCCCCAAATGATATTGTGGCCACCATCACGCGTATTACCGCTCAGGCTATTGTGCAGCACTACAAGCGATACATGCCAACCCAGTACGGTCCGCTAGCAGAAATATACATGTGCGGCGGCGGAGCGCGAAACCCCAACATCACAGAGTATATACAGAACGCCTTCCCTGACACTAGAATCACCATGCTTGACGAGGCTGGTATCCCATCAGATGCCAAGGAAGCTATCACATTTGCCTGGCAAGGGATGGAGGCTGTGGTCGGGCGAAGTATCCCTGTTCCTTCACGCGTCGAGACCAGAAGAGAGTATATCCTTGGCAAGGTAAGCCCAGGCAAAAACTATCGCAAACTCTTGAAGAAAGGAATGAGCTTTGGGGGTGATTTGGAGTATCTGCCACCTGTTAAAGAGCTTGTTAATTATGTTGGCGGTCAAGTCTTTAGTACTATAAAGCAATAGACTCTTTTTGCTGCCTTATCTGATAGACTTATATCCAAAGTTTTATATATGTTAAGATTAACTTACATTAGCCTCTACCGTAAATCCTCCTTCATGATAGCATTGAGGTAAGACATCTTGGTAAAATCCGAAAGGACAGGTGTATCTAAATAAATAGCAGCAATCTATCAGACCTTGGCCTCAGAATCACTGGACCGAGAAGACACTTTCTCAGGACCTTCAGACTGTAGTACAGTGGTTTGACGAAGACGACCAGCAACATCATGCGTCGCTTCCCACTCATCCAGCTCACTAATAGGAACTTTTCTGATTTCATGACTTTGAACACCATTATCCAGGATTACGGCTTCTGATCGCAGCTTATAGCCCTTCCATTTTGGCAGCAGGAATGCCCAGAAATAGTAGTACAAAGCACATGCAATGAGGCTATAGAATTTGTTAGCTGTGGCCAATCAGGGTATTGATAGGAGCTTATGAACTCACATTCCGATACCTGTCACGACATATGTGGCATACCAGAAACTGACATCGCCGGCGTACATTCCACCCTCGGGAGGATACCAAGGCATAACGATCACAAACAACTGAACGAGAATATTGAAAATGACAAGAATATGCCAAGCCTTGAACTCGGGGGCAGGTAGGTTTGCACGCTTACGGCGCCAGCGCACAACGTAGAGTCCCACGGCCATGGCAAGATTGAAAGCCGCACCCGGGTATACACCGAGGTCGCTCACTAATATAGTTCAGCTACTTTTACATCTGAAGAGAGACTATATGGCGTACCGAAGTTGAAGGCATCGCCAGATGGGATGGCAAGAATCATAAGGGCTGTGATAGCCCAAGTGGTGAAATAAGGTCCGAGGGGTGTTCCAAATGGCTTGGTAGAAACCCACAAGGGAGTCCACGGAAGGACACCTTGTCTATGGATGTATGTTAGCTTGTTCGTCCTTAACAGCGATTCGGAGTAGACAAGCCTTCCACATTCTCGAAGTCGTCGGGACAATCCAACAATGACGGCCATGATGTTTCCAAAGGCACTCAAAGCAATAAGAAAGTTGAGACCTCGCACTGCTCCACTGTTTCCGAGCACATTACCAAAGAACAGGCTTGCTGCTGTCAGACCGGAGCTCTCGAGCTCTTTCTTGGGCACTATCAGTATAAGTCTCGAAGAGGCCGAGCCTGATTACTGTACCTGCTGAAAGCCAAGCGACATTGGCGAACATATAAAGTACATATACCGTCGTTAATGCAGCAAAAGCATATTTCTTGAGAGACTGGACAGGGTTCTAGAGCAAGCAGTTAGTCCGGTGTCAACGATGCTATGATACTCTGAGCATACCTTAACTTCGTTGGCGAGATTGAAAGCGTTGTTGTATCCACCATAAGAGAAGATGATTCGATATAGTGCATTGGTGAGACCGTATGCACTAGCTGAGCCTGTGCCTTCGAATGCGTTTCGGAAATTGGCCTTGGGGTCTTGAACGTCGGTATGCCCACCTAGAACAACGAATCCGGTAATAATGATAAATATGAGTGTGAGAATCTTGACAACACCAATCGCATTCTGGAACCAGTAGGCGTACTTGGTGTTGAACACCAGACCTGAAATGAGTAAGTATAGTCGCATACCAATGAGAAAGCTCGCTTACACAAGCATGCCACGGTGTATCCAGCGAGGGCTACACCTTTGATCTCCCAATTACTAGGATCTTTGGTGGAGCACCGAAAGAGGTAGGTTGCCAGGACTGTTTTAAGGGTTAGTTTTGATATCTCCAAGGAGGCTTGCTTCCTGCCTACCAACAGCATTGCTACTACCGAATGACAAGAGGACGCTCTGCACAGCGAAGGTGGTTGGGAAAAACCAGGTAGGCCGAGGGAACGCTTGTTCGAGGAAGACAACCTCGGAGCCGGATCGACTAGGAAAGTACGCGGTAAATTCCAGGTAGACTGCACCTGATGCAATGCAAAGCTGAGAACGATGTTAGATCAATTCCTTGGCCTGAGTAGGTAACGGGATCCTTACCAAATAACCCAAAGTCCAATAGATGAACATGAGACCAACCGAACCGGTGCCGTGTAAGATTGCCGAGGCTAGAAAGTTTAAGCGATATTGATCGAGTAATCATGAGTCGGAACATACGTGTAGAGTAGATGCCAGTACCAATCATCATAGTGACATTGATCAAGACGATAGTGAATGGCCCAACATCGTAGCCCAAAGGCGAGTCATGCTCGACAGGCGCCCCAGTGGCTTCCTGATACGTGACAGCGTTGCTATTACCGCCTGTCTCTCCTACATATTTCAAGCTTCCGTCAGAGAATTCGCCATCGTTGCTAGCGGTCGCAACAGCCGCGTCAGAGCGGTCACTGAATGGTTGTCTCCAGGAAACCATAGTGTACCGATAGGTCAATTTGCAACTAAATGAAAATAGACATGAAGCTAGGCCAAACAAGTCAAGCTTATGAAAATGGTTGGTGCTATAACAGAGCCAAGGTCTTGGGAATGAACATTTGACTATATAGTTCAAATATTTGCATATAATGCCTTGCTCTACTGCCGAGAGCGGAACGACGGGGCATCCTCGACCAATAATTTTTACATTCTTAGCTAACAGCCAATTCGAAATCTTTAAGAAATATGGCATATTTCGGCGGGATGTGGGAGGAGTGGACGAAAAACAGGGTGGTTCATCACGAAAGACCTCTCAACTATGACGAAAGCTGGCCATATCAAGGTTGAACCAACAACTATTTAGGCATGTAGATAATGGCTACTCCACGCGTCGGATCGGAGCCGACAATGACTGCATTGACAGAGAACGGTTTCATGAAGTTGAGTAAGATTAAAAGTCTTTAGTCCAATGGAGACACTGAACATACTACCAGAGTTGTGAAGCGTTATCGACAATGATGCAGCTGTTATACATGATTATATATAGCACAGTACTTTCATATCCTCTAGTATCTACATAGCCCAAGAAATTCTTGCAGCTCTGCCTGCAGAGACAGTACGCATGGGTTCACCCATTCAGCTAACCCCGGGTTCGCGAATACCCCGTTAGAAGTTCGGCGAACTAGAAGCCAATTAAATCCAAGAAAATGCCAGACTTGTCCTTCATATAACGATTCATGTTCGTTTCTCAAAACAGAAAGGGGCTTATCAAGGGTTGATCGCGGGTGTTGGTTGGCTATAGCCGATGACGTTCTACCATGGGCGATGGCGAAGTATGGCGACAGTGGCCCACCATGGCAATCCCACAAAACAACCTCCCATGATTCGTCCATCTTACGGTTAAGTCGGCCCATTCATTATTAATAAACAACAAGATTCTCTATCTCCTGTCCTTCACTACACAATTTCTTATCCCCAGATAAGAGACAGAGCTACTTAGATGTAAGTATCTGTAAATTTATTAATAATATAATAATTAATATATAAATTAATAAAAGTATATTTTATTAAAATAAGCTTTAAGTTTAGGACATATATAATATCTTTATAAATATAAAAAAATAAAATATATTATAAGATTTTATTTTTAAATATTTTATTAATTTAGCTCTTTTAACTTATAAGGGTAAATATATATATACTTATATAATATAAATATAAATAAAGGAGTTATAAAGATACTTTATAAATTCCCTACTTTAAATACAAAGATATTTTTAGCTAATATTTTATAGTTATTATTTAATATATAATATTTATTCAATCTTAGGTTAATAGACTATAAATCGCTTTATTTATTTTTATATTTAAGAGCCTAATTTATAGAAAGAAATACAATAGTTTAGAGATTATAACCGCTACATGCCAGCTTTAGCCCTAAGGCTATGGTGTTAATATAGTAAAACAAGCTGTAGTAATTATAAAACTAGGAGGTTAGATAAACTTTAAAACTTCTGGTATGATATTAATGCTACAAGATTATTAACTATAAACATTTGTATGTTTCTTCTCTCCCTTTATAAGTGGCCTTCAGGCTTATTTATGTCCTGGCCGCCAACTCGGGGTGTCGGTTGGAACCATAAATGCTGTCATGGCAGCCTCAGGCTATGTAGGCTATGGGCATCTGAGTCACTATATCACCACTAAACAACAGGAGAGTCACGTATTACCCCTAGGCTGGGGGCCCTAGCTGCATTACCCTGTTCTGTTCGTTTGCCCTTTTCCTCTACAACATGTCCAATAAAACGCCTAACCCCCCACAAGTCTCGGTGAGCCTCCCCATCCATCCTCCAACATTCACGAGAGGCTCTGTATCACCTCCCAGTGCCACCATCGCCATTATCGCAACCTTACACGCTTTTGAACCTATCACTATATTCACATGACAAAGCTTCTTCAATCTTGGACTTGCCCAGCGCCGTAAAACTTTTATCTGTACGGATCTCACGACTGGTTTGCCGCTCCAGCTCGAGACTACGAAAGGTCTAAAAGACCACAGTCTAGTTATAACTCGGTGGCCGTGATGACGAGGACCTCTTTGTTTTGGAGCCAGAGAAGCCTATCATCATCACCCACATGCTCCTTCGATCTTTTGCCCTCGAAGGCGACAGCGCCGTTAAGCCCGGCCACAGGTATCAACTCAAAGTACGGGATAATGAGGAGGTTTAGTGGTGGCGCTATGGAAGGAAGGAGAATGTAATGTCGCCCCCTGGTCAGTGTTCTCCAAAAGAATGGTGCGAAGATCCGACTGGTCAGCCGATTAGATTGAGTCACACTGATCCAGTTGAGTTTGAGGTCGAATGAGGTTTGTAGTAGAGGGGCTGATTAGAATGTTGTGAAGTAATAGCAGCTCGTACAGAGGCACGTTTACAATGTCAATTAAAAACTCTTTTGCAATCCAATGTTCTCTTGCTGCTATTATTAATGAATTGAAAGGCTCTAAGATGACAGCAGTCTTATACATCAGTAGTTGCGTATGGACTTCTGCGCCTTAGCTGAGGACCGTACTTCCAGAACAGAATCGGTGCTGGCGTAAGCAACATTGCTACGCACCCTAGAACTGTCATCGTCCAATGGACTCCAATACCTTCATACATCAGCCGCGCAGCCATGACCATTCCGCCAGCGATCAGGTAGCGGGACATGGTAATACTACCCAAAGCTATAGCGGAATGCTCACCGTAGCTATCAGTGATATATTCATAGCTGCTGACATAGATGGCTGTCAGCACAATCCCGAACAAGAAGCACGCCCCAAGTCCGCTCCAAATGGAGACTGTGGAATAGTTGGTCCAGCCCAGCCAAAATAGTGCGATGGGCAGGAATGGAGCTGTCACAATCGCTGGCCAGAGCCTGAACTCTGGCTGTATAGATGCTCCTCGAACTCGTTCGGTATGTTGTCTTGCCCACTCGTAGAGTCCAGGTCCACAAAGAACGAAGGCCGTGGCCCCGGCAGCAATGGCAGCGAAGCATGAGCCTTGGTATCCAGGCTCGAGTTTGTACGTCTCTTTGAAGATGTAGTCAAAGCCTGATAGGAAACTGAAGAGCAGAATATACAGCAAGACGAGGTAGAGACCTAGTACGATGATGACCGGTTCACTTCGGAAAAAGGTTGCTGGTAACGGGAGCGTTTCTCTCATTTGCTTCCAGAATGAATGCTTCTGCTCATGTTGCGATGTGTATCGTGGATCACCTGTAACGCGACGAAGCTCTTTCGCTTTCCATGATAGAATCAGCGGAAAGTATGTCTCAGGAAGGAATAGTAAGGCCACTACAAAGGCAGCTCCAGAAATCATCAGAGTAGTCCATTCTGTCCATCTCCAACCGAGCCTCGGGTTGGAGACAATCCAGCCGCTTGCTATGGGTGCAATCACCGGGGCAATATGGATGTTAACAATCATGCTTCAGCCTCTGCACATGGAGATTTACTCACCCGCCACATTGGCCCAAGCAACAATTGGAAACACCAATGCTCTCTTGACTGGCCTGAACTGGTCATTCACACTCGCCCCATTAATCGTTAACGTTGCGCTGGCGCATAAACCCACGAAATATCGACAGACAACTTGCCCACCAAACGTCAGTGTCATAGCCGATCCAAGAAGGAAGCAAAGATAGAACGCAGTGGCCACCAAGTAAGTAGGATTTCTTCCAACGGTTTCGGATATGGGTCCAGCGAATAACGCCCCGGTTCCGACACCGAAGAGAAACATGGCTGTGGAGAGATTCTCGGCGATTTGACCAACACCAAACTCTTGACTGGCCATGGAATTCCCTATCGAGATTGCAGAACCAGCCCAGCATTGCGTGAATACCAGAGAGCAGATGACGAGGATATTCTTCGCTTTTGATGATCGCGGCCAGTTCAATGGATTCAGAGGATCATCTTCGCATGTGCTTTGGACTAGACAGTGACTCTCGCTAGGCTCTTGTTGGCTTACTTCTCCAGATGTTCCTGTGTTGTTGCGGGATGAAAATGACCGTTTTCGAAAACGAGGTCTAGCATACTCAATTGATTCGATGTGATTTTGGTGGTCTAATCTTACTTGGTTGGCGATCTGTCGGCGCTGGACGTAGGACCACATTCTCATGAACGGAGCGGCTGCAATGGTGTCGAAATCAAGGGCCAAAGATTCATCGCCATACCCCAATCTTGGAGATCGCGCATTTTAAGTTGTTCAGTAGTTGTAGGGCTGTGTCCCGTGATGACTTGCTCTTCTTGGTCTCAAGATCGACATCATAACGCCACTATTACGTGTATATGAGCTCATCAAGTACTTCAATAAGCTGCAACTATGTCCACCAGATGACCTACTATATCAGGCTCAGATAATCAATTCTGCTCAATTAACGCAATTCCGTTTTTAGATACTTTCGGTACGTTCTTTATCTCTCCAATGAAACATACGTGTAGTGGCGAGGCATAATATTTTGGGCAACCCTTCCCTCTAGATTTCTAGCAACAACCAAACGGAGCTGTCTTTCTGACAGGAGATGCGAGATCATTTAGTCGATGAAACACGCTTCCAGCAAGTCCTCTGGCAGGAGCGTAGACTGGCTGACGTTGGTATACACCGTGAATGAGGTGTGCGTCGAGAGTTGCATCGAGAGTGCTTCAAAAGTCAGGGTTCCAGATGTTATCACCGTAAATTAGAAGATAATAATATATAAAGTAATATTATATCTAGACTCTCTATATAGGTAGTAGTAAGTGCGTG
Source organism: Fusarium fujikuroi IMI 58289 (assembly GCF_900079805.1). Lineage (NCBI taxonomy): Eukaryota > Fungi > Ascomycota > Sordariomycetes > Hypocreales > Nectriaceae > Fusarium > Fusarium fujikuroi. The sequence goes on along the minus strand of NC_036626.1, from coordinate 301,235 downwards.
AAACCACCATATAGGTAAGTAGGAACATACTAAGGTACATAGCGAAATAAGGCGCGGCTTAGCAACAGTTTCCATACTTTATGCAGGTCTATTAGTTGTGCGAACATATAGAAGTAAAAGACCGAAGGATACTAACGAGAATATACATAATACAGAGCACCCACTATCGCCAGCTGCCTAACATATACTTGGCAAGGGCTAGGTCTAACTTGCCAATTACCTGGACCTTTTCTTAAGTAGAAGAGCGTTGTAGGGTGGTTTCCTTTTCCTCCTCTGTGATATACCAGGCCTTAGTGTTATAGGGCAGATCAGGGAGGAACCACTATATAGCTAGAGCAACTGAAAGAGACATACAGCTATAAACTATTTAAGTTAGTTAGATCTCTTATTAAATGCTATTTACTTTTATTAAGTTTATATATTAACCTTAAAAGATATTAAAGTATCTATAAAGTCTATTATAATTTAAATATTTATTACTTTATAGATAGTTAAGCTTTATTAAGTTAATATTATTAAGTTAATAGTCTTAATTATAGCTTAAACTTAAATATATTTAATTTAGCTAAAGCAGTAAAAGAAGTCTATTACTTTATAGTTTTAAATACTTAACTGCTAATATAATTAATAAGCTCTTTAATAGATAGTAAATATTTTAAATTGCCCTTAAAGCTTATTTCTTTCTTTAAGAACTTATAATAGTTTTTATTTAGGCTTATTTTATTAAAAATATACTTTTTTTTTATTTTAATATATAAAAAAATAAAAATACTTTACTTAATTATAGCCTTTATTCTTTATTAGGTAAATATAATAGCTTCCTTAATATTTAATAGGATATTAGCCTTATTAAATATAGTAATTTTTATATTAAAAAAGGCATTTTATATAATATAGTTAATAAGCAAGCGCTCCAGACAAGTAAGCACTCTAAAAATCCCTTAACCTTATATTTAACTATTTAATTAATTAGTTCTTAATTATTTAATATATTATAACCCTTAAATAAAGCTAGAATCTTTCTTGCCCTTTAGGCCCTTTAAAATAACCTAAAATTAAGTCTTTAATAGGCTATAAATATCTATAAAGTCAGCTACTTTACTTTATATTATTATTAAAATAGTATTTAATTATAATATAATTCTATTTTAAATTTATAGAAACTATTTAATTTAAAAGAGAAAATAATAATTTAATTTATTTTTAATTTAAATTTATAAGGATTTCCCTTATAACTGCATTTTATAAAAGAAATAGCTAATTCCCTACTAGCTAACTGTAATATATTACCTATTAATAAGTACTAAATGTATAACTTTATAAAGTAATAACTAGAACTAAAAATATATTTATTTTAAAGATATAACTATTAAAGAGCTAAATATAAAGATCTAACTATTATTTATAGCTAGTTTTAGCTTATATAGAATATAATTATAAAATACAGTATTTAATTAAATAATATTTAAAACTTTAATAAAACTGACTTTATAATAGGCCTTATTATAGCTAGAATAGCTATTATAGATTTAAAAATATAAAAAAGGCTAAAATTAATATAACCTAAAAACTAAAAATAAATTACTATAATTTAAGTAATTAATATAAAAAGTTAAGTAATTATATTATTTATTATTAATATAGGTTAATATTACCTTATTAATTAATATTAAAAATATAACCTTCTATTAAATTAAGTTATTATAATAAGTTAAAATAGATAAATAAATAATAAGTTAGGTTTTAAGTAGTTAAAGTACTTTAATTAGTTTATAATTAATTAATTAATTAATCTTTATTATCTTTTAATCCTTAATAGTTATAAAAGCTATTATTTAGCTAATTTTAAGAGATATTATAAAGAGAATAAAATTATTATACTTTATATATCTATTTATATATTTTACTTACTTTAGCCTCTTAATATTAAGTACTTTAGGCTATTAAAAAAGGCTTATAGCTAAAAAATAAAGTATTTAATTAAATATTTTATAATCTATATTTTTAAAATTAAGTTCTTTTTTACCTTTTATATTATATTTAAAGCTATCTTTATAGAAAGTAATATTTAAAAGGGTTTTAAAAAAGCTAGGTTTACTTTTTTTAACCTAAAAACTATAATCTTAAAGCTTAATATATAGCTATAAACCCTAATATTTCTTAAAAAGGCTACTTAACTATTAATACTATAGGCTTTAAAGACCCTAAAGATAGTTATTAAGACTTAATTTTAATCTAAATATTTTAATAATTAAATTAAATACTATTATAATAACTCCCTAAAGTTAATATTAAAAGCCTTAAAGTCTTTTATAAAAAAAGTAATAGCTATAATATATAAAAATATACTATTAAAAGCTAAAATTTAAAATCTTTAAGATATAAATAAGATATTAAGCTAATATTATAAGGTAAAAAGGATTAAACTATAAAAAAGGGGACTATAATTATATAAAAAGTATTATAAGTAATTAATTAAATAAATATTAATATATAAATAATAGCTAAATTATTAAAATATAGTAATTAAAGAAAGTTAAAGTAATTAAATAATTAATACTATAGTATATATAGTAAAAATAATTATAATATAAAGATTTATTAAATAGCTTTTAAGTTATTTAGAGAGGAATTTAATAAATAAAAGCTAGCCTTTTTAAACTATAGCTTAAGCTTTTTAAGCTATAGGTTAAAAAGGTTAAAGAAAGTAAAGCACTTACTTATTTAGAGTGCTTACTTATTAACTATATTATACTTTATAATATTAAGGTTTTATATTTTACTGCTATATATATATATTTCTACTAGCAGACTGTATTAAGTTAATATATATTACTTATAGTATTATATAATAGCTTAAATAGTATTATATATAATAATAGCTATAATATTATTTAAAGATATTTCCTTTTTAATGCTACAATTAATTAAGTTATATATAATTATATTTTTAAAGACTTCTTTATTTATTATTTTAAGTAGATTAAAAGTAAAGTAAAGATAAGTTTATAGGAATTTATTAACTATTTATTAATTTACCTTTTTAGCTTAATTTATTTTACTATTTTTATTATATGTTTTCTTACTATTTATAAAGAACTATACTGCTATATTAATAAGAATATTATTAGGTTTAGTAATAAAGTTAAAGAACTTAATATTTAATATATTATTAATATTAAGTAAAATAAAATAAATATTTATAATACTATTAATATTTTAATAGGCTTAAAACTTAATAAAATAGTAAAGAAATAAAAAATTAAAAAAGTTAATAAAAGGAGCTTTTTAACTATTAGTAACCTAATTTAAGATATAGAAATTAATAACTATAATAATTTTTATTTTAAAAGTAATAAAATAACCTTTTACTATAATTAAAGTAGATTTAATTTACCTTTTTTTTAAGATATTAAATAATTAAATAGTTTAGCTATAAAAGCTAATAATATTAATAAATAATAATAAAATATTATATTCCTATAAAAATTATATAATAGTATTTAAAAAGGTTTTATTAAGTAAGATATTAATTTTTAATAGTTTTTTAGATATAGTATTATTATAAAGAATTATATATATTACCCTTTTCTTAATAGTCTATTTAAGAGGGATTTTATTATACTTTAAGAGCTTAAGATATATTAATATATTTAGTAAGGCTTATTAAAAGTAATATAAGGTATAATTAGTACTATCTATAGATATATTAAAGTTTAAGCCTAATATAGTAATATCTAGAGGTATTTAAGTATTTAGGAAAAGATATTTAATAAATTCTATTATAAAGATTTTATAATATAAATAAAATAAATTTAAAAACCTACTTAATAGTATAAAGTTTAAAAGTAAAAAATAAGGCTATTTATTTTATACTTTAATATTTAAGCTATCTTTAGAATTTAAGGTAATTTTAAAAAAAATAGTTTTACCTTTTATATTTTATTTAAGTAGTTAAAAGCTTAAACTATTAAATAGTTAAGTAGGCCTTTTAGCCTCTATTTTAAAGGCTATAAGTTTAAGTGTTTAAGTATAAAGCCTTTAAAGATATAAAATATAAAATTTATAGTAAAGATATTATTAATATAATATTATTATTATTATTAATATATAACTTATAGTCTTAAATAAGCTAATAAGAGATTATAAAGCTTAATTTTATAATAGGGTAAGATATAACTTAAATAATAGAAGTTTATATTTAATATCTTTATAGACTGTATTAAATGCCTTTATAAAATTTATAATTTAACATAAAGAATTATAAGGAATTAGCTTTAAGGTTAGTTACTTAAAATATTTTTTTAGTTTTTAAGTAACCTTTTTTTTAATTATATTATAAAGGATATAAATCTTATTAATTTTACTTTATACTTAAGACTTAAGATATTATTTATTAATTATTCTATTAATACTATAAATATATTAATATTTAAGCTTTTATATTTTATATTATAATTAAATTTTATATCTAAAGGTATATACTTAATAAGGTATTATTGTTTTTTATTAACTTTATTACTTTAATAGCTTTAATCTTTAAAGGTAAGTTAACTATAATTATTATTAAGATAAATTAATTAATATAATATAAAGTATAATTAAGATATATTAAGGACTGTAAGTAAAACCTCTAGCTTTATTAATATAGTTAGTATTAGCTTTAATAGAGTTATAATTAACTTAATTAAATAAGGCAGTTTTATAGTAGCTTATTACTTTAAAGGTATATAGGGTTATTTTATAGATAGTTAGTTAATTAGGTATACTTTAAATAAAATTAAGAAAATACTAATTATAGTTATAAGATAGATTAAAGATAAAATTAGCTATAAGTATAATATTTTTATTAATATACTTTATAATATTCTTAATACTACTTTTATATTAAATAGTATTAACTTTAATATATTTCTTTATACTTAAATTATTATTAATTTAAAGATTAGCTTTTTTAATATTATTATACCTTCTTAAATTAATAAACTTTTTAAAGTTTATAATTATAGCTTTAGCTTCTCTTTAGTGTTTATTTCTAACTATTTAAGTATTATTATAATATATTAGCTTAATTTTAATCTTTATAATATTAATATAGAGTTTTTATTGGCGCTTTTTACTTACCTAAATAGCTATTTTTCTTATTATTATAAATATTACTTTTTTATTTTTACTTAAGTCTTTTAAATATATTTTTACTATAATAAACCTTAAAGAACTTATATATTAATAAGATTAAATAGCTTATTATAAATAAAAGAAAAGAAAAGGCTATTAATATTCTCTATAAATTTTAAAGTAACTAAACTTAAAATATACTTAAAATAGTTATTAAACTTATATAAATTAATTTAATAATTAAAGCTATTTATAATTATTATAATAACCTCCTTAATATAGTATTTAGTAGTTAATATTTTAGTAACCTCTATCCTAAAAGGTAAGTAATTATAGGCTTTATACTTTAATAGATTTAGTAATAAATTAGTATACTAGCTATTACTATTTAGGCTAGTATTTTATTTAACTTTACTGGTTTAAATATAAATAAATTTATTTAATTAGCTAGATTTATTAATACTTTTAGTATTTTAAAAATTATAATAATATCTTTTATAATTAATTAAATTAGTTAAATTAAATCCTTAATAATATCTTTTATTACTTAAGGTATTATATTATCTTTTCCCTTATTTATATTAATAGTATATTAATGTTTAGTTAGTCTTTATAATTATAAATTAATTATATACTATATAGTATAATCTATTTTTCCCTTTTTTTATTAATACTAGTTATAATTTTAGGTCTTTAACTTTTAGTAGCCTGCTTAAATCTATATAAAACTTAATATATTTTCCTTTTAAACCTTATAATTACCTCTTTTTTATCTATTTTACATTATGCTTTTATAGTTTAAGACTATAACTAGCCTGGCCTATATATTATATATTATCTATTTTCTTTAATATAAATAATATCTTTATTAACTACTCCTTAATATCTTAAAGCTATTTACTATATAAGCTAGATAGATAAAAGGCCTTAAGGAATATCTTTTACCTCTATTATAGCTGCCTTTTATTAAAAGCCTATTTAAAAGTCTAAAGGCTTTATATTTTATTATTAAAGAAACTTATATTAATCTAAAGGTTATTAAAATATAGCTATATAAATTAAAAGATTTTATAGTTAAAAAAGGCTAGGTTAATATAATTACTATTATCTTTAATTTCTTAATATAATTTAATTTTAGTAATTAAGTTATAAAGCCTATTATAATTACTTTAATTAGCCTTTATAAAAGCTTATTTAATTATAAGAATTATATTATAGTCTTTTATTAAATAAGGCTTATTAAAGTTAGGTTTTTATAAATTTCTTTTAAGTATTATAATAATATAGCGATATTATTATTAATAATTATAATTAAAAGTTAAGTTAAATAACTTACTATTTATAATAATTAATTCCTAACTGTAAATAAACTAAATTATATTAGGTTTATTATTAGTAAATTATATAGAATATAATATTAAGTAATTATTAAAGTATTATATCTCTTAATAGTAAATTTAATATATATTAAGCTTAATTAATATAAAAAAGTTTTATTAATAGCTATTAAGCTAAATCTATAAAGATATTAATAAATATAAATTATATATTAATATAGTTAATAAGCAAGCACTTTAAATAAATAAGTACTTTACTTTTTTTAACCTTTTTAACCTATAGCTTAAAAAGCTTAAACTATAGTTTAAAAAGGCTAGCTTTTACTTATTAAATTCTTTTCTAAATAACTTAAAAGTTACTTAATAAGTCCTTATATTATAACTATCTTTACTATATATATTATAGTATTAACTATTTAATTACTTTAATCTTTTTTAATTATTATATTTTAATAATTTAGCTATTATTTATATATTAATATTTATTTAATTAATTACTTATAATACTTTCTATATAATTATAATCCTCTTTTTCTATAGTTTAGTCCTTTTTGCCTTATAGTATTAACTTAATATTTTATTTATATCTTAAAGATTTTAAATTTTAGCTTTTAATAATATATTTTTATATATTATAGCTATTACTTTTTTTATAAAAGACTTTAAGGCTTTTAATATTAACTTTAAGGAGTTATTATAATAGTATTTAATTTAATTATTAAGGTATTTAAATTAAAATTAGGTCTTAATAACTATCTTTAGGGTCTTTAAAGCCTATAGTATTAATAATTAAGTAGCCTTTTTAAAAGGCATTAGGATTTATAGCTATATATTAAGCTTTAAGATTATAGTTTTTAAGTTAAAAGAAGTAAATTTAATTCCTTTAAAACCTCTTTAAATATTACTTTCTATAAAGGTAGCTTTAAATATAGTATAAAAGGTAAAAAAAAACTTAATTTTAAAAATATAAATTATAAAGTATTTAATTAAATACTTTATTTCTTAATTATAAGCCTTTTTTAATAGCCTAAAGTATTTAATATTAAAAGGCTAAAGTAAATAAGATATATAAGTAAGTATATAAAGTATAATAATTTTATTTTCTTTATAATATCTCTTAAAATTAGTTAAGTAATAGCTTTTATAACTATTAAAAATTAAAAAATAATAAAAATTAATTAATTAATTAATTATAAATTAATTAAAGTACTTTAACTACTTAAGATCTAACTTATTATTTATTTACCTATTTTAACTTATTATAATAACTTAATTTAATAAAAGGTTATATTTTTAGTATTAATTAATAAAGTAATATTAGCTTATATTAATAATAAATAGTATAATTACTTAACCTTCTATATTAATTATTTAAATTACAGTAATCTATTTTTAGTTTTTAAATTATATTAATTTTAGCCTTTTTTATATTTTTAAATCTATAATAGCTATTCTAGCTATAATAAGGCCTATTATAAAGCCAGTTTTATTAAAATTTTAAATATTATTTAATTAAATACTATACTTTATAATTATATTTTATATAAGCTAAAACTAGCTATAAATAATAATTAAATCTTTATATTTAGCTCTTTAATAGTTATATTTTTAAAATAAATATATCTTTAGCTTTAATTATTACTTTATAAAGTTATAAACCTAATACTTACTAATAGGTAATATATTATAGTTAGCTAATAAGGAATTAGCTATTTTTTCTATAAAATACAGTTATAAGGAAAATCTTTATAAATTTATATTAAAAATAAATTAAACTATTATTTTCTTTTCTAAATTAAATAATCTTTATAAATTTAAGATAGAATTATATTATAATTAAATACTATTTTAGTAATAATATAAAGTAAAGCGGCTAACTTTATAGATATCTATAGCCTATTAAAGACTTAATTTTAGGTTATTTTAAAGGGCCTAAAAGGTAAGAAGAATTCTAGCTTTATTTAAGGGTTATAATATATTAAATAGTTAAAAACTAATTAATTAAATAGTTAGATATAAGGTTAAGGGATTTTTAAAGTGCTTGCTTGTCTGGAGCGCTTACTTATTAACTATATTAATCCTTAATAATAATAAATTATAAATTTATTTTATACTATTTAATTTATATATTAATTAATAAAGATATTATTAATTAAAGTTATTATAATATTATAAAATAGGTATATAAAGACTAGGGCTATATAATAAGTAGGTTATTTATATTAAAAGGTATTAAGCTTATTTTAGTATTATATATATAATAAGTAAGTAAGATAAATAAGTAAGTAAGATATACTATATAATAAATATAGCTTAACTTATATATTAGCTTTTTAATATTTAACTAAAATAGCTAAAAATTTATAAAAGTATTTTTTTATAATAATATAGCTTATTAACTAATATAGTACTTTTTAAAATCTTAATTAATATAATAGGCAATAGATTAAAATATTATAGCTTACCTTGCGCCTTTTACAACGCAGGCATGCTTGTGTCTTTTAACGCTTTAATGGTAGTGGATCGTGATGAGGATTATAGACTATAGCAATAGAAGATGATTGACGAGGAGGGGAAAATGATGTGGAAGCTGAAGGGGAACGGGACGAAGTATTGACAGCTACAAGAGTAGCACCATTTTCATTGAGGTTGGAAACCATTACTTGCCTAATAGCCCATACGAGAGAGTACGAGAGGAGACAAATGTGCTGTTCGAGATACGGTATACGATCAAGGCCAACGTCTTCAATTTGTTACTGCTTAGGTAGTAGGTATCGTTATTTAAATTTCCTGGAGTTAGAAGTTAATATTAGGAGGTAGTATTAAACCATGATTCTAGCTAGAGAATAAGAAAAAGAATCACGTGTTATAGTCCGTCGGAGTCTGATTAAGTAATTCCCTGCTATTAAGTAGAGGTAAGTCTCAAGTTACCCTAGAGAGCAGGAAAAGCGCCATAAAGTAGGCCTTATTAGGAGGTGGAACAGATGATTATATAGGAACTAAAGAAGATAATAAGTTCTATAACCTGAAGATGTATCCCATTACCATAAAGTATATATAGCTCCCGTTGTGGTAGGTTAAGCTCGGTTAGGTTAGAAATACTAGCGGCTTTATTTTATTAGTTGCTGTGATTCTTATAACAACAAGTATGCAGCCCTCCCTGGTTTACGGAATCCACCAGTGTTGGTATTCATAAAGGAATGAAGGGATAAGCCGGTTCCCGAGCTTAGAAACCAAGCAGCCCGTACTTCACCTGAAGCGTAATATTATCATGGAATTCTCCATTAAAACCTTAAAGAGTGTTTGCTAACTCTGTAGCGCGATCTGCTTTCCAGTCAGTGATATTAAGCATCTCATACACAAAGGTGGGACGATTCTTTCATGCGGTCTGAGGATATCACTAAAGATATTGGCACCTTAAGCCAGTATACAGCTGTAAGTAAGCGATTCTAGTTATCCTTCTGAGTTGGCAGTATGATCGCTATATCGCCAAGTCCTTGAATGTTGTCCTGTTTCAGTATGGTAAGGTTAGCTTCAACGTTGGTCAGGATGGCACCTTTTATATCTATGGACGCCTGCAATCGGCCATATTACCTTATGCAAGTCCTGTCAGGAATTGTTCTGCGTTATGAGAAGAAGGAAATGAATTTGCTGCCGTGGTTACATTTAATCGTGCATCTTATATTTTTCAAGTGATTGGTCTAGTAAACTTTAATATATTACTTATAAGTAAAAGATCTTTAGTATTTCTAACTAAAAGTAAAAATATCTGTAGTTACTAAGACTTGTTTTATAAATAATCTTAATTATATTATATTTCTTAATACCTTATAAATTATATAAATATATATTTACTTCTGCTGTTTTAAACTTGCCTTTTTATATATTATATAGAACTACTAGTAAACCAATATAGACCTTGGTAATAATTAATATACAGTTAAAATAAGAATTTTATATTTTATTAATAAATACTTTATAATATAGAGGATTTAAGAGCTTTATATATTAAGGATCTCTTTTCTATAAGTAATTAGACTATATAAGCTAAAAGTTAAAATTAAACCACTTTTTCTATACTTAATATTTAATTATATATATATTTTTAAATAGAGTCCTATATATACTTAATAATAATAAAAACTATTACTTTTATTAAAGAAATTAAAGGAAAAAACTATAAGTTAAAAATATAGCTTAATAGTAATATAAACTAAAAACCTAAGTAATTAATTTAAAAAAAAGGGTAATTAATTATAAAGAGCTAAGTATTAAATAATTAAAGTAAAACTAAAATAGCTTAACTTAATTTTGCATTTTAGCTAACAGCTAAAAACACAGCCCTACACTAAGATCCTTTAGCAATAAGGTTATTCTCTTTCTATTATAAAGTAGTTATTATAAAAACAGGCCGTAAAAGTATACATTCTATTATTAAGCCGTTTTAGGTAATATAAAGAACTTTTATATTTTATTATTAAAAAAGCCAGTATTAAAAATTCTATCTTTTATATATTATTATAACCTAATATAATTTTATATATATATACCTATACCTTACTATTTCTTATTAATTAAAAGCTAACTACCCTATATTAATTAAATATATATTATTTAACTTATATAATAAATAGCTATAAATAGAGTTAAACTAACTATACTTAACTTATATATATTATAGTGTATATATATATTTCTTTAATATTAAATAGAACTTAACTTACTAGCTATTAATAAAACTTCTTTATATTAATAAGTCTAATATATATTACTTAATTATTAAGAGATATAATACTTAGGTTAAGTTTAATATATATACCTTATATTCCTGTAGATATAAACCTAATATAGACTAGTTTCCCTGTTTAGAACCATAACTATTATATATATATCTATGTTCTTTGTCTCCTGAAAGGGGGCTTTTATAGTAAAGACTCAAGGTTTGGAGAAGACTCAATTCCTTAAGATCTATGGAGGTAGCCGCGAAAAGTTCTTGCCCAAGAAAACTGTAGCTAAAGAAGCTTACTAGCCATAAATATAAGGGATAATTTTACAATTATAAGAGGCGCTAATTATCATCTCGCTATAGGGATATAAGTAATAACTTTACAGGCTTACTATCCCTATAGTCCCTAGAACTATAGGGGAGATATAGAGGGATCCCTCTATAAGCTATCTAATCTCTTTGTATCTCCCTGTACCTAGCAAAAATAGCTACTGTGGCGTAAGTCACCTTGGGCCGGAGCTTTTCGCGGCTACCTCCGTAACAACAAGGATAACTGCCCAGGCCGGACGACCAGGTACATTGCACATCTTCCCACATCATCTGTGGGCTTTGTGGATGGATGTTTCATTTTTTCAGCTTGTAGCCACCGCAATCAAATAGACCTATGGCAGGGCTCAAAACTGTATAAGGCTGTGGTGGCTTCCTTGGCATGCTTCAGCAATAGCCAACGCCATAGGTTAATGAGGGAGTGAGACCGTAACTACTGCATGGAGGCGGGGTTTTGAGGCCATTGTCTCAACTAGGCTGTCCACCAAGACTTACCCTTGTGCAACCTCCCAAGCATCCTGTTATATTTAGCCACAAGCTTGGACGCTTGCATACAAATACCTGCGGTGTTTTCCCCGTAGGGTTGTCATTTCACACTTCTTTGCTTCCCCTTACTTCATTCTGCTCTGAATTTCTCAACATGCACTCCACACGCAAAGATTCTGCTAGTAACGACTGGGCGGAGATATCAGCAAGCTCCAAGATGACTCTAACTAGCCGCTGTCTCTCATATGTTCGTTCTTCCTCATTCAGCACCCTCTTCCGCATGCTTGGCCTCAAAAAAGTGACCTTCCTTGGGGGCAACGATCCTGAACCGCCAAAGGTCTTAATGGACTCATCAAGATCGCGTGCAATCGCGCACTGCGCAATTCACATCATCCCCGCATTTTTGTCCATCGCTCTTATAGCCCTCAACTGCGTAGGGTTCTTCGCCGGCAATGAGCTTCAAGGCTTGAAGGATCAAGATGAGCTAAAGCTGGGTTTACTCCAGGTGGCGGCTAAACTTCAGGAGCTTCTCATTGTCGCAAGCGTGGGGTCTATCATCTTCCACCTTATTCGCTCTGAACTGGTCTTCGGTGATGGTATGGTCCTTGGACTACTCGTTTCGGGGTTCTCCTTTTCTCAACCTAGGTGAGAAGTTCGGACAGGCCAGAATATCATTATTAGCTGACAGAGTCTGTTCCAGTTACTTCTGGTCCCCCGAGTTCCTGGGGAGTCTCGGTTGGGCTTGTGGCGAAGATGTGCCTTACGGACAGCGATGGAAACGCTGCGCTTTTATTCTTCTCATATTCATCAGCGGTGCTCTGGCTCTCCTGGCTGGGCCCGCTACAGCAGTGCTTATGATACCCAGGAAAATAGATTGGCCGGTCGGTGGCGGCATCTATTGGCTGAATGGTGAATACCTGACAATATCTTGCGTAACGTCTCATGGCTGATCTGGCTCTCTAGGAAGCGATGACCAGTTATGGCCCAGGTTTCTCGACGCAGCCTATTACTCCGAAATCAACTGCACGCTCGAGACCGGCCAGTTCACAGACAATAGGTGTCCTTCACATAGCTTCCTTCCCATGTACCAGCACTTCATCTCGTGGTGGAACGGTTACAACACGGGATATGGCTTTGAGCTAAACGATGTGTGGCAGCGAAAGATGATATACGCGAGGCCAGCCTTGCTCTCTGACGCCAACACATGGGCCTATTCCGCCCATGCCCCAACTGCGGTATTGCAGGATGCGTTGAGAGGTTATCACTTCAAGGCTTTAAAATATCTCGCTAAGAAGCATCCTAATACGACGCCGTTTCCAAGGCGTCTGGATTGGGCAAAGCCGAAGCGGTATGAGGTTAAAACCAAGATTCCAGCTACGAGGGTCTACTGCGAACTGCAGGGCATAATGGACCTCTATGGCCAAAACTTGACAGTAAAATTCCCCAATTTGAAAGGCCTCGACGAGTATTGGGAAGACAAGCTTGATCAGCCAGATATGGAAATAGATGGCGCCAAGGTATCAGATAAGGTTGACGTCCTTGGTGATGTACAACGAGCTCTGACAGCCCGAGGGATTCTTCGAGACGAAAAGTCGGTTCTGAATGAGTCCATCTTTGACGACCGACGGGAAAAGCTCATCATCGCGACAGACATTTGGGACTCCACAAAGAACTCTCTAGGCCTGGTCATACTATTGAAAGACTTATTCAGCCATACAAATGTCACGGCAGATATCTCTCCGCCATCAAACGTCGTCGCCTGCTCCATTGACGCCCGTTGGGCAAAAGGGAAGACAGTTATTCAGACGACAGAGGACTATCCTATCTATCACGAGTACTACACGGGCAAAGTTCTCAACTTGATTCAGACGGAACTCGACTTCCCAGATCACATGGGCTATGTCCGCGCAAGACCTACGGCCCCATACATGGAAGACATCAGACTCACTCCGGACTGGTACGACATGCTATCTCCCACACTGCCCGATAGCTCGCCTGATCACTTGCCCTGGATGCCGATTCATGGATCGAAGCGGACTACTCTTGAGACGCTACTCATCAGCGTCTACAACCAGGATTTCAGGCAAACAGAGCTTGAGAATCTGATTGCTACCGTATTCGTGGATGGCTTATCTCGCAGCGGTCTCATCCCTAACTATAATGCATCCCGCTTCCTCGAGGCATGGTCATTTGGCGACTTTGGCGTCGAGAACGACGAGCTGGCTCGGAAGTTGCTGCACAAGGGAGACCCAAAAGAGATCTTCCCTGAGCCAGCGATCCTCAAGTCTGGAAAGTCGAAGCGTATGGAGATGAGAGCGATATACAATGGGTATGTCATGACTGCCAAAGACTGGTTTGACTACCTTTGCATCTTCTGCCTTGCCCTGCACGCTGCGATTGCCCTTATACACACCGTCTTTGTTGCCTTCATCAAGCACAAAACAGGCGAGGCATGGGACTCTATTCTGGAACTGATCGCCTTGGCGCAAAGATCGACTCCGCCTGAGAGACCTTTGCTTTCCAATACATCTGCTGGTGTGAAATCCTTCAGAACCGTCAAGTTGGTTGCCTGGGTTGAAGCGCCCGAGACTAGGGAGACAACTGCGTTAGAGGATCAGAAGTTTCCAGGAGGGGAGTTGCAGATGAGGTTCAGTGATAGCTCCCAGCGGCGAGAGGAAGAGTTGAAACCAGTAGTTGATAAGGTGTACGGAGTACCAGTACTACGGCGAGGCTATCAGCTACTACAGAGTGGCCATATTGCATAGGGAATAGTCTTACAGCTATAGCAATGAACTATGCCTATTACTATAATGTTAAATCTTATTATAAAAGCCTACTAGCTTAAAGTATTAAAAAGTCTATTATATATATATATATATATATAAGATTATTATAGTCTATAAGTTATACCTAAAGGGTTTTAAAGCTAAAGAAAGCTTTATTAAGTATTTAAGTTATAAATATATTATACTTTTACTTTTATACTTATTATATATATATATATTTATAATAAATATTATTAAATAAAGTATAAAATATAATATATATTAAAGTTATATTAATATTTAAAATACTTAATTTTAATAATCTTTTATAATTATTTTTAACAAAAAGCTTAAGAAATAATAGTTATATGTATATTTTATTTAAATAGCTTTTAATATCTTTAATTTATATTATAATCTTTTAATACTATAATTAATATTTATTAAATCTAAGTTAAGTTTATTAAATACCTATTACATAATTTATAGAACTATTTATATACTTTTATCTGTATAAAGTAAGGTCTAGTGCTTTGAGCCCCTTTAGGAACGCTTTTTAAAACACACACTTTAGCATCTAGACATCTAATCAAATTAGACATATTTCTAGCGGTCCCGTACTTACGCAATCCCTCCGCGATGTGGTTTGTGTTCTTCAGCTAGGCCAAACTTTTGTAATTGACCGCTGTCGCGTTGGCTAAGAGTAATGGTCCCTGGGAATAGTTAACGTAGCATAGGGCTTATAGCGCGTCTTAACGTAAATGCTTTTCCTCATCCTGTTCTTCATGTTCTGGACTGATTTCCAAGCCTTGTTCTCCGATTCTGGGCCCTTTCGTGCGTTATGTATCTAACTATAGTAGTACTGAGTATAGAGTTCCTCTTCAAGTAACCATGATCCATAGGGAGAAACGTAGTTTATGTGGCTTGAGCCTTTGGGGAGTATGGGAATTGGTGGCAGGCAGCCCGTCCGGCAAGGGCGTGCTGATTGGATAAGCCCTGCAGTGACTGCAGTCTAACAGAGCAGAATTCTATGTCGCCGGCCGCCACTCAAAGGACGCTGAGTAAATATAGCAAACTTAGGCGAAAGGTCCTGGAGGATTCATGTCTTCTCCTGCTATCTCTCCTGGGATGGAACTGCCCCATTAGGGAAAGCCATCGGAATAGGTAACATTTCAGCCAAAGGTAATAATTTTAGACACTAGCGAGACTAAGGAGTAGATTCCCCATACGCGTTGATTTGTGTAATTGAACTCCGTCTTGGGGCTGAAGACTCTTTGAACCTCCCAACGTCTCATAGTGAAGGACATGGATAATAACGGGCGTTTTCTACCTACAAACAGATTAATGCCAACTTTCAGTCTGTTGTGAATGCCTTTTGGCCTATTGTGCAAAAGCGAAAACGACCAGTGGAGCCGGTAACGGCCAAGCCAACGGGCAGACCGAAGTACATCAATGTGAGTATAGGCTCGCAGGGGATTAGTCGGCCGATATTCCACGATGATCAGGATCAGTCTATGTTGGCGGACCGGGCTTAGTAGCTCCATTGATCTCTCTACTAACAAGTCGCTCCCGCGCGCATTCCCTTATGATTGTGGCACCGCCGAGTCCCGGATGATACGGAGTACAATAGGCTTTGCCATTTCTGTGTTTCATAAGCGAAGGGGAAAAAGGCTAATATTAGTGATTGAATCAACATTATTTGGTCCCGAACATAATGGTTATTGTTCTCAAACAGAGAGTTGTGCTTAGAGTAGGTTCTTCATGGCAGTGTAGATTAGTTACAGCCAGGCGCGACGATCATACCAGGTATAGCCAGAGGCAGGGTCATGGTAGACTTTCCCACCGTGCTCGCTTAACCAGAACTGCCTGATTGGATACTGTGTTATGGTCATTGACACGCAATTGAGGATCCTCGGATGAACTGGGATGACATGGAGGTGCTATCAGAGTTGAAAGCTGATGCAAGTCACGTCTCATCCTTGGACTGAAAGATAGACGTCGGTAACAATGAGAAGGTCAGTGATGTCGTATCTGATGTTGGAAGACAGGCTGAGCTCCAAATGAAGGGTCGGGTCGTGGCTCGTTTGTGGAGCCAGGGTGATCACAACACAGCCCTATTCCCCACTGCTATGACAGTTTTCAAGTATTATACGGACCAGCAAGGATTACATGCAGCACTAGGCCAACGGCTGACGTAGCTGTTGCTAGACGGACAAGGTGTGAAGCGATCCCGCCCGCGGAGATATGATCTGCTACCATGAGAATATGCTTTAGGGCTGCCAACACCGGAATTATAGCACGGCAATGGTCGATATGAAACGTTGCAAGGTACATGGATAACCAGATCAGGTTATGACATATCACACTGGCATGCTTCTATCCAAAACTGTCTCAATTTGTCTAGTGTACAAACACTTGTACCTGTCGAGCGACTTGTGGCTGAGAGCTTAATCAGCATTCGGAATTTAGCACCCAAACAATCCGCGAGTCTCGGAATTACGGCTCTATATCGGCTCGGGCAAGTCCGATCTGCTCGAGTCTCCATTGGCTAATGGCTTACACCAACCCATGCACTAAATCGCGCACCGATCAAGTGCCATGGATTGATCATCAGGGAACACATTTGAGGCTTCTTCAGGTTAGCATGGCTGAGGCTCGCGGTGGATCTTTGCTTTTAGGCTGTGTCTTTTCAGCTGCCTTGGTCCCGACAACATCAGACGATATCTTGGATCCCACAGCATGTCACTGGTGGTCATCTGGTGATCCTTCGTGATACTTGGCTTGAGTTAGACTTCCCACAAACAGGGGCAGATCAAATTGAAACATGACGATATACTTGATTCAAAGGACGCGGAACTGGGAGAGCTTGGTGCAGACTAAAGGTTCATGACAGCTTGCTAGCTCATGTGCACAGACGGTGAGACTATGGGCCAGGTTGGATCTACACATTAAGAACCTCATTTTGATAGTATTGCAGGCGTCAGGGTTCGATAGGGAGACCTTTTCTGAAAGCTATATCAAGGCTCGACTGTTCTTGGTGTGTTACAGAGCAAAATGAAAAAAAACATTGATTTCACCAACCGACCCAAGCCAATATCCCTCAAGCTCCAAGTCCACAGAATGTCTCGCCAAGCCACCAAGCAGCTCGGCGCCACTCGTACCAACGGTTCGTAAAGGATGCATGCTCTACGTCAACATTGAACAAAAGAACTAACCCCTACAAGACAACACTTCACGCAGAACGCTGTGTCGAGAGGCAAGAGTCCAACAGCAATACCTGCAGCGGCTGAGTCTTGGGGTCCAGACCTTGAAGTTACAGCGAGATCGGGACCCTGTGGTTCAGGCTCTGACTAAGCGTAACGAGTGTCTGGAGAAGGAGATACAGTATCTGCATACCCAAGCGATGGTAATGGCTCGGAAGATGTTTGAAAAAGACAACAATTAGAATTTGAAAGTCCAGGCAGTGTTTGAATGAATTCAAGATTTCCATATTCCCCAGCCTCTAGTTATGGTGGATGGGATGGAGGCTCAGAGCTCTGAGAGGCCTCCATTAGCAGCATGTAGTGGTTGCCTTGTGCATGAATCCAGCAAACGTCATGATATACGTAGCAAACCGGGGCACCATATATTACGCCCGCAAGCGACGTTCCCCGATATACATCGTCTTGTTAAACCATCATGAGAATGACCCCACCGACATTCACTGATGAGACGACAAAAGATGCTCTTGTTGTCTTGGAAGCGTACCTACAAGGTAAATTTGTCTTCGTCTCACAGCATCTTCGTCTAGCTGAAGCCGAATCTACAATACAAGAAGGGTCCATCTTGGCCTACGAGTTTGGAAGTTCCAGAGTGGAGAAATCGCCTGACTGTCGCTGCTGAGGCCAGGGATCCTGGCAAGGCAGTTTCATCGTTTTAAAAAGAGGTAATCTCAGATGATAATCCTCCAGCCAAGCCTGGTGGCTTTTCCAAAGCCACAGTTGATAATTATTGAAGCGGCATGCGGCATTTGCGTTTCGTGGAAGATGATTGTTATCTTGGCATCAGCGAGACCAACGTATCGAACATTCTGAGTCATATATCTCTCCGCACAGGGATCGCCCGGGAGCAACGACGTGTTATCCACGGGAACGATCTCAATGTTTGGCCTGGATTGAGGCCTGAGCGTCCAACTTTGGAGGGTGGATCATCGCAAGGCTGTTAGACATGCTCGGCCGAGCACTAGCCCAGCCTCTGAATGACAGCAGGGGTTTAGTCGACGGCAAAATTGAATCAACGCGTTGGATATGGATACTCATGTTAGCCGCGGTTGAGGTGCTTGGACTAATGATAGACACCAGGGGCCCCTAGCAAACTGCCAGAGGCTGGATGAGGAATGCTGTGGCGGGGATCCCGAGGGCTTCGCTTATCGCTAACAAGAGGGGAGAAACAAAATCCAAGGACTGAAGAAAAGCCTCTGCCCCACCGCCATGGCGCAAGCCAAGCTGTTGGTCCCTTACAAATGGTGCCAACCAAGGCGATTATTAAATAGGGCCATTTCTAAGCCCGTGGATTTAGACCCTATCTACATGGACATTTAAGAGACACCACGGGCGTCGTTGAATTCTCATCTACAAGCGAACAATTCAATCAAGCATTCACGTCTCATACAATACACACTACCATGATCGCGAAATCAGAAACAGATTCATCGTCTCTCCACCGTCTCCGCTCAATTCCTACTCCTTTCTTCATGCGTACCCGCTATGCATTTAAGCCCCAGCCGCACCCTCAGCTATCACCTATATACTCTCCTTTAGCCCTGGCGAGTTGGCCATCATTCACCATATCAAGCCTTCTGGCTGGGGGGAAGGCAATATCCTGAAGACTGGTCATCAAGGGTAGATTCCATCAAACTATTATCTTCTCTACAACCCAGAGCCTAAAGCCGCTTCTACAAACCATAGTCCCATTTTCAGATGCTGCCAATGCCATAGAAGCAAAGCTATCCGCTACTGAGCAAGGCAACAGCCACGTTGTTGAAAGCTTGTCAAAAGTCCTAGTACGTACAGTTCTTATCCTCTATCACTCCATCCAACTGATCCCCCGTCTCAAGGTGCTCGAATACTCCCTTAGATCGATGAATCTCTCGATAGATACCGCCGAGAACCTACAGACACTTCGTTTATCGATCCTTAAGCGCGTTTCCCTCCTCGACCAATACATCAAGAACACAAAGTCATTCGTGTCTCACCAACCGGACGATGGCTCAGACCCTGCCACAACCTCTGCCACAGAGCTTCAGAAACTTGCCTGGGGAATCATAGTCTCTGCGGACAATTTTATGAATGTAGTTCTCGGAATTAAGTCACGCTTCAGCTCCCGCTCCAGTCTCGTCGATACGGTCGAAATCGAAGACTCGATCAAATCCGCGACAGATGTTGGCGTTGCGCAAGAGAAGAAAAATGTTCGATTTGCGCTCGCAGATACATCTACAAGACATTCCATCCAAACAATCCGGTCCGAAATCATTCCGAAATCACAAAACAAGGTCGAGAATGGTACATCACAAGGATCGACACTCGGTAGCTCCGACCCTGAAATCCCTGCTTTGTCTAGGCCACAAAAAGGCCACTTCTCCCTGGCAGAAATCGTCAAATACCTCACTCACAACGACGATAAGGCCAAGACAGATCAGTTGGAGTCTACCTTCTTCCTTACCTAGAAGCTGTTTTGCACAGCACCTGAGCTGCTTACTGCTTTGGTGTTCTTATTCGATCTGGCTCAGCTTGCCCCAGAGCCAGAACAGAACAAAGTGCGATTTCGAGTATGTTATCTTCTCCGGCATTGGCTTAAATCAAATTAGGATCCAGGCGCAGATGCACAAGTGTTGGCTTCGTTAGAAGCTTTCCTTAAACAAGAAGTCTACTAATTCTTGCCACGATCTTCGGCATTGCTGTTCAACGTTCTGCAGCGCGCCAGGTCAAAAGCAGCCAGTAAGCAGTCTGATGCTCTATCCACTGCCCAAGACGCAGACTGCAGGAAATGTGAACACAACTGGGATGGTGGCTCATTGCACGGGCCGTTAAGGTTTAGCGTCTCACAACCAAATGAGCATTGGGCTGTTCACCATATGTCCTACGTATATCTTGCTTCCCAGATCTCTATAAAGCAGATAACTCTTTTCTGTTCTATTTAGTCTAGCGAACTCCTCGGCAGGAAGTGGCTAGGCAATAGTGCAATAGAGGCACCTAAGGTAGTTACTATATATTATCTCACTAATGGCATCTATAATTAAATAAGAGAGAGCATCTTAATAGAAGTTAATGCCAGAATCTATAGACTTATTATAGAAAAATAGATATTAATTGCAAATTATATATTCTAGATAGAAAACTTTAATAATCTGGTTACAGTTACTTCTAGCCTAGATAATAGCTTTATAATTAGTCTTTAGGCTTTGTAACAGTATATCTTACTGCTAGCTATTAAAATATTATAGTCTTTAAAAAGAATTATTAACCCTTTATAAAATTATAGGACTTTTTATATATTGTTTACCTTTTTAACTAAACCTTACCTTTTATTCCTTAGGGCTTATTTAAGTAAACTTATCTTTATTAAGAGGCAATTTAAAGAAGCTAGTTAAAAGAAGATAGAAAGGCCTTCTAGCCCTAATAGTATACTTATTAATTAGAGAATATATACTTATATAGCCTCTATTATTACCTTAGTTATAGACAGCTAGGTGCCATTTCCTATCACTTGGGATATTAAAATGCAGAGGTGGATAGAGTCTAGACTTTTAAATCTATAGTGTATGGACCAGAAGTGTTTGCAGACGGCATACTATAACAGAAGCAAGTGCCTAGAACCAGCTGGGAAAGGCACAATGCATCAGCATAGCTCTCGATCACTCATCCAGGCTGCTAAGAGCAAAGGCCATAAAGCACCATTGGCAAAATAGATACTAGAGGATATAAATTAATTGTGCAAGATTAGTTCCTCTTACAGCGTAAATGATGGGCCTCGATTTCAGTTGACTTTAAAGCCAATAAGTCAATCCAGTATATGTACAATTTGACTTTACTCTCCCCTCATTCCTCCAGTTTATGCACATTTGTCTTTCTGACTACTTCCTCAAGGCAGGGCCATAGGTTGACCGACTATCTCCAATTACGGTCCAGAACTCTTCTACAAACTCTTGCTGCCCAGTGGTCGCCGGCCTAACAGCAAGATATCGTCTATTATGTAGAGGAGGATGCATCTTGCCGGGATGTCCATCCACCATGATACCTCCAGCCTCCAATAAAACACACCAGGCTGCTGCCACATCCCACGCCCAGCAGCCACATTCCCAGAATGCATCCTGCTGCCCTGCGGCAACACGACAGATTGCGATGGCGGCTGAGCCCATGAAACGGAGAGAATTGGCAAAGTGACCCCCTGAGGCGACAGTCCTGGCCAACTTTGTAAATACCTTGAGGTTCAGATCGAAGTTGGGACCTTCTCTATCGCTGCCCCATTCCAAACCAATGCTGGCTGTTTGCAGATTCTCTAGAGGCAATGAACTCAGTGGCAATTTCCTTGGCGTCGAGCTACCCTGTGAGGCGAATGCTCCTCCACCTCGGACAGCACTCCAAAGCTCATCTTGAAACGGATTATATACCACGCCAATAGTAGGTTGTCCATGTATAACGAGGGCTATAGACACGCAGACCACTGGGAATCCATGAACGAAATTGGATGTGCCATCGATCGGGTCCACGATGAATGTTGGCTCGTCGGTGAGGGTGGTGCCATCCTTGAATGTCTCTTCACCGATAAAGGCGAACGTTGGGAACTGTTGTTGAAGTCTTTCGTAGATGGCCTTCTCGACGGCCTGGTCTGTCTCGGTAACAATATCTGCGGCTGAAAGAATGTTAGTAAGATAGCTAAGAGTTAGAGGAGAAATACTGGCTGTTTTTCTTTGAGGATGTGGTTGACAACGTTGGCCGTGCAGCATAAATCATCTCGCCAGCCTCCTTTGCGACGTCAACACAGAAAGCACATATATTTTGCAAATCATAATTGGCCATTTTGGCTGACAAGTGTCCGTTTTAATGCTTTCTAGGCCTTGTCGTGTAATACTGGGAAGTGGGTGAAGCAGCCGTGGCACTCCAATGAGGCAAGGCGAGCATAAATATGCATTCGCCCAATGCGGCGTTGAGTTCGCTCTTGGGAATTGAGACTTGGTCTCACTTAGCCTACCCCATTTCGCCATTCGGCACGAGATAAGAAGTCTCGGCTAGCGATATCGGGTACCCCACGTGGTCCTAATTATAATCAGACGATGCAACTACACGCTACCGTTTAAGGCTAGCCAAGGGATGGCACAGTACGTTAAGAATGAGGCAATTTCGTATCGTAGGCTTTTACCATCCGTCGTCCGGTCCAAGGAGCGCAATGTCAGAAACGAATGGAATACAGCAGCCGCAACAGTACCGCGGCCGGGTGCGGACCGGCTGCCTGACCTGTCGATCTCGAAAGGTTAGATGCGACGAAGCGAAGCCGACCTGTCGTAACTGCACAAAGTCACAGCGCTTCTGCGTATACAAGCCAAGACAAGCCCAGCAGCGAGTCTCAAAAGATTTCAATCAATTCTCGCCTGCCAAAGAAACGATTGAAGTCGCACCTGTACCTCAGCCCACTCCCCCGTCTTCCGGATATTGTGAAAGTAGCACGTCTAGTACGGTCTCTCCACTAGAAACAAGTCGCCAAAATGCATTTCATCACCCAGACGACTGGGCACTGGATGCTCCCCTGGGGATTGACACTGGACTGGGGAGATTCAGCGGCAGTCCACTATCTACTCAAGATAACCAAGCGGAAACGGACACAACGTCGAGCCTCATATCGCGAGACATCCAGTTATGCACAACCATGGATCTTCTCAGAGCGCATGATGAGCATCTTCAATCATCAACAGTGTTTCTAGAGCTGGTGGAGTGCCCTGGCATCACGCCCTTCGACAGAGTCAATTGGCATCACGCAAAGTACCAAATGGTCGAGCGATATAAGTCTTATCGAGCCGTCAGCCAAGCTATCACTGCCATATCTACACTACATCATACTATGATGTATAACCTATCACCAGCGAGAGCTATAGATTACGCTATTCATGCCAGGGCGTCGCTTAACGAACTCTTGGATGAACATAACCATGATTTCAGCACAGCCTTAGTAGCCATATTCATCTTATGTGTCTTCGAGCTTATTCTTTCTGATGAGGAGACTATTGCCTTCAAAGATCCAAGTCAAGCCTTGCTACAGAGGGTCAAGTCCTGGGCACAGAGCCCTTTGACACATACGCCGTTATGTAAACGTCTGATTACATGGTTAAAGATCATCCAAACTATCACCAATCGAGGGGGCGGGAGAGGACTACTTTCAGAAGGACTCTACGAGATGTTGCCAAACTACGAGGGGCCACTGCCTTTGCTTGAGACACTACCAGGCCATCAGCAGGATGTGTCGACGGACTTACATCAAGTCCTCAGTGCTCCATTGTTTGACTTTTACTTTCAGTTGCAGATTATATCTGGAAGAATTGCAAAGGAGACACACTATCGTCGCACGCGCAAGTCTGGAAGTGACCAGGATGAAGTCGTCAGAAGTATGACTGTGATCAAATCACAACTACAGGCTTTATGGGAAAGCCGATCGATGATACAACGTCAAACAGCCAAAGATATTCGTTCTCAATTGGCGCCCAGTATTGCAAACATCATCATAGATCTCATTCGTATATGCAATACAGCCTATTATGCAGAGTATGTCGAGATAGATCGGGTCCTCGGGGATCCATTGACGAAATGGACTGGCTCTAGAGAGGCAATACAGTCCATTAAACAGATTGTGGATGATGACTGGGAAGAAAGCTACATGACTGATGGTAAAGGGCTGAATCCCGGATATCTTCGAGCCCTATTTCTTTGCGCGATTGAGTGTATGGACCCAGAAGAAAATCAGTGGGCCGTCGAGAGAATTCGCGACATACGTGGCGCATCATATAGGAGTAAGTTCTTTGCAGATTTTGGCAGGGCCCTCTCGGAGGCACAGATCGAGAGGAAGAGGCGGGTTACGTCTAAGTACTTTTGCATTTGGTATTTTGGTGGACCGCCCCCTTTTTTATAGGGATGTCAACTGATCTCATGAATTGACCTAGATTTACTAGACTAATACTATACAACGCCTCCTTCTCCATATTCTATGACCAAAGACTCACCTCTCCAATCTTGTCAAAAGGCTAGACTAATGGGCTATTATTCACCTAGCTTCTTTAGTTCCTCTCCTTGCCATTGGCGCCAACCACAGCCTCTACCAAGTCAACAGAAGTTTTGGAGAAACAACGCAGGCTCGCTTTACGGTTGAACAAGATATCCACTTCGGCTGCTGTGCGATCTTTTGTTTCCGGCACACAGAAGTAAGCAAAGATAAAGGAAATGAGACAACCACCTGCCCAAAAGAAGCCTGTTTTGGCTCCCCAGTTCCAAGCGGTCGGATTGAGCTGATATGGTGTGAGAACGCCAGCGGTAATTGAAGTAATTGTGTAAAACCATCTAGCAAGCACGACTGTCTTGCTGCATAGGAGTGTTGACGGGACCTCTGAGCATATCGCGTTTGTCAGAGGGCCCATCGTCGCGTTGTAAAGGAATGACGAGACGATGAGGAGGGCAGCAATGGCCCACGAATATGAATGGTCAGAGGAGTTAGCTTGAGGAATTCCGATTCCGCCGATGAGTATCATGAGAACAAGCATGAGGAAAAGACTCCAGACATATATAGATCGACGGCCAAAAAGAGTCAACAGTGGCCACTAAGGTTTATGTTAATGAACATATTAATTTAATCTTGGCAAGGGAACTTACCGACACGAGTCCACCAACCAATGCCAATGAATAGTTGACAATGGTCATGTCGGACGCTTGAGTTGTTGGAAAGCCAGCTTGCTCCATGAAATAAGTTGAGTAGCTCCGTAGAGGGTTGCCGCTGAGAGTCTGAATACAGTAGACACCAATTGCAATCAGTGTTCTCTTCAGATCTGTCCCTTTGAAGCAGGCCAGGTATGATGTCTCAGCGCTAATGGCCTTCTCGAAATTGGTCGTCACTACCATAAAAGAGACAGCCTTGTCGATGTCGAAGTGAGCGTGTTCCGTAGATGTGAGTCGCTTTAGTACCTTTTTCGCTTCTTCCAATCTTCCTCTTCGGACGAGCCACCACGGCGATTCAGGTGCGAAATAGAGGCTTGGGACCAGAATAAGGGGCCAAACCCATCTTCCATGTGTTAGCCGACATGTGCTGTTAGAACGGAGTCCAAACACTTTTCACATACTGTATGGCAAATGGAATTCTATATCCCCACTCGTCGCCACGTACGAGAAGGGCTCGAAGAATGCCGGCGCCGATAAGATGACCGATTGCCTAAACATCGTCAGCCTCACTCTATTACAGATCGCACATTCGGATACATCATACCCAGCAGGTGTTCACCCAAGTCGTCAAATAAGCCTGAAGACAAACGGGTGATATTTCCTTAGCATACACGACAGGAATCGTTTGGTAGAGGCCCATGAAAATTCCTGAGTTTGAGTTGTTAGACAGGGTCATATTGAAAACGGTTTCGATCAGCTCACCAAATAGAACTTGGCCAACCTCAAGGACCGCAAGGCTAGGAGCAAAAAAGGGGATAAAGATGAAGGCAGCACTGGCAGTTAGGCCAAGGGTCATGGTCTTGCGGAAGCCGAACCTCTCGGTCATGTAACCAGACACCAATAAGCCAACCAACTGGCCACAAGCACTACCGTTGGTGAGACCAGCCTGCCAAGGAGCCGGGATCTGATAAGTGTCGCCTTTGGCAGGCTGCCCGTAGCGCTTCCGGAACTCTGGAAAGCCGAACATATTGCCCATGAGCATTGTGTCATAGCCTTCCATGAAGATGGCGGTAGACATGAGAAGAGCCCATAAAACAGATTTACGATACAGCTTGAGGGCATCGAAGAACTTGAGGTCATGCTCTTGAGCATTGGCATCTTGCGCGTCGGCGATCCAATCAAGCTGAGTGGCCGCGGGGCCGTCAAGGGTTTTGGCCGTGTTGTTGGAATGAGACATTGGTTCTGTTTGCTTGTCTATGTAGTCCGGATTGTTTTAGTTTGGTGACGGTGAAGGCAGGCAGGTAATGCTAATATCAACGTCTCTATATGATATATATAGTAGGACGCAATATACACAACCGTAGCTCATACATTCGGCAGTAAGAAACGACCAGCCAGTTAATAAAGGTTAACCGCCAATCATATTCATCCAATGTTCCCCGTGGGCAACTATTCATTAAGCTTTCCCAGCTAATTGACGCTAGTCCGTAAGTATCTATCGAAGTTACAGAATGCTTATCTCGAGCCGAGTCTTATCCAGGCCACGTATTCGCCCTGTGGCGCCAACATGGTTCCCTTGACATGATTTCGCCAACGCTATATTCTTAGTGGCAGTGCGGAGTAGTCTAGGAATGATCAGGTCACAAAACTCCTATCTCGTGCCGAGGCGTTATCTTTTGCCGAAACTATGGGCCTTTTGCTGTTAGCCTTTGTCCACGTGGGATCTATAAGAAACCCAAGGCCAGAAGCTCTCGGACCGACGACAGTCAATCACATTTCCCTTTTCTTCTCTGATAGGTTTTCAGCGCAAACTTTGACATCGCAAGACGCAAAATGATTTTCGGTTCTGTAGCCGAAATGGCGACTGACGGCCAAGTTTATCCACCGGCTGTACACACCAAGTTTTCTCCAGACGGAAATCCCCTGCGTTACCCTGGAAATACGACTGTTTGTCATATCCCAGCTGAATCGCCTGTCCTTCTCGGGCTTTGGGATGTATACAACACCATCGCCTCTCATCCAACACTTTCGAAAAGATTCCGTCTGCTCCCGCCCGATTCGTGGCACATGACGGTATTCGACGGCGTCCGCGAAGAAGAGGCCGAACCTGGCATGTGGCCAGAGGGCTTGGAGAAGTTACCTCTGGATGAATGCACGAGGAACTTTTCTAAGACTATCAAAGATCTGGGTCTCTCATTGATGGCGGAGGGTCTGGCACCGCCATACAAGATGCGTGTTAATGGTTTCCAATTTGGTCAGTTTGGCATGGCACTCGATATTGTGGGAGCGACAGACGAAGAAGACAAACGCATGAGAAGACTGCGCGACAGGCTCGCTGACGCTTTTGGGTTCCGCGCTCCTAACCACCTGACGTACCGTTTCCACGTTAGCATAGCGTATCTAATCCGATGGTTGGAAGGCGAGGATCAGGCTGAGCTTGAGAAAGCCGTTGCGGGCTGGCTGCCAAAGATAAAGAAAGATTTTGAGCTTGGAACGGTTGAATTCTGTACCTTTGATGACATGTTGTCGTTCCCCAGACTTTTCTATCT
Organism: Fusarium fujikuroi IMI 58289; assembly: GCF_900079805.1. Lineage (NCBI taxonomy): Eukaryota > Fungi > Ascomycota > Sordariomycetes > Hypocreales > Nectriaceae > Fusarium > Fusarium fujikuroi. The sequence continues at coordinate 273,035 of NC_036626.1, read as the reverse complement.
AGGCGAGACGTAAAAGGACAAAGCATTACCTTAACTTTACTATTCATAATTGCGGCGCAAGAAGTCATAAGTGACTTGAGATATTTACAAATTCATTGAAGATCTATGCTTGAAACTACCGACTAATGTTTTTATAAGCGTTTTACTTTGAGTTGATAGACCTGACAGATGATGCTTACATCACTTGCATCACACAAAGGCTCGTCCGTCTTGGTATAATGTCTAAGTTGTGAGCTAGAAGTGTTACTTGTAGTTGAGACTTGTGGCTGAGAGTTTATTCCGGCAGACAGAACTTAGCTCGTCCGTCGCGCATCCTGCTCCCCGTTTCGATTCCCCGGAGAGTCTGAGTCTGCTCTTGGCCAACAGAACTCTACAAGCCTTACGATTATGAAATGGCCCCATTACATCTTGTTTATCGTTATGGCACCATCAAAGCTGGTGAGCTCTTCTTGATGCAGGTGCGAATATTCATTCTCGCGATGATCAAGGACATACTCCATTTCATTTAGCATGTAAGTATAGCTAAGTCCAAATTCCTGAATTTATCTGCGAGTAAGTACCGGCTACTCAGTTCACGGATGAGAATGCATACTTCAGTCAACTGTTGGCATTGGCGGTTGTTAATTCCAGGGGGCCAGAATGATGATCAGGAAGTTGATGATCGAAAGACACGGGCCCCCGGAGACCTCGCTAGACGGACATTGCATCAGCCCCCGAAACCCAGGAGCCTGGTTCACGGGTATGATAGACGCATGGGCTTGGCTTGGGCGGCCGACTCGCTTACCAATGCGGAAGCTGAAAATGGGAGCTGAAAGATTTCAGAACCCGACAATAAGTGCTGATTGGGCTCCGGTCACTTAGGCCTTTATGCAAATTGCTTTTGATGCCACCCAATAATTTTCGAAAATGTGAGGCGAGACTAGCGTAGATCGCTTTGGCCACCAATGTTCAGTTAGACACCCTGGCACCTCAATAACTTGGTACAGATCAACAAAGATTCACGTATTTCTCGGCAATAATAGAATGGATATCTCGAATGGGCTAACGATAGTTAATTACCGAACAAGATCGGTGCCTGACGGCCCCACCCCGCCATTTTTAGATCAGGCTTGATATCAATTAAATATTCTGTCCTCCTCACCGACTTCATCCAACATTGTAAAGAATCGTCATCTATCGCACTAAATCATCGCAAAAATGAAAGAAGTCTCCCGAAACCTAAGCGCTGTTGAATCTGCTGTAGCACAGCTTTGTGCTGCGCTACGAGGTGATGCGCAATCAAAAGCTGGACAGGTACCGCCTTTCCATGGCCCCCTTGATAAACATCAGCTGACCATATCTATAGACTCGTATCAATATCGCAGCGATCAACTTGAAGAGCGCCCTTCAAGCTATGGGCGACTCCCAGTCGGCAGTTGAGAGCTCTGGTGACGACACCAAGAAGAAGGCCCTCCAAGACTTGATTGGCCCAGTAAGTTCCAACGGCTTGAAGATGCACTTTGCGGCTACTAATATTCAGACTTTGTAGTTTTCGAAAGGTCTTAGCCAATTTGCAAAAATCATCACGAATGTCTACGATCGTGGACCTCTTCCTGATACTGTTGCATTAGACTTGAAGCCTGTTCTGGCCAAGTATGAAGAAGTTCAAAAGGTGAGCACCCCGCATCGTATTGAAAGAAGATAATTAATGTGAATAAACAGTCTTACCAGAAGCTTGCCACCGAAAGTGGCCTTAAAATCGATTTGTACATGCCTGGAATGTCAAATGTACTGCCAACAAATGTGGAGGAGGCCTTCGGCAAGCTTGGCGGGCGGTAGAGCAAGGCCGCTGATATGGCATTATCCTTTCGTTTTGGTCAAATACCTACATGCTGCATCCCCAGGCTTCGAAATCGAGCAGGATAGCACCTTGATATATTGGACTCGCAGCAATACTGTTACCTAAACTCACGCTGTTGGGTTCTTCGTACAGACCTCTGATGCTCGATACTTCTGACGTATCAGAGCATGCATCACACTCCTAGAACATTAACAGTAGCCGCTGTATCCTCCGAGTATGCAAGCTCACTGCATTTCCGTGATTAATGCTAACTCTGTAATTGGGCAGAGGGGTAGGCGAGGTCTTGTGCATGGGCTGGGCTGCATAATGAGCAGCGGATCTGCAGATCTATTGTTATTGCTATTGGCCGCGAAGATTGGCGTATGTAGTCAGGGTTTCCTTTTCTCCGGGGTATCTCCTCATCGGGAAGATTGCGCATTTACTTCCGAAAAAGGTCGTATTTGGTGCATAGATGCCATCAGCCCTGTGATATCTTGATATACATATAACAACTCTTCTTTCCACGTTTATTCATTCTTTCTGTCTGACTTTATTCCCCGCATCGGCCTTGACTCCTCTGTGTCATTTGTAGAAGCTCTTTATAATATCTTTTCTACCAACCCTAGCCACTCCCATAAAATGCCTAACGTCAATCTTTCTGTCGTAAAAGCAGCAATCTTCTCTCTTACGTATCACTTTGCGGGGTCGTTCGTCTTACTCTTGGCTCTGAGTTATGTTTACAATAGATATCGGCCTGGTCTTTCTCGTATTCCGGGACCGTCCCTCGCAAAGTGGACAAAACTTTGGAGACTTTACGATGTTTACAAAGGTCAATCTCATCAGACGGCTATCAAACTACACAAAAAGCATGGCCCGCTTGTTCGAATTGCACCCAAAATTATATCTGTTGGTGATCCTGCAGCCATAAAAACCATCTATGGGTTGACTGGTGCATTCCCCAAGGTTGGTGAATTAACCTCTCCAGCTATATGCTTATAGTGAAATTGACTTTCCAGTCGGCATTCTACCCTATTCAAAGTATTTCTTGGAATAAGAGACCGCAAATGAACCTTTTTTCAACACGGGACCCTGTTTATCACAGGGAACAGAAAAAGAAGGTTGCGCACGCTTACAGTCTGACCAGTCTTCTTGGATCCGAAGAGGCAATGGACTCCTGTACTGAACTCTTCACTTCACGTCTCGACGAATGGGCCATGACCCAAAAGCCCATTGATCTAGGTGCTTGGCTTCAATATTATGCTTTCGACGTCGTTGGTGAAGTAACCTTTGCACAGAAGCTCGGGTTTTTAGAGACGGGCGGAGATGTTGATGGAATGATGGAAACCATTGAAGGTATCCTCTTCTACGCATCTATGTGTGGACAGGTCCCTGAGATGCACCCATTTCTACTGGGTAACCCTTTGTTTCCCTATTTAATTCCAGCCATGGAGTCGTGGAATGCAGTCTTGACTTTCACCCTAAAGGCCATCAATTCTCGGACAACTATTCAACGAGACGGCGAACTGGAGCTCAGCGATGACGGAACCAGGGACTTCCTGTCAAAGTGGGCTGCAGTAAAGGACAAGGACCCGCTCAAGATGAGTACCCGAGACGTTATTACACATCTCTCAACCAACGTCTTTGCTGGATCGGATACTACCGCTATAGCTCTCAGAGCAATTATTTACTTCCTTATCAAACATCCAGATAAAATGGGAAAGGTTGTAGACGAGATCGATACAGCCAATGAAAGCGTAAAGCTCAGCGATCCTATCTCATACAAGGAATCCACTACTCATCTGCCATACATGGGAGCTGTGATCAAAGAAGCAATGCGGCTACATCCCTCTGTCGGGCTACTCATGGAGCGACATGTCCCGCCCCAGGGAGCAGCGATATGCGGGCAATTCATTCTTGGAGGCACAATTGTCGGCATCAACCCGTGGGTTCTTCACTCGGACCCCGAAGTGTACAAGGATCCTGAGTCCTTTATTCCTGAGCGCTGGTTGACTGCAGACGCCGAGTTACTCTCCAAGATGGAAAATAGCTTTTTGTCTTTCGGTGCAGGCTCGCGAACTTGCGTTGGGCGTTACATTAGTTTGATGGAAATGCACAAGGTGGTGCCGCAGTTACTCAGGAGGTATACTATCGAGCTGGAGAATCCCAAGGCTGAGTGGCGAACATCGAACCGTTGGTTCGTACAGCAGCTTGGGCTAATTTGCAATCTGAAGAAAAGAACATGGATTAGAGAATACTCGCAGTATCTTGTATGATCCATCGAAAAGCCAGTTGAGATAGTAAAACCAATATTTCGACTTGGTTTCCATCTCTGAATTATTCTCGAGGATAACTGATCTGACCTGCACTGTTGCCTCCGTTTGCATATCCTCCGGTGTACATGGCAGTTTTCTCCCTTGCTTTCTACTCCTTGGACTGCCGATGACGCGTCCAGCAAAGAACCTAGGAAATGGGTATTTGACAACAAAATGCAATCAGGGTGCAAGGCTTATAAGTAAGTCTCTGAACACATTCAGTTCAAGCATCTTGTAATACTTTTAATGCTTCTCTTTGGGTGTTGTAGAATCCCTCCTGTGCGCTACGATAAAGTGAGATCATCATGTAAGCGCTGCCTTTCTATGAGCACAAAGCGTCACATATACAGTACTCTCAGCTCAAGTCCTTAGTCTAGACCCCATGTCATGTCTCGATGCAGGCATCGATATTCTTTTGATCGTGACCCAAAGACCACCCTGCAGCTTTTCTTTCTCCATGGAAGTGGCTGCACCAATGTCCGAGGTTAAATTCCGTTCATTTTGATGATAGTAATATACCTATAGTCTGTTTTTCTTTCTATATACACCAAGCATCTTCTTATCAAGCTTCTCTACAGCTCTTAAATCTCCCTCCTCTAAATCATCCTCAAGCTCAGACTCTCCAAGCTTTTGGTAGGTGAAAAGAAGTTGTCCGTCTTCACCCCGACGCCATCGCACGATTTTGAAGATTCTGGGTGCGATCAGCGACATATCATTCTCTCCTGTTCGCACTTTTGGATCGCTCTTAAAGTAGGTAATCAGAGCAAAAGGATGCGAATTATGGACAACTTTCTCGTCACACCATGTCGGAGCCCAATTGAAAGCCAGCCTTGAGATCTCAAATCGCTCGTGGTTTAGGTTTGCTCGGTGACCATAAAGTACTTGGAGAGCCTTGCGATCCTCTTGGCGCTTTGCACCGTTCATCCAGTGCTCGTACTGGCGGGGCCATTTATCTCGCACTTCAGCAACGGTCATATAGGTAGGCCTATATCGGAACAAGGCCTTACCTTCTGGTTCCTCTGGATCATCTGACCATTTTTCGATTGTGGATATAAGACCTGGATGGAGGACAGGATCTCCGACAGTCTGTACCCAAAACTCCGCTTGACTCCTGTCCTTGTATCCCACGATCTTGAGAACTTGAAGATCAACTTCATCGTAGGGCCGCCCTACAGGCTTTCCGTCAGCGCCCAAGCGGGCGTGCCAGTATGTGCAAACAGCAGCATTGTCAAACTTTTGAACCGTGGCCTCTGGAATCCAGTAATGGACAAGTCCTGCAGAAGGTTGCCCAGTATTCTCTTTGAAAGCAACACGTAACTCGAAATAGCGTTGCTCCCTAAATCTTCTGTACGCATCGATATACTGAGGAGATCCATTCTTGAGCAGATGCATAAAGCCCTTCTCGGACTGGTCGATGAAATAATTGCTGATTTGGCTAGAGTCAGATTCGACCTGGGGATCATTCGCCGGTCTCGACGGTCCCTCTATTAGCTGACGTCTCTCTGATAAAGAATTAGTGTCATCGGATCCTGTATCTGTAGTGTCTGTCGTCTGTGTATCCGGTATAGCCCTGGGGGCACTAAACTCAGTTCGTTCAATAACACGAAAGAGCTCGTCTTCGAGCGCCTGAACCTGGGACTATATAGTGTCAGAGATGATGATATTGAATACAAAATACACAAACCTGACGAGTTCGCAGGTGTTCTTTCAGGTCATCTAGCGAATGTAGAGTGGATTCGCAACAAGGGCAGTCTTTAGGATACGCTAATGTTGCCATGTTAACTTAGGCGCCAAATACAGAAGGCCAAATCGATATCTATACCAAAATTCATCTCTTAGTAGGCCGACCCTATACCATATAGTGCTATAGTTAATATTCCTTATAATTTAATATAAGCAAGATAAATATAGATTTAACTAATTATAGCCTCTTACTTAAAAGGGTTATATAGCTTTATATAACTTTATAATAGTTATTATTAATCTTAAGTTTAGCTTTATTTTTATCCCTTAAATCTATTATATTTTATAAAGTAAAAAATCTTTACTTTTAGTATATTATATTTACCTATAATTACCCTTTATAACTTAATATATACCTTATTAAATTTATATACTTTAAAGCTTTATTTTTATTTTACTTTAAAGTAATTTAAAGTATATTCTCCCTTTAATTTTATATCTAAAGCTAGATTATTAAGGCGCTAGACTTTAGCCTATATTAACCCTTCTTTTACCTTACCTTTATACCCTCTTATACCCTTATATTATATTAATTAAAGTTATATAATTAAAGGCTTTATTTTTATATCTCTTTTATCTTTTATTTTTTATATTTTAATATATTATATAAGTAACTTAAGGCTAATATCTAATTAAAGGATCTATTTAAATATTATAAAGATCTATATAATTTTATAATATTATACCTTTTTATAAAACTATAAAGGCTAAAAGGAAGCACTTAGCCTATAAAGCTAAAAAAGCTTATTTTATAGAAAAGGTTAAAGCTAAGTATATTACTATAAAGAAGGCTAAAGCTAAGTATATTACTACTAAAAAGGCTAAAGCTAATTATATTACTACTAAAAAGGCTAAAAAGAAATATATTACCTTTAAGAAAAAACTTAAAGCTAACTGTATTACTACTTAAAAGAAAAAGGCTAAAAAAGCCTATATTACTACTAAAAAGTTTAAAGTAAAGTATATTAAATTAAAGTAATATTATAATAAGCTTATAGAAATACTTATTTATATTAAAAAGGAAATAAATAATAAAGCTCTTAAAGAAAATTATATTATTAAAAAGGAGTAACTTAAATATTAGCTATATATCCTTAAATATAATAATAATAAAGACTATAAAGCTATAAAGGAAGCTCTATAATATAACTTTAGTAACTATACTTTTAAGTATCTAGCTAAAGAGGTTAATAGAATTCTTACCTCTACCTTTAATTATAAGGCTAAATGCCCTCCTATAAATCTATAGTTAACTATTTAGGTATATATAAATATATTAAAAAATTATTCCTATAAAGGCCTTATATATATAAAGTTTAATAAAAATAAAGTAAGATATTTAATTACTTTCTATTTTATATTATATTATATTAATTTATATAGCTTTTTAAAGAGCCTAATTTACTTTTTTTATATAAAAAAAAAGGCAAAAACCTTAAGGCTAAATATATACTTAAATTCTTATTATAGAATGCCAATACTATACTTTACTATCTATATAAATTTATAATACTTAAATTACTTTTATATAATAAGTATATATTTAGTAATAGTGCTTTTATTTATTACTATATTATAGCTCTATCTAAAGGCTATATTAATTACCTTTAGAACTATTTAGGACTAAACTGCAGCTATATTAGAGGTATATATTTATAGTGCCTTATATATCTCTATATTAACTTATTTAATAGTAACTCTTAAAAAGTATAAGGCTATATTTAATACTATTTCTATTATTAGTAATAGCAGTAGCTCTTTATCTAATAGTAAAGAGGACCTTATAGATATATTAAAAGACTTTACTAAAAAGGAGTGTTATAGACTCTTTTAATTCTTTTATAAGGTTATTAACTATAAAAAGAAAAAAAAGAAGTCTAAAGGTAAAGGTAAATCTAAATCTAAAAAGGTAAAAGGCAGTAAATAAGATATTTTAATTCTATATATAACTATTTAAAATAGTATTAACTTCTTTTAGCTACCTATAATTAATTTTTAGGTCTTTATTTTTATAAAGATATAGCTTATAGGTTATAAATTATAACCAGCATTATAGGCATATAAAGCACTATAGAGCATTATAGGTTACTATAAATAACTATAAGGCATATAAAGCATTATAATACCTAATAGCAAAAGTTTAATATTTTTATTAACTTACTTTATTAATTAATTATATCTTTAAATTATATCTATAATAGATATATATATAGATTTTATAATACCTTATAGTATCTTATAGCACCTTATAATTCCTTATTATAAGTAATTTTAAATATTTTTCTTAGTATTACTAGCTATAATTAATATAATATACTTATATACTATATCTTAAGGCTATATACTATAGTATAAGGCTATATATTATTCTTTACAGTCTTATCTTAAGCCTCTTAATATAAATTTATTTTCTTATATTATATTAATCTTTCTTTTAACTTTATAATAAGCTCTAAAGGGCGCCCCCCTATTAACCTTAATGCTTTCTGTATTTAAATTAAATAATAAAAGTATTATAACCAAATAACTGCAAATAATATTATACGGCATATTTTAACTAAGTTATTTCTACCTCTTATAGAGTATTATATCAATATCTTTAGACTTGGCAGTTAGATCAAATAATATCTAATATAACTTAGGCCCAAACGGAAAATATTAAGGCATTATGAAATTATATTAAAGAGCTTTTCTTTAAAAATATTCTTAAAGATAAAAATATCCTTTTCTAGTTATAAAAGGAAGGCTTTATAATAACTAATAGAGGGCTAATTAAAATATAATAAAGCCTTAGCCTTTTATAGCATTAAACCCCTAAGTAGAAAAAAGAATAACTTATTAAATTGCACTATTTCTTTAAGAATAATACCTTACTAAATACTAAGCTACAGTTATTTAGTTAGATATATTTCTATACTTATATTTAGCAAAAATAGCTATCCTTAAGTTAATAGGCACTATATAAAGCATTTTATAACTTTATGCCTATAAATATAACCGATTAATAGAATATAATATAATACTATTAAACTAAATAGATAGCACCTAGGCCTAACTTTATTTAATTAATTAATACTTATAATAAGTTAAAGGTATAAGGAATTAAAATATATATATTAATTAATATATACTTATAGTATATTATATAGCTATATATTAATATATTAGCTAATATATTATAAAGTATACTTAAATAATACCTTTATATTCTAGAGAATTAAAAGAGTATACCTCTTATTATTTAATTAAATTATAGTAATAAGACTCTTATAATAGCTAGGGCTTATTTTTACCTTTTATAAGCGTAAAGCTCCCTATAGGCTACTATAGCTTAGTAAATACAATTTTTATAATTATTAAATATATAGCAAAAGTATATATAATAAAAAGATTAAAAGTTAGTAATACTAACTTAG